>NW_027140357.1:3047060-3351766 GCF_036365525.1 Heterodontus francisci | reverse complement strand
ATGTCTTTGTTACTTGGTGTAAGTGTGTGTCTGTGTTACTGGGTGTCAGTGTGCGCCTGTGTTACTTGGTGTAAATGTATGTCTTTGTTACTTGGTGTCAGTGTATGTCTTTGTTACTTGGTGTAAGTGTGTGTCTGTGTTACTGGGAATCAGTGTATGTCTTTGTTACTTGCTGTCAGTGTATGTCTTTTTTACTTGGTGTAAGTGTATGTCTTTGTTACTTGGTGTCAGTGTATGTCTTTGTTACTTGGTGTAAGTGTGTGTCTGTGTTTCTGGGTGTCAGTGTGTGTCTGTGTGACTTGGTGTAAGTGTGTGTCTTTGTTACTTGGTGTCCGTGTTTGTCTGTGTTGCTGGGTGTCAGTTTATGTCTTTGTTACTTGATTTCAGTGTATGTCTTTGTTACTTGGTGTAAGTGTGTGTGTGTGTTACTGGGTATCAGTGTATGTCTTTGTTACTTGGTGTAAGTGTGTGTCTGTGTTACTGGGTATCAGTGTATGTATTTGTTACTTGGTGTCAGTGTATGTCTGTGTTACATGGTGTAAGTGTGTGTCTGTGTTTCTGGGTGTCAGTGTGTGTCTGTGTTACTTGGTGTAAGTGTGTTTCTTTGTTACTTGGTGTCCGTGTGTGTCTGTGTTGCTGGGTGTCAGTTTATTTCTTTGTTACTTGATTTCAGTGTATGTCTTTGTTACTTGGTGTACGTGTGTGTGTGTGTTACTGGGTATCAGTGTCTGTCTTTGTTACTTGGTGTAAGTGTGTGTCTGTGTTACTGGGTATCAGTGTATGTATTTGTTACTTGGTGTCAGTTTATGTCTCTGTTACTTGGTGTAAGTGTGTGTCTGTGTTACTGGGTATCAGTGTATGTCTTTGTTACTTGGTGTCAGGTGTATGTCTGTGTTACTTGGTGTAAGTGTGTGTCTGTGTTACTGGGTAACAGTGTATGTCTTTGTGACTTGGTGTCAGTGTATGTCTTTGTTACTGGGTGTCAGTGTGTGTCTTTGTGACTTGGTGTCACTATATGTCTGTGTTACTTGGTGTAAGTGTATGTCTTTGTTACTTGGTGTCAGTCTATGTCTGTGTTACTTGGTGTAAGTGTGTGTCTTTGTTACTTGGTGTCAGTGTATGTCTTTGTTACTTGGTGTAAGTGTGTGTTTGTGTTACCTGGTGTAAGTGTGTGTCTGTGTTACTTGGTGTCAGTGTATGTCTTTGTTACTTGGTGTCAGTGTATGTCTGTGTCACTTGGTGTCAGTGTGTTTGTTTGTGTTACTGGGTGTCAGTGTGTGTCTGTGTTACTTGGTGTAAGTGTGGGACTTTGTTACTTGGTGTTTGTGTGTGTCTGTGTTACTGGGTGTCAGTGTATGTCTTTGTTACTGTGTCTCAGTGTATATCTTTGTTACTTGGTGTAAGTGTGTGTCTGTGTTACTGGGTGTCAGTGTCTGTCTTTGTTACTTGGTGTAAGTGTGTGTCTGTGTTACTGGGTATCAGTGTATGTCTTTGTTACTTGGTGTCAGTGTATGTCTGTGCTACTTGGTGTAAGTGTGTGTCTGTGTTACTGGGTATCAGTGTATGTCTTTGTTACTTGTTGTAAGTGTGTGTCTGTGTTACAGGGAATCAGTGTATGTCTTTATTACTTGGTGTAAGTGTATGTCTTTGTTACTTGGTATCAGTGTATGTCATTGTTACTAGGTGTAAGTGTGAGTCTGTGTTTCTGGGTTTCAGTGTGTGTCTGTGTTACTTGGTATAAGTGTGTGTCTTTGTTACTTTGTGTCCTTGATTTTCTGTGTTGCTGGGTTTCAGTTTATGTCTTTGTTACTTGATTTCAGTGTATGTCTTTGTTACTTGGTGTAAGTGTGTGCGTGTGTTACTGGGTATCAGTGTCTGTCTTTGTTATTTGGTGTAAGAGTGTGTCTGTGTTACTGGGTATCAGTGTATGTCTTTGCCACTTGGTGTCAGTGTATGTCTTTGTTACTTGGTGTAAGTGTATGTCTTTGTTACTTGGTGTCAGTGTATGTCTTTGTTACTTGGTGTAAGTGTGTGTCTTTGTTACTTGGTGTCCGTGTGTGTCTGTGTTGCTCGGTGTCAGTTTATGTCTTTGTTACTTGATTTCAGTGCATGTCTTTGTTACTTGGTGTAATTGTGTGTCTGTGTTACTGGGTATCAGTGTATGTCTTTGTGACTTGGTGTCAGTGTATGTCTTTGTTACTTGGTGTATGTGTGTGTCTGTGTTCCTGGGTATCAGTGTATGTCTTTGTTACTTGGTGTAAGTGTGTGTCTGTGTTACTGGGTTACAGTGTATGTCTTTGTTACTTGGTGTCCGTGTATGTCTTTGTTTCTTGGTGTAAGTGTGTGTCTGTGTTACTTGGTGTCAGTGTGCGCCTGTGTTACTTGGTGTAAATGTATGTCTTTGTTACTTGGTGTCAGTGTATGTCTTTGTTACTTGCTGTCAGAGTATATCTTTGTTACTTGATGTAAGTGTGTGTCTGTGTTACTGGGAATCAGTGTATGTCTTTGTTACTTGGTGTCAGTGTATGTCTTTGTTACTTGGTGTAAGTGTATGTCTTTGTTACTTGGTGTCAGTGTATGTCTTTGTTACTTGGTGTAAGTGTGTGTCTGTGTTTCTGGGTGTCAGTGTGTGTCTGTGTGACTTGGTGTAAGTGTGTGTCTTTGTTACTTGGTGTCCGTGTTTGTCTGTGTTGCTGGGTGTCAGTTTATGTCTTTGTTACTTGGTGTCAGTGTATGTCTTTGTTACTTGGTGTAAGTGTATGTCTTTGTTACTTGGTGTCAGTGTATGTCTTTGTTACTTGGTGTAAGTGTGTGTCTGTGTTTCTGGGTGTCAGTGTGTGTCTGTGTTACTTGGTGTAAGTGTGTGTCTTTGTTACTTGGTGTCCGTGTGTGTCTGTGTTGCTGGGTGTCAGTTTATGTCTTTGTTACTTGATTTCAGTGTATGTCTTTGTTACTTGGTGTACGTGTGTGTGTGTGTTACTGGGTATCAGTGTCTGTCTTTGTTACTTGGTGTAAGTGTGTGTCTGTGTTACTGGGTATCAGTGTATGTATTTGTTACTTGGTGTCAGTGTATGTCTGTGTTACTTGGTGTAATTGTGTGTCTGTGTTACTGGGTATCAGTGTATGTCTTTGTGACTTGGTGTCAGTGTATGTCTTTGTTGCATGGTGTATGTGTGTGTCTGTGTTTCTGGGTATCAGTGTATGTCTTTGTTACTTGGTGTCAGTTTATGTCTCTGTTACTTGGTGTAAGTGTGTGTCTGTGTTACTGGGTATCAGTGTATGTCTTTGTTACTTGGTGTCAGGTGTATGTCTGTGTTACTTGGTGTAAGTGTGTGTCTGTGTTACTGGGTATCAGTGTATGTCTTTGTGACTTGGTGTCAGTGTATGTCTTTGTTACTGGGTGTCAGTGTGTGTCTTTGTGACTTGGTGTCACTATATGTCTGTGTTACTTGGTGTAAGTGTATGTCTTTGTTACTTGGTGTCAGTCTATGTCTGTGTTACTTGGTGTAAGTGTGTGTCTTTGTTACTTGGTGTCAGTGTATGTCTTTGTTACTTGGTGTAAGTGTGTGTTTGTGTTACCTGGTGTAAGTGTGTGTCTGTGTTTCTTGGTGTCAGTGTATGTCTTTGTTACTTGGTGTCAGTGTATGTCTGTGTCACTTGGTGTCAGTGTGTTTGTTTGTGTTACTGGGTGTCAGTGTGTGTCTGTGTTACTTGGTGTAAGTGTGGGACTTTGTTACTTGGTGTCTGTGTGTGTCTGTGTTACTGGGTGTCAGTGTATGTCTTTGTTACTGTGTCTCAGTGTATGTCTTTGTTACTTGGTGTAAGTGTGTGTCTGTGTTACTGGAGTGTCAGTGTCTGTCTTTGTTACTTGGTGTAAGTGTGTGTCTGTGTTACTGGGTATCAGTGTAAGTCTTTGTTACTTGGTGTCAGTGTATGTCTGTGCTACTTGGTGTAAGTGTGTGTCTGTGCTACTGGGTATCAGTGTATGTCTTTGTTACTTGGTGTAAGTGTATGTCTTTGTTACTTGGTATCAGTGTATGTCTTTGTTACTTGGTGTAAGTGTGAGTCTGTGTTTCTGGGTTTCAGTGTGTGTCTGTGTTACTTGGTGTAAGTGTGTGTCTTTGTTACTTGGTGTCCGTGATTTTCTGTGTTGCTGGGTGTCAGTTTATGTCTTTGTTACTTGATTTCAGTGTATGTCTTTGTTACTTGGTGTAAGTGTGTGTGTGTGTTACTGGGTATCAGTGTCTGTCTTTGTTATTTGGTGTAAGAGTGTGTCTGTGTTACTGGGTATCAGTGTATGTCTTTGTTACTTGGTGTAAGTGTATGTCTTTGTTACTTGGTGTCAGTGTATGTCTTTGTTACTTGGTGTAAGTGTGTGTCTGTGTTACTTGGTGTAAGTGTGTGTCTTTGTTACTTGGTGTCCGTGTGTGTCTGTGTTGCTCGGTGTCAGTTTATGTCTTTGTTACTTGGTGTAAGTGTATGTCTTTGTTACTTGGTGTCAGTGTATGTCTTTGTTACTTGGTGTAATTGTGTGTCTGTGTTACTGGGTATCAGAGTATGTCTTTGTGACTTGGTGTCAGTGTATGTCTTTGTTACTTGGTGTATGTGTGTGTCTGTGATACTGGGTATCAGTGTATGTCTTTGTTACTTGGTGTAAGTGTGTGTCTGTGTTACTGGGTATCAGTGCATGTCTTTGTTACTTGGTGTAAGTGTGTGTCTGTGTTACTGGGTTTCAGTGTATGTCTTTGATACTTGGTGTCAGTGTATGTCTTTGTTACTTGGTGTAAGTGTATGTCTTTGTCACTTGGTGTCAGTGTGTGTCTGTGTTACTGGGTGTCAGTGTGTGCCTGTGTTACTTGGTGTAAATGTGTGTCTTTGTTACTTGGTGTCCGTGTGTGTCTGTGTTACTGGGTGTCAGTTTATGTCTTTGTTACTTGGTGTAAGTGTGTGTCTTTGTTACTTGGTGTCAGTGTATGTCTTTGTTACTTGGTGTAAGTGTGTGTTTGTGTTACTTGGTGTAGGTGTGTGTCTGTGTTACTTGGTGTCAGTGTATGTCTTTGTTACTTGGTTCAGTGTATGTCTGTGTCACTTGGTGTCAGTGTGTTTGTTTGAGTTACTGGGTGTCAGTGTGTGTCTGTGTTACTTGGTGTAAGTGTGGGACTTTGTTACTTGGTGTCTGTGTGTGTCTGTGTTACTGGGTGTCAGTGTATGTCTTTGTTACTGTGTCTCAGTGTATGTCTTTGTTACTTGGTGTAAGTGTGTGTCTGTGTTACTGGGTGTCAGTGTCTGTCTTTGTTACTTGGTGTAAGTGTGTGTCTGTGTTATTGGGTATCAGTGTATGTCTTTGTTACTTGGTGTCAGTGTATGTCTGTGCTACTTGGTGTCAGTGTGTGTCTGTGTTACTGGGTATCAGTGTATGTCTTTGTTACTTGGTGTAAGTGTGTGTCTGTGTTACTGGGAATCTGTGTATGTCTTTGTTACTTGGTGTCAGTGTATGTCTTTGTTACTTGGTGTAAGTGTATGTCTTTGTTACTTGGTGTCAGTGTATGTCTTTGTTACTTGGTGTAAGTGTGTGTCTGTGTTTCTGGGTGTCAGTGTGTGTCTGTGTTACTTGGTGTAAGTGTGTGTCTTTGTTACTTGGTGTCCGTGTTTGTCTGTGTTGCTGGGTGTCAGTTTATGTCTTTGTTCCTTCATTTCAGTGTATGTCTTTGTTACTTTGTGTAAGTGTGTGTGTGTGTTACTGGGTATCAGTGTCTGTCTTTGTTACTTGGTGTAAGTGTGTGTCTGTGTTACTGGGTATCAGTGTATGTCTTTGTTACTTGGTGTCAGTGTATGTCTTTGTTACTTGGTGTAAGTGTATGTCTTTGTTACTTGGTGTCAGTGTATGTCTTTGTTACTTGGTGTAAGTGTGTGTCTGTGTTTCTGGGTTTCAGTGTGTGTCTGTGTTACTTGGTGTAAGTGTGTGTCTTTGTTACTTGGTGTCCGTGTGTGTCTGTGTTGCTGGGTGTCAGTTTATGTCTTTGTTACTTGATTTCAGTGTATGTCTTTGTTGTTTGGTGTAAGTGTGTGTGTGTGTTACTGGGTATCAGTGTATGTCTTTGTGACTTGGTGTCAGTGTATGTCTTTGTTACTTGGTGTATGTGTGTGTCTGTGTTACTGGGTATCAGTGTATGAATTTGTTACTTGGTGTAAGTGTGTGTCTGTGTTACTGGGTATCAGTGCATGTCTTTGTTACTTGGTGTAAGTGTGTGTCTGTGTTACTGGGTTTCAGTGTATGTCTTTGATACTTGGTGTCAGTGTATGTCTTTGTTACTTGGTGTAAGTGTATGTCTTTGTCACTTGGTGTCAGTGTGTGTCTGTGTTACTGGGTGTCAGTGTGTGCCTGTGTTACTTGGTGTAAATGTGTGTCTTTGTTACTTGGTGTCCGTGTGTGTCTGAGTTACTGGGTGTCAGTTTATGTCTTTGTTACTTGGTGTAAGTGTGTGTCTTTGTTACTTGGTGTCAGTGTATGTCTTTGTTACTTAGTGTCAGTGTATGTCTGTGTCACTTGGTGTCAGTGTGTTTGTTTGAGTTACTGGGTGTCAGTGTGTGTCTGTGTTACTTGGTGTAAGTGTGGGACTTTGTTACTTGGTGTCTGTGTGTGTCTGTGTTACTGGGTGTCAGTGTATGTCTTTGTTACTGTGTCTCAGTGTATGTCTTTGTTACTTGGTGTAAGTGTGTGTCTGTGTTACTGGGTGTCAGTGTCTGTCTTTGTTACTTGGTGTAAGTGTGTGTCTGTGTTATTGGGTATCAGTGTATGTCTTTGTTACTTGGTGTCAGTGTATGTCTGTGCTACTTGGTGTCAGTGTGTGTCTGTGTTACTGGGTATCAGTGTATGTCTTTGTTACTTGGTGTAAGTGTGTGTCTGTGTTACTGGGAATCAGTGTATGTCTTTGTTACTTGGTGTCAGTGTATGTCTTTGTTACTTGGTGTAAGTGTATGTCTTTGTTACTTGGT
The DNA here is from genome assembly GCF_036365525.1 of Heterodontus francisci. NCBI lineage: Eukaryota > Metazoa > Chordata > Chondrichthyes > Heterodontiformes > Heterodontidae > Heterodontus > Heterodontus francisci. The sequence continues at coordinate 3,344,770 of NW_027140357.1, read as the reverse complement.
GTCAGTGTATGTCTTTGTTACTTGGTGTAAGTGTGTGTCTGTGTTTCTGGGTGTCAGTGTGTGTCTGTGTTACTTGGTGTAAGTGTGTGTCTTTGTTACTTGGTGTCCGTGTTTGTCTGTGTTGCTGGGTGTCAGTTTATGTCTTTGTTACTTCATTTCAGTGTATGTCTTTGTTACTTTGTGTAAGTGTGTGTGTGTGTTACTGGGTATCAGTGTCTGTCTTTGTTACTTGGTGTAAGTGTGTGTCTGTGTTACTGGGTATCAGTGTATGTCTTTGTTACTTGGTGTCAGTGTATGTCTTTGTTACTTGGTGTAAGTGTATGTCTTTGTTACTTGGTGTCAGTGTATGTCTTTGTTACTTGGTGTAAGTGTGTATCTGTGTTTCTGGGTTTCAGTGTGTGTCTGTGTTACTTGGTGTAAGTGTGTGTCTTTGTTACTTGGTGTCCGTGTGTGTCTGTGTTGCTGGGTGTCAGTTTATGTCTTTGTTACTTGATTTCAGTGTATGTCTTTGTTGCTTGGTGTAAGTGTGTGTGTGTGTTACTGGGTATCAGTGTATGTATTTGTTACTTGGTGTCAGTGTATGTCTGTGTTACCTGGTGTAATTGTATGTCTGTGTCACTGGGTATCAGTGTATGTCTTTGTGACTTGGTGTCAGTGTATGTCTTTGTTAATTGGTGTATGTGTGTGTCTGTGTTACTGGGTATCAGTGTATGTCTTTGTAACTTGGTGTAAGTGTGTGTCTGTGTTACTGGGTATCAGTGTATGTCTTTGTTACTTGGTGTCAGTGTATGTCTTTGTTACTTGGTGTCAGTGTATGTCTTTGTTACTTGGTGTCAGTGTATGTCTTTGTTACTTGGTGTAAGTGTGTGTCTGTGTTACTGGGAGACAGTGTTTGCCTGTGTTACATGTTGTGAATGTGTGTCTTTGTTACTTGGTGTCCGTGTGTGTCTGTGTTACTGGGTGTCAGTTTATGTCTTTGTTACTTGAAGTCATTGTATGTCTTTGTTACTTGGTGTAAGTGTGTGTTTGTGTTACTGGGTATCAGTGTCTGTCTTTGTTACTTGGTGTAAGTGTGTGCCTGCGTTACTGGGTATCAGTGTATGTCTTTGTTACTTGTTGGCAGTGTATGTCTGTGTTACTTGGTGTAATTGTGTGTCTGTGTTACTGGGTATCAGTGTATGTCTTTGTGACTTGGTGTCAGTGTATGTCTTTGTTATTGGGTGTCAGTGTGTGTCTTTGTAACTTGGTGTCATTGTATGTCTTTGTTACTTGGTGTAAGTGTCTGTCTGTGTAACTGGGTATCAGTGTATGTCATTGTTACTTGGTGTAAGTGTGTGTCAAAATACTTGGTGTCAGTGTATGTCTTTGTTACTGGGTGTCAGTGTGTGTCTTGGTGACTTGGTGTCAGTGTATGTCTTTGTTACTTGGTGTAAGTGTGTGTCTGTGTTTTGGGTATCAGTGTATGTCTTTGTTACTTGGTTTCAGTTTATGTCTCTGTTACTTGGTGTAAGTGTGTGTCTGTGTTACTGGGTATCAGTGTCTGTCTTTTTTACTTGGTGTAAGTGCGTGTCTGTGTTACTGGGTATCAGTGTATGTCTTTGTTACTTGGTGTCAGGTGTATGTCTGTGTTACTTGGTGTAAGTGTGTGTCTGTGTTAAAAGTATCAGTGTATGTCTTTGTGACTTGGTGTCAGTGTATGTCTTTGTTACTGGGGCTCAGTGTGTGTCTTTGTGACTTGGTGTCACTCTATGTCTGTGTTTCTTGGTGTAAGTGTATGTCTTTGTTCCTTTGTGTCAGTCTATGTCTGTGTTACTTGGTGTAAGTGTGTGTCTGTGTTACTTGGTGTCAGTGTATGTCTTTGTTGCTTGGTGTCAGTGTTTGTCTGTGTCACTTGGTGTCAGTGTGTTTGTTTGAGTTACTGGGTGTCAGTGAGAGTCTGTGTTACTTCGTGTAAGTGTGGGACTTTGTTACTTGGTGTCTGTGTGTGTCTGTGTTACTGGGTGTCATTGTATGTCTTTGTTAATGGGTGTCAGTGTATGTCTTTGTTACTTGGTGTAAGAGTGTGTCTGTGTTACTGGGTGTCAGTGTCTGTCTTTGTTACTTCTTGTCAGTGTATGTCTGTGCTACTTGATGTAAGTGTGCGTCTGTGTTACTGGGTATCAGTGTATGTCTTTGTTACTTGGTGTAAGTGTGTGTCTGTGTTACTGGGTATCAGTGTATGTCTTTGTTACTTGGTGTCAGTGTCTGTCTTTGTTACTTGGTTTAAGAGTATGTCTTTGTTACTTGGTGTCAGTGTATGTCTTTTTTACTTGGTGTAAGTGTGTGTCTGTGTTACTGGGTGTCAGTGTGTGTCTGTGTTACTTGGTGTATGTCTGTGTCTTTGTTACTTGGTGTCCGTGTGTGTCTGTGTTGCTGAGTGCCAGTTTATGTCTTTGTTACTTGATGTCAGTGTCTGTCTTTGTTACTTGGAGTAAGTGTGTGTCTGTGTTACTGGGTATCAGTGTATGTATTTGTTACTTGGTGTCAGTGTATGTCTGTGTTACTTGGTGTAATTGTGTGACTGTGTTACTGGGTATCAGTGTATGTCTTTGTGATTTGGTGTCAGTGTATGTCTGTGTTACTTGGTGTAATTGTGTGTCTGTGTTACTTGGTTTCATTGTATGTCTTTGTTAATTGGTGTAAGTGTGTGTCTGTGTTACTGGGTATCAGTGTATATCTTTGTTCCTTGGTGTCAGTGTATGTCTGTGTTACTTGGTGTAAGTGTATGTCTTTGTTACTTGGTGTCAGTGTATGTCTTTGCTACTTGGTGTAAGTGTGTGTCTGTGTTAGTTGGTGTAAGTGTGTGTCTGTGTTACTTGGTATCATTGTATGGCTTTATTACTTTTTGTTAATGTGTGTCTGTGTTACTGGGTAACAGTGTATGGCTTTGTTACTTGGTGTCAGTGTATGTCTGTGTTACTTGGTGTAAGTGTGTGTCTTTGTTACTTGGTGTAATTTTATGTCTTTGTTACTTGGTGTCAGTGTATGTCTTTGTTACTTGGTGTGAGTGTGTATCTGTGTTACTGGGTAACAGTGTATGTCTTTGTTACTTGGTGTCAGTGTATGTCTGTGTTACTTGGAGTAAGTGTGTGTCTTTGTTACTTGATGTAATTGTATGTCTTTGTTACTTGGTGTCAGTGTATGTCTTTGTTACTTGGTGTCAGTGTATGTCTGTGTTACTTGGTGTAAGTGTGTGTCTTTGTTACTTGGTGTAAGTGTGTGTCTGTGTTACTGGGTATCAGTGTATGTCTTTGTTACTTGGTATCAGTGTATCTCTTTGCTGCCTGGTGTAAGTGTGTGTCTGTGTTACTGAGTAACTGTGTATGTCTTTGTTACTTGGTGTCAGTGTATGTCTGTGTTACTTGGTGTAAGTGTCTGTCTGTGTTACTTGGTGTAAGTGTATATCTTTGTTACTTGGTGTCAGTGTAATTCTTTGTGACTTGGTGTCAGTGTCTGTCTTTGTTACTTGGTGTGAGTGTGTATCTGTGTTACTGGGTAACAGTGTATGTCTTTGTTACTTGGTGTCAGTGTATGTCTGTGTTACTTGGAGTAAGTGTGTGTCTTTGTTCCTTGATGTAATTGTATGTCTTTGTTACTTGGTGTCAGTGTATGTCTGTGTTACTTGGTGTCAGTGTATGTCTTTGTTACTTGGTGTCATTGTATGTCTTTGTTACTTGGTGTAAGTGTGTGTCTGTGTTACTTGGTGTAAGTGCGTGTCTGTGTTACTTGGTATCGTTGTATGTCTTTGTTACTTGGTGTAAGTGTGTGTCTGTGTTACTGGGGAGCAGTGTATGTCTTTGTTTCTTGGTGTCAGTTTATGTCAGTGTTACTTGGAGTAAGTGTGTGTCTTTGTTACTTGATGTAATTGTATGTCTTTGTTACTTGGTGTCAGTGTATGTCTGTGTTACTTGGTGTAAGTGTATGTCTTTGTTACTTGGTGTCAGTGTATGTCTTTGTTACTTGGTGTCATTGTATGTCTTTGTTACTTGGTGTAAGTGTGTGTCTGTGTTACTTGGTGTAAGTGCGTGTCTGTGTTACTTGGTATCGTTGTATGTCTTTGTTACTTGGTGTAAGTGTGTGTCTGTGTTACTGGGGAGCAGTGTATGTCTTTGTTTCTTGGTGTCAGTTTATGTCAGTGTTACTTGGAGTAAGTGTGTGTCTTTGTTACTTGATGTAATTGTATGTCTTTGTTACTTGGTGTCAGTGTATGTCTGTGTTACTTGGTGTAAGTGTATGTCTTTGTTACTTGGTGTCAGTGTATGTCTTTGTTACTTGGTGTGAGTGTGTATCTGTGTTACTGGGTAACAGTGTATGTCTTTGTTACTTGGTGTCAGTGTATGTCTGTGTTACTTGGAGTAAGTGTGTGTCTTTGTTACTTGATGTAATTGTATGTCTTTGTTACTTGGTGTCAGTGTATGTCTGTGTTACTTGGTGTAAGTCTATGTCTTTGTTACTTGGTGTCAGTGTATGTCTTTGTTACTTGGTGTCATTGTATGTCTTTGTTACTTGGTGTAAGTGTGTGTCTGTGTTACTTGGTGTAAGTGCGTGTCTGTGTTACTTGGTATCGTTGTATGTCTTTGTTACTTGGTGTAAGTGTGTGTCTGTGTTACTGGGGAGCAGTGTATGTCTTTGTTTCTTGGTGTCAGTTTATGTCAGTGTTACTTGGTGTAAGTGTGTCTCTTTGTTGCTTGGTGTAATTGTATGTCTTTGTTACTTGGTGTCAGTGTATGTCTTTGTTACTTGGTGTAAGTGAGTGTTTGTGTTACTTGGTGTAAGTGTGTGTCTGTGTTACTAGGTATCAGTGTATGTCTTTGTTACTTGGTGTCAGTGTATGTCAGTGTTACTTGGTGTAAGAGTATGTCTTTGTTACTTGGTGTCAGTGTATGTCTTTGTTACTTTGTGTCAGTGTATTTCTTTGTTACTTGGTGTCAGTTTATGTCTATGTTACTTGGTGTCAGTGTATGTCTTTGTTACTTGGTGTCAGTGTTTGTCTGTGTTACTTTGTGTAAGTGTGTGTCTTTGTTACTTGGTGTAAGTGTGTGTCTGTGTTACTGGGTATCAGTGTATGTCTTTGTTACTTCGTGTCATTGTATGTCGTTGTGACTTGGTGTAAGTGTGTGTCTGTGTTACTGGGTAACAGTGTATGTCTTTGTTACTTGGTGTCAGTGTATGTCTGTGTTACTTGGTGTAAGTGTGTGTATTTGTTACTTGGTGTAACTGTATGTCTTTGTTACTTGGTGTCATTGTATGTCTTTGTTACTTGGTGTAACTGTATTTCTTTGTTACTTGGTGTCAGTGTAATTATTTGTGACTTGGTGTCAGTGTCTGTCTTTGTTACTGAGTGTCAGTGGCTGCCTTCGTTCCTTGGTGTCAGTGCTTGTCTTTGTTACCGTGTGTCAGTGTCTTTCTTTGTGAATTGGTGTCAGTGTATGTCTTTGTTACTTGGTGTCAGTGTATGTCTTTGTTACCGTGTGTCAGTGTCTTTCTTTGTGAATTGGTGTTATTGTATGTCTTTGTTACTTGGTGTCAGTGTATGTCTGTGTTACTTTGTGTAAGTGTGTGTCTTTGTTGCTTGGTGTAATTGTATGTCTTTGTTACTTGGTGTCAGTGTATGTCTGTGTTACTTGGTGTCAGTGTATGTCTTTGTTACTTGGTGTAAGTGTGTGTCTGTGTTACTGGGTATCAGTGTAAGTCTTTGTTCCTTGGTGTCAGTGTATGCCTTTATTACTGGGTGACACTGTATGTCTTTGTGACTTTGTGTCAGTGTATGTCTTTGTTACTGGGTGTCAGTTTATGTCTTTGTTACTTGGTGTCAGTGTATGTCTTTGTTACTTGGTGTCAGTGTATGTCTGTGTTACTTGGTGTAAGTGTGTGTCTTTGTTACTTGGTGTAAGTGTGTGTCTGTGTTACTGGGTATCAGTGTATGTCTTTGTTACTTGGTATCAGTGTATCTCTTTGCTGCCTGGTGTAAGTGTGTGTCTGTGTTACTGAGTAACTGTGTATGTCTTTGTTACTTGGTGTCAGTGTATGTCTGTGTTACTTGGTGTAAGTGTGTGTCTGTGTTACTTGGTGTAAGTGTATATCTTTGTTACTTGGTGTCAGTGTAATTCTTTGTGACTTGGTGTCAGTGTCTGTCTTTGTTTCTGAGTGTCAGTGTCTGTCTTCGTTACTTGGTGTCAGTGTTTGTCTTTGTTACCGTGTGTCAGTGTCTGTCTTTGTGACTTGGTGTCAGTGTATGTCTTTGTTACTTGGTGTCAGTGTATGTCTTTGTTACTTGGTGTAAGTGTGTGTCTGTGTTACTGGGTATCAGTGAATGTCTTTGCTACATGGTGACAGTGTATGTCTGTGTTACTTGGTGCAAGTGTGTGTCTTTGTTACTTGGTGTAATTGTATGTCTTTGTTACTTGGTGTAAGAGTGTGTCTGTGTTACTTGGTGTCAGTGTATGTCTGTGCTACTTGGTGTAAGTGTGCATCTGTGTTACTGGGTATCAGTGTATGTCTTTGTTACTTGGTGTAAGTGTGTGCCTGTGTTACTGGGTATCAGTGTATGTCTTTGTTACTTGGTGTCAGTGTCTGTCTTTGTTACTTGGTTTAAGTGTATTTCTTTGTTACTTGGTGTCAGTGTATGTCTTTGTTACTTGGTGTCCGTGTGTGTCTGTGTTGCTGGGTGTCAGTTTATGTCTTTGTTACTTGATGTCAGTGTATGTCTTTGTTACTTGGTGTAAGTGTGTGTGTTTGTTACTGGCTATCAGTGTCTGTCTTTGTTACTTGGTGTAAGTGTGTGTCTGTGTTACTGGGTATCAGTGTATGTATTTGTTACTTGGTGTCAGTGTATTTCTGTGTTACTTGGTGTAATTGTGTGTCTGTGTTACTGGGTATCAGTGTATGTCTTTGTTACTTGGTGTCAGTGTATGTCTTTGTTACTGGGTGTCAGTGTGTGTCTTTGTGACTTGGTGTCAGTGTATGTCTTTGTTACCTGGTGTATGTGTGTGTCTGTGTTACGTGGTGTAAGTGCATGTCTTTGTTACTTGGTGTCAGTGTATGACTTTGTGACTTGGTGTCAGTGTATGACTTTGTTACTTGGTTTCAGTGTATGTCTTCGTTAATTGGTGTAAGTGTGTGTCTGTGTTACTGGGTATCAGTGTATATCTTTGTTCCTTGGTGTCAGTGTATGTCTGTGTTACTTGGTGTAAGTGTATGTCTTTGTTACTTGGTGTCAGTGTATGTCTTTGTTACTTGGTGTAAGTGTCTGTCTGTGTTAGTTGGTGTAAGTGTGTGTCTGTGTTACTTGGTATCACTGTATGTCTTTGTTACTTGGTGTTAATGTGTGTCTGTGTTACTGGGTAACAGTGTATGGCATTGTTACTTGGTGTCAGTGTATGTCTGTGTTACTTGGTGTGAGTGAGTGTTTGTGTTACTTGGTGTAAGTGTGTGTCTGTGTTACTTGGTATAAGTGTATGTCTTTGTTACTTGGTGTAATTGTATGTCTTTGTTACTTGGTGTCAGTGTATGTCTGTGTTACTTGGTGTCAGCGTGTGTCTCTGTGACTTGGTGTCAGTGTATGTCTGTGTTACTTGGTGTTAGTGTGTGTCTGTGTTGCTTGGTGTAAGTGTATGTCTTTGTTACTTGGTGTTAGTGTGTGTCTGTGTTACTTGGTGTAAGTGTGATTCTGTGTTCCTGGGTATCAGTGCATGATTTGTTACTTGGTGTCAGTATATGTCTGTGTTACTTGGTGACAGTGTATGTCCGTGATGATTGGTGTAAGTGTGTGTCTGTGTTACTGGGTGTCAGTGTGTGTCTGTGTTACTTGGTGTAAGTGTGTGTCTTTGTTACTTGGTGTCCGTGCATGTCTTTGTTACTGGGTGTCAGTGTATGTCTTTGTTACTTGGTGTAAGTGTGTGTCTGTGTTACTGGGTGTCAGTGTGTGTCTGTGTTACTTGTTGTAAGTGTGTGTCTTTGTTACTTGGTGTCCGTGTTTGTCTTTGTTACTGGATGTCAGTGTATGTCTTTGTTACTGGGTGTCAGTGTATGTCTTTGTTACTTGGTGCAAGTGTGTGTCTGTGTTACTGGGTATCAGTGTCTGTCTTTGTTACTTGGTGTTAGTGTATGTCTGTGTTACTTGGTGTAAGTGTGTGTCTGTGTTACTGGGTATCAGTGTATGTCTTTGTTACTTGGTGTCAGTGTATGTCAAAATACTTGGTGTAAGTGTATGTCTTTGTTACTTGTTGTAATTGTCTGTCTTTGTTACTTGGTGTAAGTGTATGTCCTTGTTACTTGGTGTCAGTGTATGTCTTTGTTACTTGGTGTCAGTGTGTGTCTTTGTTACTTGGTGTCAGTGTGTGTCTGTGTTACTGGGTATCAGTGTATGTCTTTGTGACTTGGTATCATTGTATCTCTTTGTTACTGGGTGTCAGTGTTTGTCTGTGTTACTGGGTATCAGTGTCTGCCTTTGTGAGTTGGTATCAGTGTATGTCTTTGTTATTGGGTGTCAGTGTGTGTCTGTGTTCCTGGGTATCAGTGTATGTCTTTGTGACTTGGTGGCAGTGTATGTCTTTGTTACTGGTTTTCAGTGTGTGTCTTTATGACTTGGTGTCAGTGTATGTCTGTGTTCCTGTTTATTAGTGTTTCTCCGTGTTACTGGGTGTCAGTGTGTGTTTGTTTGTGTTACTGGGTGTCAGTGTATGTCTTTGTTACTTGGTGTAAGTGTGTGTCTGTGTTACTGGGTATCAGTGTCTGTCTTTGTTACTTGGTGTAAGTGTGTGTCTTTGTTAATTGGTGTAATTGTATGACTTTGTAACTTGGTGTCAGTGTATGTCTGTGTTACTTGGGGTAAGTGTATGTCTTTGTTACTTGGTGTAAGTGTGTGTCTATGTTAGTTGGTGTAAGTGTGTGTCTGTGTTCCTGGGTATCAGTGTATGTCTTTGTTACTTGGTGTCAGTGTATGTCTGTGTTAGTTGGTGTAAGTGTGTGTCTGTGTTACTGGGTATCAGTATATGTCTTTGTTACTTGGTGTCAGTGCATGTCTGTGTTACTTGGTGTCCGTGTGTGTCTGTGTTACTGGGTGTCAGTGCATGTCTTTGTTACTTGGTGTCAGTGTATATCTGTGTTACAAGGTGTAAGTGTGTGTCTTTCTTACTTGGTGTAATTGTATGACTTTGCAACTTGGTGTCAGTGCATATCTTTGTTACTTGGTGTCAGTGTATATCTGTGTTACTTGGTGTAAGTGTGTGTCTTTGTGACTTGGTGTAATTGTATGTCTTTGTTACTTGGTGTCAGTGTATGTCTGTGTTACTTGGTGTCAGTGTATGTCTTTGTTACTTGGTTTAAGTGTGTGTCTGTGTTACTTGGTGTATGTGTGTGTCTGTGTTCCTGGGTATCAGTGTATGTCTTTGTTACTTTGTGTCAGTGTATGTCTGTGTTACTTGGTGTCAGTGTGTGTCTGTGTTACTGGGTATCAGTGTATGTCTTTGTTACTTGGTGTCAGTGTATGTCTGTGTTGCTTGGTGTAAGTGTGTGTCTGTGTTACTGGGTGTCAGTGTGTGTTTGTGTTACTTGGTGTAAGTGTGTGTCTTTGTTACTTGGTGTCCGTGTGTGTCTGTGTTACTGGGTGTCAGTGTATGTCTTTGTTACTGGGTGTCCGTGTATGTCTTTGTTACTTGGTGTAAGTGTGTGTCTGTGTTACTGGATGTCAGTGTATGTCTTTGTTACTTGGTGTAAGTGTGTGTCTGTGTTACTGGGTATCTGTGTCTGTCCTTGTTACTTGGTGCAAGTCTGTGTCTGTGTTACTGGGTATCAGTGTATGTCTTTGTTACTGGGTGTCAGTGTATGTCTTTGTTACTTGGTGTAAGTGTGTGTCTGTGTGACTGGTTATCAATGTCTGTCTTTGTTACTTGGTGTTAGTGTATGTCTGTGTTACTTGGTGTAAGTGTGTGTCTGTGTTACTGTGTATCACTATATGTCTTTGTTACTTGGTGTCAGTGCATGTCTGTGTTACTTGGTGTCCGTGTGTGTCTGTGTTACTGGGTATCAGTGTATGTCTTTGTGACTTGGTATCGTTCATGTCTTTGTTACTGGGTGTCAGTGTGTGTCTGTGTTCCTGGGTATCAGTGTATGTCTTTGTGACTTGGTGTCAGTGTATGTCTTTGTTACTGTTTATTAGTGTTTCTCTGTGTTACTGGGTGTCAGTGTGTGTTTGTTTGTGTTATTGGGTGTCAGTGTATGTCTTTGTTACTTGGTGTAAGTGTGTGTCTTTGTTACTTGGTGTAATTGTATGACTTTGCAACTTGGTGTCAGTGCATGTCTTTGTTACTTGGTGTCAGTGTATATCTGTGTTACTTGGTGTCAGTGTGTGTCTTTGTGACTTGGTGTAACTGTATGTCTTTGTTACTTGGTGTCAGTGTATGTCTGTGTTACTTGGTGTAAGTGTGTGTCTTTGTTACTTGGTGTAATTGTATGTCTTTGTTACTTGGTGTCAGTGTATGTCTGTGTTACTTGGTGTCAGTGTATGTCTTTGTTACTTGGTTTAAGTGTGTGTCTGTGTTACTTGGTGTAAGTGTGTGTCTGTGTTCCTGGGTATCAGTGAATGTCTTTGTTACTTTGTGTCAGTGTATGTCTGTGTTACTTGGTGTAAGTGTGTGTCTGTGTTACTAGGTATCAGTGTATGTCTTTGTTACTTGGTGTCAGTGTGTGTCTGTGTTCCTTGGTGTAAGTGTGTGTCTGTGTTACTGGGTGTCAGTGTGTGTTTGTGTTACTTGGTGTAAGTGTGTGTCTTTGTTACTTGGTGTCCGTGTGTGTCTGTGTTACTGGGTGTCAGTGTATGTCTTTGTTACTGGGTGTCCGTGTATGTCTTTGTTACTTGGTGTAACTGTGTGTCTGTGTTACTGGATGTCAGTGTATGTCTTTGTTACTTGGTGTAAGTGTGTGTCTGTGTTACTGGGTATCAGTGTCTGTCCTTGTTACTTGGTGCAAGTCTGTGTCTGTGTTACTGGGTATCAGTGCATGTCTTTGTTACTTGGTGTCGGTGTATGTCTGTGTTACATGGTGTAAGTGTGTGTCTTTGTTACTTGGTGTAATTGTATGTCTTTGTTACTTGGTGTCAGTGCATGTCTGTGTTACTTGGTGTCAGCGTGTGTCTCTGTGACTTGGTGTCAGTGTATGTCTGTGTGACTTGGCGTTCGTGTGTGTCTGTGTTGCTTGGTGTAAGTGTATGTCTTTGTTACTTGGTGTATGTGTGCGTCTGTATAACTTGGTGTAAGTGTGTGTCTGTGTTCCTGGGTATCAGTGTATGTCTTTCTTACTTGTTGTCAGTGTATATCTGTGTTACCTGGTGTCACTGTGTGTCTTTGTTATTTGGTGTAATTGTATGTCTTTGTTACTTGGTGTCAGTGTATTTCTGTGTTACTTGGTGTAAGTGTTTGTCTTTGTTACTTGGTGTTAGTGTGCGTCTGTGTTACTTGGTGTAAGTGTGAGTCTGTGTTCCTGGGTATCGGTGTATGTCTTTGTTACTTGGTGTCAATGTATGTCCGTGTTGCTTGGTGTAATTGTGTGTCTGTGATACTGGGGGTCAGTGTGTGTCTGTGTTACTTGGTGTAAGTGTGTGTCTTTGTTACTTGGTGTCCGTGTGTGTCTGTGTTACTGGGTGTCAGTGTATGTCTTTGTTACTTGGTGTAAGTGTGTGTCTGTGTTACTGGGTGTCAGTGTGTGTCTGTGTTACTTGGTGTAAGTGTGTGTCTTTGTTACTTGGTGTCAGTGTATGTCTGGGTTACTTGGTGTCAGTGTGTGTCTTTGTGACTTGGTGTCAGTGTATGTCTGTGTTACTTGGTGTAAGTGTGTGTCTGTGTTGCTTGCTGTAAGTGTATGTCTGTGTACCTTGGTGTAAGTGTGTGTCTGTGTTCCTGGGTATCAGTGTATGTCTTTGTTACTTGGTGTCAGTGTATATCTGTGTTACTTGGTGTAACTGTGTGTCTTTGTTATTTGGTGTAATTGTATGTCTTTGTTACTTGGTGTCAGTGTATTTCTGTCTTACTTGGTGTAAGTGTATGTCTTTGTTACTTGGTGTTAGTGTGCGTCTGTGTTACTTGGTGCAAGTGTGAGTCTGTGTTCCTGGGTCTCAGTGTATGTCTTTGTTACTTGGTGTCAGTGTATGTCTGTGTTACCTGGTGTCAGTGTATGTCACTGTTGCTTGGTGTAAGTGTGTGTCCGTGATACTGGGTGTCAGTGTGTGTCTTTGTTATTTGGTGTAATTGTATGTCTTTGTTACTTGGTGTCAGTGTATTTCTGTGTTACTTGGTGTAAGTGTATGTCTTTGTTACTTGGTGTTATTGTGCGTCTGTGTTACTTGGTGTCAGTGTGAGTCTGTGTTCCTGGGTATCAGTGTATGTCTTTGTTACTTGGTGTCAGTGTATGTCTGTGTTACTTGGTGTCACTGTATGTCCGTGTTGCTTGGTGTAAGTGTGTGTCCGTGATACTGGGTGTCAGTGTGTGTCTGTGTTACTTGGTGTAAGTGTGTGTCTTTGTTACTTGGTGTCCGTGTGTGTCTGTGTTACTGGGTGTCAGTGTATGTCTTTGTTACTGGGTGTCAGTGTATGTCTTTGTTACTTGGTGTAAGTGTGAGTCTGTGTTCCTGGGTATCGGTGTATGTCTTTGTTACTTGGTGTCAATGTATGTCCGTGTTGCTTGGTGTAATTGTGTGTCTGTGATACTGGGGGTCAGTGTGTGTCTGTGTTACTTGGTGTAAGTGTGTGTCTTTGTTACTTGGTGTCCGTGTGTGTCTGTGTTACTGGGTGTCAGTGTATGTCTTTGTTACTTGGTGTAAGTGTGTGTCTGTGTTACTGGGTGTCAGTGTGTGTCTGTGTTACTTGGTGTAAGTGTGTGTCTTTGTTACTTGGTGTCAGTGTATGTCTGGGTTACTTGGTGTCAGTGTGTGTCTTTGTGACTTGGTGTCAGTGTATGTCTGTGTTACTTGGTGTAAGTGTGTGTCTGTGTTGCTTGCTGTAAGTGTATGTCTGTGTACCTTGGTGTAAGTGTGTGTCTGTGTTCCTGGGTATCAGTGTATGTCTTTGTTACTTGGTGTCAGTGTATATCTGTGTTACTTGGTGTAACTGTGTGTCTTTGTTATTTGGTGTAATTGTATGTCTTTGTTACTTGGTGTCAGTGTATTTCTGTCTTACTTGGTGTAAGTGTATGTCTTTGTTACTTGGTGTTAGTGTGCGTCTGTGTTACTTGGTGCAAGTGTGAGTCTGTGTTCCTGGGTCTCAGTGTATGTCTTTGTTACTTGGTGTCAGTGTATGTCTGTGTTACCTGGTGTCAGTGTATGTCACTGTTGCTTGGTGTAAGTGTGTGTCCGTGATACTGGGTGTCAGTGTGTGTCTTTGTTATTTGGTGTAATTGTATGTCTTTGTTACTTGGTGTCAGTGTATTTCTGTGTTACTTGGTGTAAGTGTATGTCTTTGTTACTTGGTGTTATTGTGCGTCTGTGTTACTTGGTGTCAGTGTGAGTCTGTGTTCCTGGGTATCAGTGTATGTCTTTGTTACTTGGTGTCAGTGTATGTCTGTGTTACTTGGTGTCACTGTATGTCCGTGTTGCTTGGTGTAAGTGTGTGTCCGTGATACTGGGTGTCAGTGTGTGTCTGTGTTACTTGGTGTAAGTGTGTGTCTTTGTTACTTGGTGTCCGTGTGTGTCTGTGTTACTGGGTGTCAGTGTATGTCTTTGTTACTGGGTGTCAGTGTATGTCTTTGTTACTTGGTGTAAGTGTGTGTCTGTGTTACTGGGTGTCAGTGTGTGTCTGTGTTACTTGGTGTCAGTGTATGTCTTTGTTACTGGGTGTCCGTGTATGTCTTTGTTACTTGGTGTAAGTGTGTGTCTGTGTTGCTGGAAGTCAGTGTATGTCTTTGTTAGTTGGTGTAAGTGTGTGTCTGTGTTACTGGGTATCAGTGTCTGTCTTTGTTACTTGGTGTCAGTGTATGTCTATGTTGCTTGCTGTTAGTGTGAGTCTGTGTTACTGGGTGTCAGTGTGTGTTTGTGTTACTTGGTGCAAGTGTGTGTCTTTGTTACTTGGTGTCCGTGTGTGTCTGTGTTACTGGGTGTCAGTGTATGTCTTTGCTACTTGGTGTCCGTGTATGTCTTTGTTACTTGGTGTAAGTGTGTGTCTGTGTTGCTGGTTATCAGTGTCTGTCTTTGTTACTTGGTGTAAGTGTGTGCCTGTGTTACTGGGTATCAGTGTATGTCTGTGTTACTTGGTGTAAGTGTATGTCTTTGTTACTTGGTGTAAGTGTGTGTCTGTGTTGCTGGTTATCAGTGTCTGTCTGTGTTACTTGGAGTAAGTGTGTGTCTGTGTTCCTGGGTATCAGTGTATGTCTTTGTTACTTGGTGTCAGTGTATATCTGTGTTACTTGGTGCAACTGTGTGTCTTTGTTATTTGGTGTAATTGTATGTCTTTGTTACTTGGTGTCAGTGTATTTCTGTGTTACTTGATGTAAGTGTATGTCTTTGTTACTTGGTGTTAGTGTGCGTCTGTGTTACTTGGTGTAAGTGCGAGTCTGTGTTCCTGGGTATCAGTGTATGTCTTTGTTGACTTGGTGTCAGTGAATGTCTTTGGTACTGGGTTTCAGTGTGTGTCTTTGTTACTTGGAGTAAGTGTGTGTCTGTGTTCCTGGGTATCAGTGTATGTCTTTGTTACTTGGTGTCATTGTATATCTGTGTTACTTGGTGTAACTATGTGCCTTTGTTATTTGGTGTAATTGTATGTCTTTGTTACTTGGTGTCAGTGTATTTTTGTGTGACTTGGTGTAAGTGTATGTCTTTGTTACTTGTTGTTAGTGTGCGTCTGTGTTATTTGGTGTAAGTGCGAGTCTGTGTTCCTGGGTATCAGTTTATGTCTTTGTTGACTTGGTGTCAGTGTATGTCTTTGTTACTGGGTTTCAGTGTGTGTCTTTGTGACTTGGTGTCAGTGTATGTCTGTGTTACTGTTTATGAGTGTTTCTCTGTGTTACTGGGTGTCAGTGTGTGTTTGTTCGTGTTCCTGGGTGTCAGTGTATGTCTTTGTTACTTGGTGTAAGTGTGTGTCTGTGTTACTGGGTATCAGTGTATGTCTTTGTTGACTTGGTGTCAGTGTATGTCTTTGTTACTGGGTTTCAGTGTGTGTCTGTGTTCCTGGGTATCAGTGTATGTCTTTGTTGACTTGGTGTCAGTGTATGTCTTTGTTACTGGGTTTCAGTGTGTGTCTTTGTGAATTGGTGTCAGTGTATGTCTGTGTTACTGTTTATGAGTGTTTCTCTGTGTTACTGGGAGTCCATGTGTGTCTGTGTTACTTGATGTAAGTGTGTGTCTGTTTTACTTGGTGCAAGTGTGTGTCTGTGTTCCTTGGTATCAGTGTATGTCTTTGTTACTTGGTGTCAGTGTATGTCTGTGTTAGTTGGTGTCAGTGTATGTCTGTTTTACTTGGGGTAAGTGTATGTCTTTGTTACTTGGTGTAACTGTGTGTCTGTTTTACTTGGTGCAAGTGTGTGTCTGTGTTCCTTGGTATCAGTGTATGTCTTTGTTACTTGGTGTAATTCTATGTCTTTGTTACTTGGTGTCAGTGTATGTCTGTTTTACTTGGGGTAAGTGTATGTCTTTGTTACTTGGTGTAACTGTGTGTCTGTTTTACTTGGTGCAAGTGTGTGTCTGTGTTCCTTGGTATCAGTGTATGTCTTTGTTACTTGGTGTCAGTGTATGTCTGTGTTAGTTGGTGTAAATGTGTGTCTGTGTTACTTGGTGTCAATGTATGTCTGTGTTACTGTTTATGAGTGTTTCTCTGTGTTCCTGGGTGTCAGTGTGTGTTTGTTTGTGTTCCTGGGTGTCAGTGTATGTCTTTGTTACTTGGTGTAAGTGTGTGTCTGTGTTACTGGGTATCAGTGTATGTCTTTGTTGACTTGGTGTCAGTGTATGTCTTTGTTACTGGGTTTCAGTGTATGTCTTTGTTACTGGGTTTCAGTGTGTGTCTGTGTTCCTGGGTATCAGTGTATGTCTTTGTTGACTTGGTGTCAGTGTATGTCTTTGTTACTGGGTTTCAGTGTGTGTCTTTGTGAATTGGTGTCAGTGTATGTCTGTGTTACTGTTTATGAGTGTTTCTCTGTGTTACTGGGTGTCAGTGTCTGTTTGTTTGTGTTACTGGGTGTCAGTGTATGTCTTTGTTACTTGGTGTAAGTGTGTGTCTTCGTTACTTGGTGTAATTGTATGTCTGTGTTACTTGGTGTCTGTGTATGTCTGTGTTACTTGTGGTAAGTGTATGTCTTTGTTACTTGGTGCAAGTGTGTGTCTGTTTTACTTGGTGCAAGTGTGTGTCTGTATTCCTTGGTATCAGTGTATGTCTTTGTTACTTGGTGTCAGTGTATGTCTGTGTTAGTTGGTGTAAGTGTGTGTCTGTGTTACTGGGTATCAGTGTATGTCTTTGTTACTTGGTGTCAGTGCATGTCTGTGTTACTTGGTGTCCGTGTGTGTCTGTGTTACTGGGTGTCAGTGCATGCCTTTGTTACTTGGTGTCAGTGTATATCTGAGTTACTTGGTGTCAGTGTGTGTCTTTGTTACTTGGTGTAATTGTATGTCTTTGTTACTGGGTGTCAGTGTATGTCTGTGTTACTTGGTGTCAGTGTATGTCTTTGTTACTTGGTTTAAGTGTGTGTCTGTGTTACTTGGTGTATGTGTGTGTCTGTGTTCCTGGGTATCAGTGTATGTCTTTGTTACTTGGTGTCAGTGTATGTCTGTGTTACTTGGTGTAAGTGTGTGTCTGTGTTACTGGGTATCAGTGTATGTCTTTGTTACTTGGTGTCAGTGTATGTCTATGTTGCTTGGTGTTAGTGTGTGTCTGTGTTACTTGGTGTAAGTGTGTGTTTGTGTTACTTGGTGTAAGTGTGTGTCTTTGTTACTTGGTGTCCGTGTGTGTCTGTGTTACTGGGTGTCAGTGTATGTCTTTGTTACTGGGTGTCCGTGTATGTCTTTGTTACTTGGTGTAAGTGTGTGTCTGTGTTGCTGGATGTAAGTGTATGTCTTTGTTACTTGGTGTAAGTGTGTGTCTGTGTTACTGGGTATCAGTGTCTGTCTTTGTTACTTGGTGTCAGTGTGTGTCTGTGTTACTGGGTATCAGTGTATGTCTGTGTTACTTGGTGTAAGTGTATTTCTTTGTTACTTGGTGTCCGTGTATGTCTGTGTTAGTTGGTGCAAGTCTGTGTCTGTGTAACTGGGTATCAGTGTATGTCTTTGTTACTTGGTATCAGTGTATGTCTGTGTTACATGGTGTAAGTGTGTGTCTTTGTTACTTGGTGTAATTGTATGTCTTTGTTACTTGGTGTCAGTGTATGTCTGTGTTACTTGGTGTCAGTGTGTGTCTTTGTGACTTGGTGTCAGTGTATGTCTGTGTTACTTGGGGTAAGTGTGTGTCTGTGTTGCTTGGTGTCAGTGTATGTCTGTGTTACTTGGTGTAAGTGTATGTCTTTGTTACTTGGTGTAAGTGTGTGTCTGTGTTACTTGGAGTAAGTGTGTGTCTGTGTTCCTGGGTATCAGTGTATGTCTTTGTTTCTTGTTGTCAGTGTATATCTGTGTTACTTGGTGTAACTGTGTGTCTTTGTTATTTGTTGTAATTGTATGTCTTTGTTACTTGGTGTCAGTGTATTTCTGTGTTACTTGGTGTAAGTGTATGTCTTTGTTACTTGGTGTTAGTGTGCGTCTGTGTTACTTGGTGTAAGTGCGAGTCTGTGTTCCTGGGTATCAGTGTATGTCTTTGTTGACTTGGTGTCAGTGTATGTCTTTGTTACTGGGTTTCAGAGTGTGTCTTTGTGACTTGGTGTCAGTGTGTGTCTGTGTTACCGTTTATGAGTGTTTCTCTGTGTTACTGGGTGTCAGTGTGTGTTTGTCTGTGTTCCTGGGTGTCAGTGTATGTCTTTGTTACTTGGTGTAAGTGTGTGTCTGTGTTACTGTGTATCAGTGTATGTCTTTGTTGACTTGGTGTCAGTGTATGTCTTTGTTACTGGGTTTCAGTGTATGTCTTTGTTACTGGGTTTCAGTGTGTGTCTGTGTTACTGGGTATCAGTGTATGTTTTTGTTGACTTGGTGTCAGTGTATGTCTTTGTTACTGGGTTTCAGTGTGTGTCTTTGTGAATTGGTGTCAGTGTATGTCTGTGTCACTGTTTATGAGTGTTTCTCTGTGTTACTGGGTGTCAGTGTATGTCTTTGTTACTTGGTGTCAGTGTGTGTCTTTGTTACTTGGTGTAATTGTATGTCTGTGTTACTTGGGGTAAGTGTATGTCTTTGTTACTTGGTGTAAGTGTGTGTCAGTTTTACTTGGTGCAAGTGTGTGTCTGTGTTCCTTGGTATCAGTGTATGTCTTTGTTACTTGGTGTCAGTGTATGTCTGTGTTAGTTGGTGTAAGTGTGTGTCTGTGTTACTGGGTATCAGTGTATGTCTTTGTTACTTGGTGTCAGTGCATGTCTGTGTTACTCGGTGCCCGTGTGTGTCTGTGTTACTGGGTGTCAGTGCATGCCTTTGTTACTTGGTGTCAGTGTACATCTGTGTTACTTGGTGTAAGTGTGTGTCTTTGTTACTTGGTGTAATTGAATGTCTTTGTTACTTGGTGTCAGTGTATGTCTGTGTTACTTGGTGTCAGTGTATGTCTTTGTTACTTGGTTTAAGTGTGTGTCTGTATTACTTGGTGTAAGTGTGTGTCTGTGTTTCTGGGTATCAGTGTATGTCTTTGTTACTTGGTGTCAGTGTATGTCTGTGTTGCTCGGTGTAAGTGTGTGTCTGTGTTACTGGGTGTCAGTGTGTGTTTGTGTTACTTGGTGTAAGTGTGTGTCTTTGTTACTTGGTGTCCGTGTGTGTCTGTGTTACTGGGTGTCAGTGTATGTCTTTGTTACTGGGTGTCCGTGTATGTCTTTGTTACTTGGTGTAAGTGTGAGTCTGTGTTACTGGATGTCAGTGTATGTCTTAGTTACTTGATGTAAGTGTGTGTCTGTGTTACTGGGTATCAGTGTATGTCTGTGTTACTTGGTGTAAGTGTATTCTTTGTTACTTGGTGTCCGTGTGTGTCTGTGTTACAGGGTGTCAGTGCATGCCTTTGTTACTTGGTGTCAGTGTATATCTGTGTTACTTGGTGTAAGTGTGTGTCTTTGTTACTTGGTGTAATTGTATGTCTTTGTTACTTGGTTTAAGTGTGTGTCTGTGTTACTTGGTGTAAGTGTGTGTCTGTCTTCCTGGGTATCAGTGTATGTCTTTGTTACTTGGTGTCAGTGTATGTCTGTGTTACTTGGTGTAAGTGTATGTCTTTGTTAATTGGTGTTAGTGTGCGTCTGTGTTACTTGGTGTAAGTGCGAGTCTGTGTTCCTGGGTATCAGTGTATGTCTTTGTTGACTTGGTGTCAGTGTATGTCTTTGTTACTGGGTTTCAGAGTGTGTCTTTGTGACTTGGTGTCAGAGTGTGTCTGTGTTACTGTTTATGAGTGTTTCTCTGTGTTACTGGGTGTCAGTGTGTGTTTGTCTGTGTTCCTGGGTGTCAGTGTATGTCTTTGTTACTTGGTGTAAGTGTGTGTCTGTGTTACTGGGTATCAGTGTATGTCTTTGTTGACTTGGTGTCAGTGTATGTCTTTGTTACTGGGTTTCAGTGTATGTCTTTGTTACTGGGTTTCAGTGTGTGTCTGTGTTCCTGGGTATCAGTGTATGGCTTTGTTGACTTGGTGTCAGTGTATGTCTTTGTTACTGGGTTTCAGTGTGTGTCTTTGTGAATTGGTGTCAGTGTATGTATGTGTCACTGTTTATGAGTGTTTCTCTGTGTTACTGGGTGTCAGTGTATGTCTTTGTTACTTGGTGTAAGTGTGTGTCTTTGTTACTTGGTGTAATTGTATGTCTGTGTTACTTGGGGTAAGTGTATGTCTTTGTTACTTGGTGTAAGTGTGTGTCAGTTTTACTTGGTGCAAGTGTGTGTCTGTGTTCCTTGGTATCAGTGTATGTCTTTGTTACTTGGTGTCAGTGTATGTCTGTGTTAGTTGGTGTAAGTGTGTGTCTGTGTTACTGGGTATCAGTGTATGTCTTTGTTACTTGGTGTCAGTGCATGTCTGTGTTACTTGGTGCCCGTGTGTGTCAGTGTTACTGGGTGTCAGTGCATGCCTTTGTTACTTGGTGTCAGTGTACATCTGTGTTACTTGGTGTAAGTGTGTGTCTTTGTTACTTGGTGTAATTGAATGTCTTTGTTACTTGGTGTCAGTGTATGTCTGTGTTACTTGGTGTCAGTGTATGTCTTTGTTACTTGGTTTAAGTGTGTGTCTGTATTACTTGGTGTAAGTGTGTGTCTGTGTTCCTGGGTATCAGTGTATGTCTTTGTTACTTGGTGTCAGTGTATGTCTGTGTTACTTGGTGTAAGTGTGTGTCTGTGTTTCTGGGTATCAGTGTATGTCTTTGTTACTTGGTGTCAGTGTATGTCTGTGTTGCTCGGTGTAAGTGTGTGTCTGTGTTACTGGGTGTCAGTGTGTGTTTGTGTTACTTGGTGTAAGTGTGTGTCTTTGTTACTTGGTGTCCGTGTGTGTCTGTGTTACTGGGTGTCAGTGTATGTCTTTGTTACTGGGTGTCCGTGTATGTCTTTGTTACTTGGTGTAAGTGTGAGTCTGTGTTACTGGATGTCAGTGTATGTCTTAGTTACTTGATGTAAGTGTGTGTCTGTGTTACTGGGTATCAGTGTATGTCTGTGTTACTTGGTGTAAGTGTATTTCTTTGTTACTTGGTGTCCGTGTGTGTCTGTGTTACAGGGTGTCAGTGCATGCCTTTGTTACTTGGTGTCAGTGTATATCTGTGTTACTTGGTGTAAGTGTGTGTCTTTGTTACTTGGTGTAATTGTATGTCTTTGTTACTTGGTTTAAGTGTGTGTCTGTGTTACTTGGTGTAAGTGTGTGTCTGTGTTCCTGGGTATCAGTGTATGTCTTTGTTACTTGGTGTCAGTGTATGTCTGTGTTGCTAGGTGTAAGTGTGTGTCTTTGTTACTTGGTGTAATTGTATGTCTTTGTTACTTGGTGTCAGTGTATGTCTGTGTTACTTGGTGTAAGTGTGTGCCTGTGTTACTGGGTATCAGTGTATGTCTTTGTTACTTGGTGTCAGTGTATGTCTGTGTTGCTAGATGTAAGTGTGTGTCTGTGTTACTGGGTGTCAGTGTGTGTTTGTGTTACTTGGTGCAAGTGTGTGTCTTTGTTACTTGGTGTCAATGTATGTCTTTGTTACTTGGTGTAAGTGTGTGTTTGTGTTACTTGGTGTAAGTGTGTGTCTGTGTTACTGGGTGTCAGTGCATGTCTTTGTTACTTCTTTTTCTTTCTTTCTTTTGGGCCTCCTTATCTCGAGAGACAATGGATACCCGCCTGGAGGTGGTCAGTGGTTTGTGAAGCAGCGCCTGGAGTGGCTATAAAGGCCAATTCTGGAGTGACAGGCTCTTCCACAGGTGCTGCAGAGAAATTTGTTTGTTGGGGCTGTTGCACAGTTGGCTCTCCCCTTGCGCCTCTGTCTTTTTTCCTGCCAACTACTAAGTCTCTTCGACTCGCCACAATTTAGCCCTGTCTTTATGGCTGCCCGCCAGCTGTGGCGAATGCTGGCAACTGACTCCCACGACTTGTGATCAATGTCACACGATTTCATGTCGCGTTTGCAGACGTCTTTATAACGGAGACATGGACGGCCGGTGGGTCTGATACCAGTGGCGAGCTCTTTGTACAATGTGTCTTTGGGGATCCTGCCATCTTCCATGCGGCTCACATGGCCAAGCCATCTCAAGCGCCGCTGACTCAGTAGTGTGTATAAGCTGGGGGTGTTGGCCGCTTCAAGGACTTCTGTGTTGGAGATATAGTCCTGCCACCTGATGCCAAGTATTCTCCGAAGGCAGCGAAGATGGAATGAATTGAGACGTCGTTCTTGGCTGGCATACGTTGTCCAGGCCTCGCTGCCGTAGAGCAAGGTACTGAGGACACAGGCCTGATACACTCGGACTTTTGTGTTCCGTGTCAGTGCGCCATTTTCCCACACTCTCTTGGCCAGTCTGGACATAGCAGTGGAAGCCTTACCCATGCGCTTGTTGATTTCTGCATCTAGAGACAGGTTACTGGTGATAGTTGAGCCTAGGTAGGTGAACTCTTGAACCACTTCCAGAGCGTGGTCGCCAATATTGATGGATGGAGCATTTCTGACATCCTGCCCCATGATGTTCGTTTTCTTGAGGCTGATGGTTAGGCCAAATTCATTGCAGGCAGACGCAAACCTGTCGATGAGACTCTGCAGGCATTCTTCAGTGTGAGATGTTAAAGCAGCATCGTCAGCAAAGAGGAGTTCTCTGATGAGGACTTTCCGTACTTTGGACTTCGCTCTTAGACGGGCAAGGTTGAACAACCTGCCCCCTGATCTTGTGTGGAGGAAAATTCCTTCTTCAGAGGATTTGAACGCATGTGAAAGCAGCAGGGAGAAGAAAATCCGAAAAAGTGTGGGTGCGAGAACACAGCCCTGTTTCACACCACTCAGGATAGGAAAGGGCTCTGATGAGGAGCCAACATGTTGAATTGTGCCTTTCATATTGTCATGGAATGAGGTGATGATACTTAGTAGCTTTGGTGGACATCCGATCTTTTCTAGTAGTCTGAAGAGACCACGTCTGCTGACGAGGTCAAAGGCTTTGGTGAGATCAATGAAAGCAATGTAGAGGGGCATCTGTTGTTCACGGCATTTCTCCTGTATCTGACGAAGGGAGAACAGCATGTTACTTGGTGTCAGTGTATATCTGTGTTACATGGTGTAAGTGTGTGTCTTTGTTACTTGGTGTCAGTGTATGTCTTTGTTACTTGTTGTAAGTGTGTGTCTGTGTTACTGGGTATCAGTGTATGTCTTTGTTACTTGGTGTCAGTGCATGTCTTTGTTACTTCATGTAAGTGTATGTCTTTGTTAATTGGTGTCAGTGTATGTCTTTGTTACTTGGTGTAGGTGTGTGTCTGTGTTACTGGGTGTCAGTGTGTGTCTGTGTTACTTGGTGTAAGTTTGTGTCTTTGTTACTTGGTGTCCGTGTGTGTCTGTGTTACTGGATGTCAGTTTATGTCTTTGTTACTTGGTGTCAGTGTATGAATTTGTTACTTGGTGTAAGTGTGTGTCTGTGTTACTGGGTATCGCTTTCTGTCTTTGTTACTTGGTGTAAGTGTGTGTCTGTGTTATTGGGTATCAGTGTATGTCTTTGTTACTTGGTGTCAGTGTATGTCTGTTTTACTTGGTGTAAGTGTGTGTCTGTGTTACTGGGTATCAGTGTATGTCTTTGTTACTTGGTGTAAGTGTGTGTCTGTGTTACTGGGTATCAGTGTCTGTCTTTTTTACTTTGTCTAAGTGTGTGTCTGTGTTACTGGGTATCAGTGTATGTCTTTGTTACTTGGTGTCAGTGTACGTCTGTGTTACTTGGTGTAAGTGTGTGTCTGTGTTACTGGGTATCAGTGTATGTCTTTGTGAATTGGTGTCAGTGTATGTCTTTGTTACTGGGTGTCGTTGTGTGTCTTTGTGACTTGGTGTCAGTGTATGTCTGTGTTACTTGGTGTAAGTGTATGTCTTTGTTACTTGGTGTCAGTCTATGTCTGGGTTACTTGGTGTAAGTGTGTGTCTTTGTTACTTGGTGTCAGTGTACCTCTTTGTTACTTGGTGTAAGTGTGTGTTTGTGTTACTTGGTGTAAGTGTGTGTCTGTGTTACTGGGTGTCAGTGCATGTCTTTGTTACTTGGTGTCAGTGTATATCTGTGTTACATGGTGTCAGTGTGTGTCTGTGTGACTTGGTGTCAGTGTATGTCTGTGTTACTTGGTGTAAGTGTATGTCTTTGTTACTTGGTGTCAGTCTATGTCTGGGTTACTTGGTGTAAGTGTGTGTCTTTGTTACTTGGTGTCAGTGTATGTCTTTGTTACTTGGTGTAAGTGTGTGTTTGTGTTACTTGGTGTAAGTGTGTCTCTGTGTTACTGGGTGTCAGTGCATGTCTTTGTTACTTGGTGTCAGTGTATATCTGTGTTACATGGTGTAAGTGTGTGTCTTTGTTACTTGGTGTCAGTGGATGTCTTTGTTACTAGGTGTAAGTGTGTGTTTGTGTTACTTGGTGTAAGTGTGTGTCTGTGTTCCTGGGTATCAGTGTATGTCTTTGTTACTTTGTGTCAGTGTATGTCGGTGTTACTGGGTGTCAGTGTGTGTCTGTGTTACTTGGTGTAAGTTTGTGTCTTTGTTACTTGGTGTCCGTGTGTGTCTGTGTTACTGGGTGTCAGTTTATGTCTTTGTTACTTGGTGTCAGTGTATGACTTTGTTACTTGGTGTAAGTGTGTGTCTGTGTTACTGGGTATCGGTTTCTGTCTTTGTTACTTGGTGTAAGTGTATGTCTGTGTTATTGGGTATCAGTGTATGTCTTTGTTACTTGGTGTCAGTGTATGTCTGTTTTACTTGGTGTAAGTGTGTGTCTGTGTTACTGGGTATCAGTGTATGTCTTTGTTACTTGGTGTAAGTGTGTGTCTGTGTTACTGGGTATCAGTGTCTGTCTTTTTTACTTTGTGTAAATGTGTGTCTGTGTTACTGGGTATCAGTGTATGTCTTTGTTACTTGGTGTCAGTGTATGTCTGTGTTACTTGGTGTAAGTGTGTGTCTGTGTTACTGGGTATCAGTGTATGTCTTTGTGAATCGGTGTCAGTGTATGTCTTTGTTACTGGGTGTCAGTGTGTGTCTTTGTGACTTGGTGTCAGTGTATGTCTGTGTTACTTGGTGTAAGTGTATGTCTTTGTTACTTGGTGTCAGTCTATGTCTGGGTTACTTGGTGTAAGTGTGTGTCTTTGTTACTTGGTGTCAGTGTATGTCTTTGTTACTTGGTGTAAGTTTGTGTTTGTGTTACTTGGTGTAAGTGTGTGTCTGTGTTACTGGGTGTCAGTGCACGCCTTTGTTACTTGGTGTCAGTGTATATCTGTGTTACATGGTGTAAGTGTGTGTCTTTGTTACTTGGTGTCAGTGTATGTCTTTGTTACTTGGTGTAAGTGTGTGTTTGTGTTACTTGGTGTAAGTGTGTGTCTGTGTTACTTGGTGTAAGTGTGTGTCTGTGCGATTGGGTGTCAGTGTGTGTCTTTGTTACTTGGTGTAAGTTTGTGTCTTTGTTACTTGGTGTCCGTGTGTGTCTGTGTTACTGGGTGTCAGTTTATGTCTTTGTTACTTGGTGTCAGTGAATGACTTTGTTACTTGGTGAAAGTGTGTGTCTGTGTTACTGGGTATCAGTGTATGTCTTTGTTACTTGGTGTCAGTGTATGTCTGTTTTACTTGGTGTAAGTGTGTGTCTGTGTTACTGGGTATCAGTGTATGTCTTTGTTACTTGGTGTAAGTGTGTGTCTGTGTTACTGGGTATCAGTGTCTGTCTTTTTTACTTTGTGTAAGTGTGTGTCTGTGTTATTGGGTATCAGTGTATGTCTTTGTTACTTGGTGTCAGTGTATGTCTGTTTTACTTGGTGTAAGTGTGTGTCTGTGTTACTGGGAATCAGTGTATGTCTTTGTTACTTGGTGTAAGTGTGTGTCTGTGTTACTGGGTATCAGTGTCTGTATTTTTAACTTTGTGTAAGTGTGTGTCTGTGTTACTGGGTATCAGTGTATGTCTTTGTTACTTGATGTCAGTGTATGTCTGTGTTACTTGGTGTAAGTGTGTGTCTGTGTTACTGGGTATCAGTGTATGTCTTTGTGAATTGGTGTCAGTGTATGTCTTTGTTACTGGGTGTCAGTCAATGTCTGGGTTACTTGGTGTAAGTGTGTGTCTTTGTTACTTGGTGTCAGTGTATGTCTTAGTTACTTGGTGTAAGTGTGTGTTTGTGTTACTTGGTGTAAGTGTGTGTCTGTGTTACTGGGTGTCAGTGCATGTCTTTGTTACTTGGCGTCAGTGTATATCTGTGTTACATGGTGTAAGTGTGTGTATTTGTTACTTGGTGTCAGTGTATGTCTTTGTTACTTGGTTTAAGTGTGTGTCTGTGTTACTTGGTGTAAGTGTGTGTCTGTGTTCCTGGGTATCAGTGTATGTCTTTGTTACTTGGTGTCAGTGTATGTCTGTGTTACTTGGTGTAAGTGTGTGTCTGTGTTACTGGGCATCAGTGTATGTTTTTGTTACTTGGTGTCAGTGTATGTCTGTGTTGCTAGGTGTAAGTGTGTGTCTGTGTTACTGGGAGTCAGTGTGTGTTTGTGTTACTTGGTGTAAGTGTGTGTCTTTGTTAATTGGTGTCCGTGTGTTTCTGTGTTACTGGGTGTCAGTGTCTGTCTTTGTTACTTGGTGTCAGTGTATGTCTGTGTTACTTGGTGTAAGTGTGTGTCTGTGTTACTGGGTATCAGAGTATGTCTTTGTTACTTGGTGTCAGTGTATGTCTGTGTTGCTAGGTTTAAGTGTGTGTCTTTGTTACTTGGTGTAATTGTATGTCTTTGTTACTTGGTTTAAGTGTGTGTCTGTGTTACTTGGTGTAAGTGTGTGTCTATGTTCCTGGGTATCAGTGTATGTCTTTGTGAATTGGTGTCAGTGTATGTCTTTGTTACTGGGTGTCAGTGTGTCTTTGTGACTTGGTGTCAGTGTATGTCTGTGTTACTTGGTGTAAGTGTGTGTCTGTGTTACTGGGCATCAGTGTATGTCTTTGTTACTTGGTGTCAGTGTATGTCTGTGTTGCTAGGTGTAAGTGTGTGTCTGTGTTACTGGGAGTCAGTGTGTGTTTGTGTTACTTGGTGTAAGTGTGTGTCTTTGTTAATTGGTGTCCGTGTGTTTCTGTGTTACTGGGTGTCAGTGTCTGTCTTTGTTACTTGGTGTCAGTGTATGTCTGTGTTACTTGGTGTAAGTGTGTGTCTGTGTTACTGGGTATCAGAGTATGTCTTTGTTACTTGGTGTCAGTGTATGTCTGTGTTGCTAGGTTTAAGTGTGTGTCTTTGTTACTTGGTGTAATTGTATGTCTTTGTTACTTGGTTTAAGTGTGTGTCTGTGTTACTTGGTGTAAGTGTGTGTCTGTGTTCCTGGGTATCAGTTTATGTCTTTGTGAATTGGTGTCAGTGTATGTCATTGTTACTGGGTGTCACTGTGTCTTTGTGACTTGGTGTCAGTGTATGTCTGTGTTACTTGGTGTAAGTGTATGTCTTTGTTACTTGGTGTCAGTCTATGTCTGGGTTACTTGGTGTAAGTGTGTGTCTTTGTTACTTGGTGTCAGTGTATGTCTTAGTTACTTGGTGTAAGTGTGTGTTTGTGTTACTTGGTGTAAGTGTGTGTCTGTGTTACTGGGTGTCAGTGCATGTCTTTGTTACTTGGCGTCAGTGTATATCTGTGTTACATGGTGTAAGTCTGTGTATTTGTTACTTGGTGTCAGTGTATGTCTTTGTTACTTGGTTTAAGTGTGTGTCTGTGTTACTTGGTGTAAGTGTGTGTCTGTGTTCCTGGGTATCAGTGTATGTCTTTGTTACTTTGTGTCAGTGTATGTCTGTGTTACTTGGTGTCAGTGTGTGTCTGTGTTACTGGGTATCAGTGTATGTCTTTGTTACTTGGTGTCAGTGTATGTCTGTGTTGCTTGGTGTAAGTGTGTGTCTGTGTTACTGGGTGTCAGTGTGTGTTTGTGTTACTTGGTGTAAGTGTGTGTCTTTGTTACTTGGTGTCCGTGTGTGTATGTGTTACTGGTTGTCAGTGTATGTCTTTGTTACTGGGTGTCCGTGTATGTCTTCGTTACTTGGTGTAAGTGTGTGTCTGTGTTACTGGATGTCAGTGTATGTCTTTGTTACTTGGTGTAAGTGTGTGTCTGTGTTACTGGATGTCAGTGTCTGTCCTTGTTACTTGGTGCAAGTCTGTGTTACTGGGTATCAGTGTATGTCTTTGTTACTGGGTGTCAGTGTATGTCTTTGTTACTTGGTGAAAGTGTGTGTCTGTGTGACTGGTTATCAATGTCTGTCTTTGTTACTTGGTGTTAGTGTATGTCTGTGTTACTTGGTGTAAGTGTGTGTCTTTGTTAATTGGTGTCAGTGTATGTCTTTGTTACTTGGTGTAAGTGTGTGTCTGTGTTACTGGGTGTCAGTGTGTGTCTGTGTTACTTGGTGTAAGTTTGTGTCTTTGTTACTTGGTGTCCGTGTGTGTCTGTGTTACTGGGTGTCAGTTTATGTCTTTGTTACTTGGTGTCAGTGTATGACTTTGTTACTTGGTGTAAGTGTGTGTCTGTGTTACTGGGTATCAGTGTATGTCTTTGTTACTTGGTGTCAGTGTATGTCTGTTTTACTTGGTGTAAGTGTGTGTCTGTGTTACTGGGTATCAGTGTATGTCTTTGTTACTTGGTGTAAGTGTCTGTCTGTGTTACTGGGTATCAGGGTCTGTCTTTTTTGCTTTGTGTAAGTGTGTGTCTGTGTTATTGGGTATCAGTGTATGTCTTTGTTACTTGTTGTCAGTGTATGTCTGTTTTACTTGGTGTAAGTGAAGTGTCTGTGTTACTGGGTATCAGTGTATGTCTTTGTTACTTGGTGTAAGTGTGTGTCTGTGTTACTGGGTATCAGTGTCTGTCTTTTTTACTTTGTGTAAGTGTGTGTCTGTGTTACTGGGTATCAGTGTATGTCTTTGTTACTTGGTGTCAGTGTATGTCTGTGTTACTTGGTGTAAGTGTGTGTCTGTGTTACTGGGTATCAGTGTATGTCTTTGTGAATTGGTGTCAATGTATGTCTTTGTTACTGGGTGTCAGTGTGTGTCTTTGTGACTTGGTGTCAGTGTTTGTCTCTGTTACTTGGTGTAAGTGTATGTCTTTGTTACTTGGTGTCAGTCTATGTCTGGGTTACTTGGTGTAAGTGTGTGTCTTTGTTACTTGGTGTCAGTGTATGTCTTTGTTACTTGGTGTAAGTGTGTGTTTGTGTTACTTGGTGTAAGTGTGTGTCTGTGTTACTGGGTGTCAGTGCATGTCTTTGTTACTTGGTGTCAGTGTATATCTGTGATACTTGGTGTAAGTGTGTGTATTTGTTACTTGGTGTCAGTGTATGTCTTTGTTACTTGGTGTAAGTGTGTGTTTGTGTTACTTGGTGTAATGTGTGTCTGTGTTCCTGGGTATCAGTATATGTCTTTGTTACTTGGTGTCAGTGTATGTCTGTGTTGCTAGGTGTAAGTGTGTGTCTGTGTTACTGGGTGTCAGTGTGTGTTTGTGTTAATTGGTGTAAGTGTGTGTCTTTGTTACTTGGTGTCCGTGTGTGTCTGTGTTACTGGGTGTCAGTGTATGTCTTTGTTACTTGGTGTCAGTGTATGTCTGTGTTACTTGGTGTAAGTGTGTGTCTGTGTTACTGGGTGTCAGTGTATGTCTTTGTTACTTGGTGTCAGTGTATGTCTGTGTTGCTAGGTGTAAGTGTGTGTCTTTGTTACTTGGTGTAATTGTATGTCTTTGTTACTTGGTTTAAGTGTGTGTCTGTGTTACTTGGTGTAAGTGTGTGTCTGTGTTCCTGGGTATCAGTGTATGTCTTTGTTACTTGGTGTCAGTGTATGTCTGTGTTACTTGGTGTAAGTGTGTGTCTGTGTTACTGGGTATCAGTGTATGTCTTTGTTACTTGGTGTCAGAGTATGTCTGTGTTGCTAGGTGTAAGTGTGTGTCTGTGTTACTGGGTGTCAGTGTGTGTTTGTGTTACTTGGTGTAAGTGTGTGTCTTTGTTACTTGGTGTCCGTGTGTGTCTGTGTAACTGGGTGTCAGTGTATGTCTTTGTTACTGGGTGTCCGTGTATGTCTTTGTTACTTGGTGTAAGTGTGTGTCTGTGTTACTGGATGTCAGTGTATGTCTTTGTTACTTGGTGTAAGTGTGTGTCTGTGTTACTGGTTATCAGTGTCTGTCTTTGTTACTTGGTGTAAGTGTGTGTCTGTGTTACTGGGTATCAGTGTATGTCTGTGTTACTTGGTGTAAGTGTATTTCTTTGTTACTTGGTGTAAGTCTGTGTCTGTGTTACTGGGTATCAGTGTATGTCTTTGTTACTTGGTGTCAGTGTATGTCTGTGTTACTTGGTGTAAGTGTGTGTTTGTGTTACTGGGTGTCAGTTCATGTCTTTGTTACTTGGTGTCAGTGTATATCTGTGTTACATGGTGTAAGTGTGTGTCTTTGTTACTTGGTGTAATTGTATGTCTTTGTTACTTGGTGTCAGTGTATGTCTGTGTTACTTGGTGTCAGTGTGTGTCTTTGTGACTTGGTGTCAGTGTATGTCAGTGTTTCTTGGTGTAAGTGTGTATGTGTGTTGCTTGGGTCAGTGTATGTCTGTGTTACTTGGTGTAAGTGTATGTCTTTGTTACTTGGTGTAAGTGTGTGTCTGTGTTACTTGGTGTAAGTGTGTGTCTGTGTTCCTGGGTATCAGTGCATGTCTTTGTTACTTGGTGTCAGTGTATATCTGTGTTACATGGTGTAAGTGTGTGTCTTTGTTACTTGCTGTAATTGTATGTCTTTGTTACTTGGTGTCAGTGTATGTCTGTGTTACTTGGTGTCAATGTATGTCTTTGTTACTTGGTGTCAGTGTATGTCTGTGTTACTTGGTGTCAGTGTGTTTGTTTGTGTTACTGGGTGCAGGCCATGTCTGTGTTACTTGGTTTAAGTGTGTGTCTTTGTTACTTGGTGTCAGTGTATGTCCTTGTTACTTGGTGTAAGTGTGTGTTTGTGTTATTTGGTGTAAGTGTGTGTCTGTGTTTCTTGGTGTCATTGTATGTCTTTGTTACTTGGTGTAAGTGTGTGTCTGTGTTACTTGGTGTCAGTGTATGTCTGTGTTACTTGGTGTCAGTGTATGTCTTTGTTACTTGCTGTAAGTGTGTGTCTGTGTTACTGGGTATCAGTGCATGTCTTTGTTACTTGGTGTCAGTGTATATCTGTGTTACATGGTGTAAGTGTGTTTCTTTGTTACTTGGTGTAATTGTATGTCTTTGTTACTTGGTGTCAGTGTATGTCTGTGTTACTTGGTGTCAATGTATGTCTGTGTTACTTGGTGTCCGTGTATGTCTTTGTTACTTGCTGTAAGTGCGT
The DNA here is from genome assembly GCF_036365525.1 of Heterodontus francisci. Taxonomy (NCBI): domain Eukaryota; kingdom Metazoa; phylum Chordata; class Chondrichthyes; order Heterodontiformes; family Heterodontidae; genus Heterodontus; species Heterodontus francisci. Next base: position 3,313,730 of record NW_027140357.1, on the reverse strand, counting down.
GTCTGTGTTACTGGGTATCATTGTATGTCTGTGTTACTGGGGGTCAGTGTGTGTCTGTGTTATTTCGTGTAAGTGTGTGGCTGCGTTACTGGGTATCAGTGTCTGTCTTTGTTACTTGGTGTAAGTGTGTGTCTGTGTTACTGGGTATCAGTGTATGTCTTTGTTACTTGGTGTCTGTATATGTCTGTGTTTCATGGTGGAAGTGTGTGTCTGTATAACTGTGTATCAGTGTATGTCTTTGTGACCTGGTGACAGTGTATGTCTTTGTTACTGGGTGTCAGTGTTTGTCTTTGGGACTTGGTGTCAGTGTATGTCTTTGTTACTTGTTGTAAGTGTGTGTCTGTGTTACTGGGTATCAGTGTATGTCTTTGTTACTTCGTGTCAGTGCATGTCTTTGTTACTTGGTGTAAGTGTATGTCTTTGTTAATTGGTGTCAGTGTATGTCTTTGTTACTTGGTCTAAGTGTGTGTCTGTGTTACTGGGTGTCAGTGTGTGTCTGTGTTACTTGGTGTAAGTTTGTGTCTTTGTTACTTGGTGTCCGTGTGTGTCTGTGTTACTGGGTGTCAGTTTATGTCTTTGTTACTTGGTGTCAGTGTATGACTTTGTTACTTGGTGTAAGTGTGTGTCTGTTTTGCTGGGTATCGGTTTCTGTCTTTGTTACTTGGTTTAAGAGTGTGTCTGTGTTATTGGGTATCAGTGTATGTCTTTGTTACTTGGTGTCAGTGTATGTCTGTTTTACTTGGTGTAAGTGTGTGTCTGTGTTACTGGGTATCAGTGTATGTCTTTGTTACTTGGTGTAAGTGTGTGTCTGTGTTACTGGGTATCAGTGTCTGTCTTTTTTACTTTGTGTAAGTGTGTGTCTGTGTTACTGGGTATCAGTGTATGTCTTTGTTACTTGGTGTCAGTGTATGTCTGTGTTAATTGGTGTAAGTGTGTGTCTGTGTTACTGGGTATCAGTGTATGTCTTTGTGAATTGGTGTCAGTGTATGTCTTTGTTACTGGGTGTCAGTGTGTGTCTTTGTGACTTGGTGTCTGTGTATGTCTGTGTTACTTGGTGTAAGTGTATGTCTTTGTTACTTGGTGTCAGTCAATGTCTGGGTTACTTGGTGTAAGTGTGTGTCTTTGTTACTTGTTGTCAGTGTATGTCTTTGTTACTTGGTGTAAGTGTGTGTTTGTGTTACTTGGTGTAAGTGTGTGTCTGTGTTACTGGGTGTCAGTGCATGTATTTATTACTTGGTGTCAGTGTATATCTGTGTTACATGGTGTAAGTGTGTGTCTTTGTTACTTGGTGTAATTGTATGTCTTTGTTACTTGGTTTAAGTGTGTGTCTGTGTTACTTGGTGTAAGTGTGTGTCTGTGTTCCTGGGTATCAGTGTATGTCTTTGTTACTTGGTGTCAGTGTATGTCTGTGTTACTTGGTGTAAGTGTGTGTCTGTGTTACTGGGCATCAGTGTATGTCTTTGTTACTTGGTGTCAGTGTATGTCTGTGTTGCTAGGTGTAAGTGTGTGTCTGTGTTACTGGGAGTCAGTGTGTGTTTGTGTTACTTGGTGTAAGTGTGTGTCTTTGCTAATTGGTGTCCGTGTGTTTCTGTGTTACTGGGTGTCAGTGTCTGTCTTTGTTACTTGGTGTCAGTGTATGTCTGTGTTACTTGGTGTAAGTGTGTGTCTGTGTTACTGGGTATCAGAGTATGTCTTTGTTACTTGGTGTCAGTGTATGTCTGTGTTGCTAGGTTTAAGTGTGTGTCTTTGTTACTTGGTGTAATTGTATGTCTTTGTTACTTGGTTTAAGTGTGTGTCTGTGTTACTTGGTGTAAGTGTGTGTCTGTGTTCCTGGGTATCAGTGTATGTCTTTGTTACTTGGTGTCAGTGTATGTCTGTGTTACTTGGTGTAAATGTGTGTCTGTGTTACTGGGTATCAGTGTATGTCTTTGTTACTTGGTGTCAGTGTATGTTTGTGTTGCTAGGGGTACGTGTGTGTCTGTGTTACTGGGTGTCAGTGTGTGTTTGTGTTACTTGGTGTAAGTGTGTGTCTTTGTTACTTGGTGTCCGTGTATGTTTGTGTTGCTAGGTGTAAGTGTGTGTCTGTGTTACTGGGTGTCAGTGTGTGTTTGTGTTACTGGGTGTCAGTGTATGTCTTTGTTACTGGGTGTCCGTGTATGTCTTTGTTACTTGGTGTAAGTGTGTGTCTGTGTTACTGGATGTCAGTGTATGTCTTTGTTACTTGGTGTAAGTGTGTGTCTGTGTTACTGGGTATCAGTGTATGTCTGTGTTACTTGGTGTAAGTGTATTTCTTTGTTACTTGGTGTAAGTCTGTGTCTGTGTTACTGGGTATCAGTGTATGTCTTTGTTACTTGGTGTCAGTGTATGTCTGTGTTGCTAGGTGTAAGTGTGTGTCTGTGTTACTGGGTGTCAGTTTGTGTTTGTGTTACTTGGTGTAAGTGTGTGTCTTTGTTACTTGGTGTCCGTGTGTGTCTGTGTTACTGGGTGTCAGTGTATGTCTTTGTTACTTGGTGTCAGTGTATGTCTGTGTTACTTGGTGTAAGTGTGTGTCTGTGTTACTGGGTATCAGTGTATATCTTTGTTACTTGGTGTCAGTGTATGTCTGTGTTGCTAGGTTAAAGTGTGTGTCTTTGTTACTTGGTGTAATTGTATGTCTTTGTTACTTGGTTTAAGTGTGTGTCTGTGTTACTTGGTGTAAGTGTGTGTCTGTGTTCCTGGGTATCAGTGTATGTCTTTGTTACTTGGTGTCAGTGTATGTCTGTGTTACTTGGTGTAAGTGTGTGTCTGTGTTACTGTGTATCAGTGTATGTCTTTGTTACTTGGTGTCAGTGTATGTTGTGTTGCAAGATGTAAGTGTGTGTCTGTGTTACTGGGTGTCAGTGTGTGTTTGTGTTACTTGGTGTAAGTGTGTGTCTTTGTTACTTGGTGTCCGTGTGTGTCTGTGTTACTGGGTGTCAGTGTATGTCTTTGTTACTGGGTGTCCGTGTATGTCTTTGTTACTTGGTGTAAGTGTGTGTCTGTGTTACTGGATGTCAGTGTATGTCTTTGTTACTTGGTGTAAGTGTGTGTCTGTGTTACTGGGTATCAGTGTCTGTCTTTGTTACTTGGTGTAAGTGTGTGTCTGTGTTACTGGGTATCAGTGTATGTCTGTGTTACTTGGTGTAAGTGTATTTCTTTGTTACTTGGTGTAAGTCTGTGTCTGTGTTACTGGGTATCAGTGTATGTCTTTGTTACTTGGTGTCAGTGTATGTCTGTGTTACTTGGTGTAAGTGTGTTCCTGTGTTACTGTGTGTCAGTGCATGTCTTTGTTACTTGGTGTCAGTGTATATCTGTGTTACATGGTGTAAGTGTGTGTCTTTGTTACTTGGTGTACGTGTATGTCTTTGTTACTTGGTGTCAGTGTATGTCTGTGTTACTTGGTGTCAGTGTGTGTCTTTGTGACTTGGTGTCAGTGTATGTCTGTGTTACTTGGTGTAAGTGTGTATGTGTGTTGCTTGGGGTCAGTGTATGTCTGTCTAACTTGGTGTAAGTGTATGTCTTTGTTACTTGGTGTAAGTGTGTGTCTGTGTTACTTGGTGTAAGTGTTTGTCTGTGTTCCTGGGTATCAGTGCATGTCTTTGTTACTTGGTGTCAGTGTATTTCTGTGTCACTTGGTGTCAGTGTGTGTCTTTGTTACTTGGTGTCAGTGTATGTCTTTGTTACTTGGTGTAAGTGTGTGTTTGTGTAACTTGGTGTAAGTGTGTGTCTGTGTTACTGGGTGTCAGTGCATGTCTTTGTTACTTGGTGTCAGTGTATATCTGTGTTACATGGTGTAAGTGTGTGTCTTTGTTACTTGGTGTAATTGTATGTCTTTGTTACTTGGTTTAAGTGTGTGTCTGTGTTACTTGGTGTAAGTGTGTGTCTGTGTTCCTGGGTATCAGTGTATGTCTTTGTTACTTGGTGTCAGTGTATTTCTGTGTTACTTGGAGTAAATGTGTGTCTGTGTTACTGTGTATCAGTGTATGTCTTTGTTACTTGGTGTCAGTGCATGTCTGTGTTGCTAGGTGTAAGTGTGTGTCTGTGTTACTGGGTGTCAGTGTGTGTTTGTGTTACTTGGTGTAAGTGTGTGTCTTTGTTACTTGGTGTCCGTGTGTGTCTGTGTTACTGGGTGTCAGTGTCTGTCTTTGTTACTTGGTGTCAGTGTATGTCTGTGTTACTTGGTGTAAGTGTGTGTCTGTGTTACTGGGTATCAGTGTATGTCTTTGTTACTTGGTGTCAGTGTATGTCTGTGTTGCTAGGTTTAAGTGTGTGTCTTTGTTACTTGGTGTAATTGTATGTCTTTGTTACTTGATTTAAGTGTGTGTCTGTTTTACTTGGTGTAAGTGTGTGTCTGTCTTCCTGGGTATCAGTGTATGTCTTTGTTACTTGGGGTCAGTGTATGTCTGTGTTACTTGGTGTAAGTGTGTGTCTGTGTTACTGGGTATCAGTGTATGTCTTTGTTACTTGGTGTCAGTGTATGTTTGTGTTGCTAGGTGTAAGTGTGTGTCTGTGTTACTGGGTGTCAGTGTGTGTCTGTGTTACTTGGTGTCCGTGTGTGTCTGTGTTACTGGGTGTCAGTGTATGTCTTTGTTACTGGGTGTCCGTGTATGTCTTTGTTACTTGGTGTAAGTGTGTGTCTGTGTTACTGGATGTCAGTGTATGTCTTTGTTACTTGGTGTAAGTGTGTGTCTGTGTTACTGGGTATCAGTGTCTGTCTTTGTTACTTGTTGTCCGTGTGTGTCTGTGTTACTGGGTGTCAGTGTATGTCTTTGTTACTGGGTGTCCGTGTATGTCTTTGTTACTTGGTGTAAGTGTGTGTCTGTGTTACTGGATGTCAGTGTATGTCTTTGTTACTTGGTGTAAGTGTGTGTCTGTGTTACTGGGTATCAGTGTCTGTCTTTGTTACTTGGTGTCAGTGTATGTCTGTGTTGCTAGGTGTAAGTGTGTGTCTGTGTTACTGGGTGTCAGTGTGTGTTTGTGTTACTTGGTGTAAGTGTGTGTCTTTGTTACTTGGTGTCCGTGTGTGTCTGTGTTACTGGGTGTCAGTGTATGTCTTTGTTACTTGGTGTCAGTGTATGTCTGTGTTACTTGGTGTAAGTGTGTGTCTGTGTAACTGGGTATCAGTGTATGTCTTTGTTACTTGGTGTCAGTGTATGTCTGCGTTGCTAGGTTTAAGTGTGTGTCTTTGTTACTTGGTGTAATTGTATGTCTTTGTTACTTGGTTTAAGTGTGTGTCTGTGTTACTTGGTGTAAGTGAGTGTCTGTGTTCCTGGATATCAGTGTATGTCTTTGTTACTTGGTGTCAGTGTATGTCTGTGTTACTTGGTGTAAGTGTGTGTCTGTGTTACTGGGTATCAGTGTATGTCTTTGTTACTTGGTGTCAGTGTATGTTTGTGTTGCAAGGTGTAAGTGTGTGTCTGTGTTACTGGGTGTCAGTGTGTGTTTGTGTTACTTGGTGTAAGTGTGTGTCTTTGTTACTTGGTGTCCGTGTGTGTCTGTGTTACTGGGTGTCAGTGTATGTCTTTGTTACTGGGTGTCCGTGTATGTCTTTGTTACTTGGTGTAAGTATGTGTCTGTGTTACTGGATGTCAGTGTATGTCTTTGTTACTTGGTGTAAGTGTGTGTCTGTGTTACTGGGTATCAGTGTCTGTCTTTGTTACTTGGTGTAAGTGTGTGTCTGTGTTACTGGGTATCAGTGTATGTCTGTGTTACTTGGTGTAAGTGTATTTCTTTGTTACTTGGTGTAAGTCTGTGTCTGTGTTACTGGGTATCAGTGTATGTCTTTGTTACTTGGTGTCAGTGTATGTCTGTGTTACTTGGTGTAAGTGTGTGTCTGTGTTACTGGGTGTCAGTGCATGTCTTTGTTACTTGGTGTCAGTGTATATCTGTGTTACATGGTGTAAGTGTGTGTCTTTGTTACTTGATGTAATTGTATGTCTTTGTTACTTGGTGTCAGTGTATGTCTGTGTTACTTGGTGGAAGTGTGTGTCTTTGTGACTTGGTGTCAGTGTATGTCTGTGTTACTTGGTGTAAGTGTGTATGTGTGTTGCTTGGGTTCAGTGTATGTCTGTGTTACTTGGTGTAAGTGTATGTCTTTGTTACTTGGTGTAAGTGTGTGTCTGTGTTACTTGGTGTAAGTGTGTGTCTGTGTTACTTTGTGTAAGTGTGTGTCTGTGTTCCTGGGTATCAGTGCTTGTCTTTGTTACTTGGTGTCAGTGTATTTCTGTGTTACTTGGTGTCAATGTGTGTCTTTGTGACTTGGTGTCAGTGTTTATCTGTGTTACTTGGTGTCCGTGTGTGTCTGTGTTACTGGGTGTCAGTGTATGTCTTTGTTCCTGGGTGTCAGTGTATGTCTTTGTTACTTGGTGTAAGTGTGTGTCTGTGTTACTGGGTGTCAGTGTATGTCTGTGTTACTTGGTGTAAGTGTGTGTCTGTGTTACTGGGTATCAGTGTATGTCTGTGTTGCTTGGTGTAAGTGTATTTCTGTGTTAGTTGGTGTAAGTCTGTGTCTGTTTTACTGGGTATCAGTGTATGTCTTTGTTACCTGGTGTCAGTGTATGTCTGTGTTACTTGGTGTAAGTGTGTGTCTGTGTTACTGGGTGTCAGTGCATGTCTTTGTTACTTGGTGTCAGTGTATATCTGTGTTACTTGGTGTAAGTGTGTGTCTTTGTTACATGGTGTAATTGTATGTCATTGTTACTTGGTGTCAGTGTATGTCTGTTTTACTTGGTGTCAGTGTATTTCTTTCTTACTTGGTGTAAGTGTGTGTCTGTGTTACTGGGTATCAGTGTATGTTTTTGTTACTTGGTGTCAATGTCTGTTTGTGTTGCTTGGTGTAAGTGTGTGTCTGTGTTACTGGGTGTCAGTGTGTGTCTGTGTTACTTGGTGCAAGTGTGTGTCTTTGTTACTTGGTGTCCGTGTGTGTCTGTGTTACTGGGTGTCAGTGTATGTCTTTGTTACTGGGTGTCAGTGTATCTCTTTATTACTTGGTGCAAGTGTGTGTCTGTGTTACTGGGTATCATTGTCTGTCTTTGTTACTTGGTGTAAGTGTATGTCTGTGTTACTGGGTATCAGTGTATGTCTTTGTTACCTTGTGTCAGTGTCTGTCTGTGTTACTTTGTGAAAGTGTGTGTCTGTGTTACTGGGTATCAGTGTATGTCTTTGTGACTTGGTATCAGTGTATGTCTTTGTTACTGGGTGTCAGTGTGTGTCTTTGTTACTTGGTGTCAGTGTATGTCTTTGTTACTGTGTATCAGTGGTTCTCTGTGTTACTGGGTGTCAGTGTGTGTTTGTTTGTGTTACTGGGTGTTAGTGTGTGTCTGTGACACTAGGTGTCAGTATTTCGTTTAGTTTCGAGATACAGCACTGAAACAGGCCCTTCGGCCCACCGAGTCTGTGCCGAACATCAACCACCCATTTATACTAATCCTACAATAATCGCGTATTTCTATCACATCCCCACCTGTCCCTATATATTTCCCTGCCACCTACCTATACGAGGGGCAATTTTTGATGGCTATTTAACCTATCAACCTACAAGTCTTTGGCATGTGGGAGGAAAACGGAACATCCGGAGGAAACTCACGCAGACACAGGGAGAAATTGCAAACTCCGCACAGGCAGTACCCAGAATCGAACCCGGGTCCCTGGAGCTGTGAGGCTGCGGTGCTAACCAATGCGCCAATGTGCCCCCCCCACCCCACCCCCTAAGTGTGTGCCTGTGTTACTGGGTATCAGTGTATGTCTTTGTTGCTTGGTGTCAGTGTATGTCTGTGTTTCTTGGTGTAAGTGTGTGTCTGTGTTACTGGGTATCAGTGTATGTCTTTGTTACTTGGTGTAAGTGTGTGTCTGTGTTACTGGGTGTCAGTCCATGTCTGTGTTACTTGGTTTAAGTCTGTGTCTTTGTTACTTGGTGTCACTGTATGTCCTTGTTACTTGGTGTAAGTGTGTGTTTGTGTTACTTGGTGTAAGTGTGTGTCTGTGTTTCTTGGTGTCATTGTATGTCTTTGTTACTTGGTGTAAGTGTGTGTCTGTGGTACTTGGTGTCAGTGTATGTCTGTGTTACTTGGTGTCAGTGTGTGTCTTTGTTACTTGGTGTCAGTGTATGTCTTTGTTACTTGCTGTAAGTGTGTGTCTGTGTTACTGGGTATCAGTGTATGTCTGTGTTACTGGGGGTCAGTGTGTGTCTGTGTTATTTGGTGTAAGTGTGTGGCTGTGTTACTGGGTATCAGTGTCTGTCTTTGTTACTTGGTGTAAGTGTGTGTCTGTGTTACTGGGTATCAGTGTATGTCTTTGTTACTTGGTGTCAGTATATGTCTGTGTTTCATGGTGGAAGTGTGTGTCTGTGTAACTGTGTATCTGTGTATGTCTTTGTGACCTGGTGTCAGTGTATGTCTTTGTTACTGGGTGTCAGTGTTTGTCTTTGTGACTTGGTGTCAGTGTATGTCTTTGTTACTTGTTGTAAGTGTGTGTCTGTGTTACTGGGTATCAGTGTATGTCTTTGTTACTTGGTGTCAGTGCATGTCTTTGTTACTTGGTGTAAGTGTATGTCTTTGTTAATTGGTGTCAGTGTATGTCTTTGTTACTTGGTGTAAGTGTGTGTCTGTGTTACTGGGTGTCAGTGTGTGTCTGTGTTACTTGGTGTAAGTTTGTGTCTTTGTTACTTGGTGTCCGTGTGTGTCTGTGTTACTGGGTGTCAGTTTATGTCTTTGTTACTTGGTGTCAGTGTATGACTTTGTTACTTGGTCTAAGTGTGTGTCTGTGTTACTGGGTATCGGTTTCTGTGTTTGTTACTTGGTGTAAGTGTGTGTCTGTGTTATTGGGTATCAGTGTATGTCTTTGTTACTTGGTGTCAGTGTATGTCTGTTTTACTTGGTGTAAGTGTCTGTCTGTGTTACTGGGTATCAGTGTATGTCTTTGTTACTTGGTGTAAGTGTGTGTCTGTGTTACTGGGTATCAGTGTCTGTCTTTTTTACTTTGTGTAAGTGTGTGTCTGTGTTACTGGGTATCAGTGTATGTCTTAGTTACTTGGTGTCAGTGTATGTCTGTGTTACTTGGTGTAAGTGTGCGTCTGTGTTACTGGGTATCAGTGTATGTCTTTGTGAATTGGTGTCAGTGTATGACTTTGTTACTGGGTGTCAGTGTGTGTCTTTGTGACTTGGTGTCAGTATATGTCTGTGTTACTTGGTGTAAGTGTATGTCTTTGTTACTTGGTGTCAGTCTATGTCTGGGTTACTTGGTGTAAGTGTGTGTCTTTGTTACTTGGTGTCAGTGTATGTCTTTGTTGCTTGGTGTCAGTGTATGTCTGTGTTTCTTGGTGTAAGTGTGTGTCTGTGTTACTGGGTATCAGTGTATGTCTTTGTTACTTGGTGTAAGTGTGTGTCTGTGTTACTGGGTGTCAGTCCATGTCTGTGTTACTTGGTTTAAGTCTGTGTCTTTGTTACTTGGTGTCACTGTATGTCCTTGTTACTTGGTGTAAGTGTGTGTTTGTGTTACTTGGTGTAAGTGTGTGTCTGTGTTTCTTGGTGTCATTGTATGTCTTTGTTACTTGGTGTAAGTGTGTGTCTGTGGTACTTGGTGTCAGTGTATGTCTGTGTTACTTGGTGTCAGTGTGTGTCTTTGTTACTTGGTGTCAGTGTATGTCTTTGTTACTTGCTGTAAGTGTGTGTCTGTGTTACTGGGTATCAGTGTATGTCTGTGTTACTGGGGGTCAGTGTGTGTCTGTGTTATTTGGTGTAAGTGTGTGGCTGTGTTACTGGGTATCAGTGTCTGTCTTTGTTACTTGGTGTAAGTGTGTGTCTGTGTTACTGGGTATCAGTGTATGTCTTTGTTACTTGGTGTCAGTATATGTCTGTGTTTCATGGTGGAAGTGTGTGTCTGTGTAACTGTGTATCTGTGTATGTCTTTGTGACCTGGTGTCAGTGTATGTCTTTGTTACTGGGTGTCAGTGTTTGTCTTTGTGACTTGGTGTCAGTGTATGTCTTTGTTACTTGTTGTAAGTGTGTGTCTGTGTTACTGGGTATCAGTGTATGTCTTTGTTACTTGGTGTCAGTGCATGTCTTTGTTACTTGGTGTAAGTGTATGTCTTTGTTAATTGGTGTCAGTGTATGTCTTTGTTACTTGGTGTAAGTGTGTGTCTGTGTTACTGGGTGTCAGTGTGTGTCTGTGTTACTTGGTGTAAGTTTGTGTCTTTGTTACTTGGTGTCCGTGTGTGTCTGTGTTACTGGGTGTCAGTTTATGTCTTTGTTACTTGGTGTCAGTGTATGACTTTGTTACTTGGTCTAAGTGTGTGTCTGTGTTACTGGGTATCGGTTTCTGTGTTTGTTACTTGGTGTAAGTGTGTGTCTGTGTTATTGGGTATCAGTGTATGTCTTTGTTACTTGGTGTCAGTGTATGTCTGTTTTACTTGGTGTAAGTGTCTGTCTGTGTTACTGGGTATCAGTGTATGTCTTTGTTACTTGGTGTAAGTGTGTGTCTGTGTTACTGGGTATCAGTGTCTGTCTTTTTTACTTTGTGTAAGTGTGTGTCTGTGTTACTGGGTATCAGTGTATGTCTTAGTTACTTGGTGTCAGTGTATGTCTGTGTTACTTGGTGTAAGTGTGCGTCTGTGTTACTGGGTATCAGTGTATGTCTTTGTGAATTGGTGTCAGTGTATGACTTTGTTACTGGGTGTCAGTGTGTGTCTTTGTGACTTGGTGTCAGTATATGTCTGTGTTACTTGGTGTAAGTGTATGTCTTTGTTACTTGGTGTCAGTCTATGTCTGGGTTACTTGGTGTAAGTGTGTGTCTTTGTTACTTGGTGTCAGTGTATGTCTTTGTTACTTGGTGTCAGTGTGTTTGTTTGTGTTACTGGGTGTCAGTGTGTGCCTGTGTTACTTGGTGTAAGTGTGTGTCTTTGTTGCTTGGTGTCCTGTGTGTCTGTGTTACTGGGTGTCAGTGTATGTCTTTGTTACTGGGTGTCATTGTATGTCTTTGTTACTTGGTGGAAGAGTCTTTCTGTGTTATTGGGTATCAGTGTCTGTCTTTGTTACTTGGTGTAAGTGTGTGTCTGTGTTACTGGGTATCAGTGTATTTCTTTGTTACTTGGTGTCAGTGTGTGTCTGTGTTACTTGGTGTAAGTGTGTGTCTGTGTCACTGGGTATCAGTGTATGTCTTTGTTACTTGGTGTCAGTGTATGCCTTTGTTACTTGGTGTCAGTGTATGTCTTTGTTACTTGATGTCAGTGTGTGTCTGTGTTACTGGGCATCAGTGTGCTTCTGTGTTACTGGGTATCAGTGTATGTCTTTGTGACTTGGTGTCAGTGTATGTCTTTGTTACTGGGTGTCAGTGGTTCTCTGTGTTCCTGGGTGTCAGTATGTGTTTGTTTGTGTTACTGGGTGTCAGTGTGCGTCTGTGACACTAGGTGTCAGTATTTAGTTTAGTTTAGAGATACAGCCCTTATACAGGCCCTTCGGCCACAGGGACTGTGCCGTCCATCATCCACCCATTTATGATAATCCTACACTAATTCCGTATTCCTATCACATCCCCACCTCTCCCTATATATTTCCCTACCACGTACCTATACTAGGGGCAATTTATGATGGCCAATTAACCTATCAACCTGCAAGTCTTTGGCATGTGGGAGGAAACCGGAGCACCCGGAGGAAACTCACGCAGACACAGGGAGAACTTGCAAACTCCGCACAGGCAGTACCCAGAATCGAATCCGGGTCCCTGGAGCTGTGAGGCTGCGGTGCTAACCACTGCGCGATATGTGCCCCCCTCCCCACAGTGTGTGCCTGTGTTACTGGGTATCAGTGTATGTCTTTGTTACTTGGTGTCAGTGTATGTCTGTGTTACTTGCTTTCAGTGTGTTTGTTTCTGTTACAGGGTGTCAGTGTGTGTCTGTTTTACTTGGTGTCAGTGTAAGTCTTTGTTACTGGGTGTCAGTGTGTGTCTTTGTGACTTGGTGTAATTGCCTGTCTTTGTTACTTGGTGTCAGTGTATGTCTGTGTTACTTGATGTAAGTGTGTGTCTTTGTTACGTGGTGTCAGTGTATGTCTTTGTTACATGATGTCAGTGTATGTCTTTGTTACTTGGTGTAAGTGTGTGTTTATGTTACTTGGTGTAAGTGTGTGTTTGTGTTACTTGGTGTAAGTGTGTGGCTGTGTTACTTGGTGTCAGTGTATGTCTTTGTTACTTGGTGTCAGTGTATGTCTGTGTCACTTGGTGTCAGTGTGTTTGTTTGTGTTCCTGGGTGTCAGTGTGTGCCTGTGTTACTTGGTGTAAGTGTGTGTCTTTGTTACTTGGTGTCAGTGTATGTCTTTGTTACTTGGTGTAAGTGTGTGTTTGTGTTACTTGGTGTAAGTGTGTGTTTGTGTTACTTGGTGTAAGTGTGTGGCTGTGTTACTTGTTGTCAGTGTATGTCTTTGTTACTTGGTGTCAGTGTATGTCTGTGTCACTTGGTGTCAGTGTGTTTGTTTGTGTTACTGGGTGTCAGTGTGTGCCTGTGTTACTTGGTGTAAGTGTGTGTCTTTGTTGCTTGGTGTCCTGGGTGTCTGTGTTACTGGGTGTCAGTGTATGTCTTTGTTACTGGGTGTCATTGTATGTCTTTGTTACTTGGTGGAAGAGTCTTTCTGTGTTATTGGGTATCAGTGTCTGTCTTTGTTACTTGGTGTAAGTGTGTGTCTGTGTTACTGGGTATCAGTGTATTTCTTTGTTACTTGGTGTCAGTGTGTGTCTGTGTTACTTGGTGTAAGTGTGTGTCTGTGTCACTGGGTATCAGTGAATGTCTTTGTTACTTGGTGTCAGTGTATGCCTTTGTTACTTGTTGTCAGTGTATGTCTTTGTTACTTGGTGTCAGTGTGTGTCTGTGTTACTGGGTATCAGTGTGCTTCTGTGTTACTGGGTATCAGTGTATGTCTTTGTGACTTGGTGTCAGTGTATGTCTTTGTTACTGGGTGTCAGTGGTTCTCTGTGTTCCTGGGTGTCAGTGTGTGTTTGTTTGTGTTACTGGGTGTCAGTGTGCGTCTGTGACACTAGGTGTCAGTATTTAGTTTAGTTTAGAGATACAGCCCTTATACAGGCCCTTCGGCCACAGGGACTGTGCCGTCCATCATCCACCCATTTATGATAATCCTACACTAATTCCGTATTCCTATCACATCCCCCCCTCTCCCTATATATTTCCCTTCCACGTACCTATACTAGGGGCAATTTATGATGGCCAATTAACCTATCAACCTGCAAGTCTTTGGCATGTGGGAGGAAACCGGAGCACCCGGAGGAAACTCACGCAGACACAGGGAGAACTTGCAAACTCCGCACAGGCAGTACCCAGAATCGAATCCGGGTCCCTGGAGCTGTGAGGCTGCGGTGCTAACCACTGCGCGATATGTGCCCCCCTCCCCACAGTGTGTGCCTGTGTTACTGGGTATCAGTGTATGTCTTTGTTACTTGGTGTCAGTGTATGTCTGTGTTACTTGCTTTCAGTGTGTTTGTTTCTGTTACAGGGTGTCAGTGTGTGTCTGTTTTACTTGGTGTCAGTGTAAGTCTTTGTTACTGGGTGTCAGTGTGTGTCTTTGTGACTTGGTGTCAGTGCATGTCTTTGTTACATGGTGTAAGTGTGTGTCTGTGTTACTGGGTATCAGTGTCTGTCTTTGTTACTTGGTGTAATTGCCTGTCTTTGTTACTTGGTGTCAGTGTATGTCTGTGTTACTTGATGTAAGTGTGTGTCTTTGTTACGTGGTGTCAGTGTATGTCTTTGTTACATGATGTCAGTGTATGTCTTTGTTACTTGGTGTAAGTGTGTGTTTATGTTACTTGGTGTAAGTGTGTGTTTGTGTTACTTGGTGTAAGTGTGTGGCTGTGTTACTTGGTGTCAGTGTATGTCTTTGTTACTTGGTGTCAGTGTATGTCTGTGTCACTTGGTGTCAGTGTGTTTGTTTGTGTTCCTGGGTGTCAGTGTGTGCCTGTGTTACTTGGTGTAAGTGTGTGTCTTTGTTACTTGGTGTCCTGTGTGTCTGTGTTACTGGGTGTCAGTGTATGTCTTTGTTACTGGGTGTCAGTGTATGTCTTTGTTACTTGGTGGAAGACTCTGTCTGTGTTACTGGGTATCAGTGTCTGTCTTTGTTACTTGGTGTAAGTGTGTGTCTGTGTTACTGGGTATCAGTGTATGTCTTTGTTACTTGGTGTCAGTGTGTGTCTGTGTTACTTGGTGTAAGGGTGTGTCTGTGTTACTGGGTATCAGTGTATGTCTTTGTGACTTGGTTTCCGTGTATGTCTTTGTTACTGGGTGTCAGTGTGTGTCTTTGTGACTTGGGCTCAGTGTATGTCTTTGTTACTTGGTGTAAGTGTGTGTCTGTGTTACTGGGTATCAGTGTATGTCTTTGTTACTTGGTGTCAGTGCATGTCAAAATACTTGGTGTAAGTGTTTGTCTTTGTTACTTGGTGTAATTGTCTGTCTTTGTTACTTGGTTTCAGTGTATGTCTGGGTTACTTGGTGTAAGTGTGTGTCTTTGTGACTTGCTGTCAGTGTATGTCTTTGTTACTTGGTGTAAGTGTGTGTATGTGTTACTGGGTATCAGTGAATGTCTTTGTTACTGTGTATCAGTGTTTCTCTATGTTACTGGGTGTCAGTGTCTGTTTGTTTGTGTTACTGGGTGTCAGTATATAGTTTAGTGATGCTGCACTGAAACAGGCCCTTCGGCCCACCGAGTCTGTGCCGACCATCAACCACCCATTTATACTAATCCTACACATATCCCGTATTCCTATCAGATCCCCACCTGTCCCTGTATATTTCCCAACCACCTACCAAGACTAGGGGCAATTTATGATGGACAATTAACCTATCAACCTGCAAGTCTTTGGCATGTTGGAGGAAACCGGAGCATCCGGAAGAAACTCACGCAGACACAGGGAGAACTTGCAAACTCCGCACAGGCAGTACCCAGAATCGAACCCGGGTCCCTGGAGCTGTGAGGCTGCGGTGCTAACCATTGCGCCAATGTGCCCCCACCCCCTCCCAGTGTTTGCCTGTGTTACTGGGTATCAGTGTATGTCTTTGTAACTTGGTGTCAGTGTATGTCTGTGTTACTTGGTTTCAGTGTGTTTGTTTGTGTTACTGGGTGTCAGTCCATGTCTGTGTTACTTGGTTTAAGTGTGTGTCTTTGTTACTTGGTGTCAGTGTATGTCCTTGTTACTTGGTGTAAGTGTGTGTTTGTGTTACTTGGTGTAAGTGTGTGTCTGTGTTTCTTGGTGTCATTGTATGTCTTTGTTACTTGGTGTAAGTGTGTGTCTGTGTTACTTGGTGTCAGTGTATGTCTGTGTTACTTTGGTGTAAGTGTGTGTCTTTGTTACTTGGTGTCAGTGTATGTCTTTGTTACTTGCTGTAAGTGTGTGTCTGTGTTACTGGGTATCAGTGTATGTCTGTGTTACTGGGGGTCAGTGTGTGTCTGTGTTATTTGGTGTAAGTGTGTGGCTGTGCTACTGGGTATCAGTGTATGTCTTTGTTACTTGGTGTCAGTATATGTCTGTGTTTCATGGTGGAAGTGTGTGTCTGTGTAACTGTGTATCTGTGTATGTCTTTGTGACCTGGTGTCAGTGTATGTCTTTGTTACTGGGTGTCAGTGTTTGTCTTTGTGACTTGGTGGAAGTGTATGTCTTTGTTACTTGTAAGTGTGTGTCTGCGTTACTGGGTATCAGTGTATGTCTTTGTTACTTGGTGTCAGTGCATGTCTTTGTTACTTGGTGTAAGTGTATGTCTTTGTTAATTGGTGTCAGTGTATGTCTTTGTTAATTGGTGTCAGTGTGTGTCTGTGTTACTGGGTTTCAGTGTGTGTCTGTGTTACTTGGTGGAAGTTTGTGTCTTTGTTACTTGGTGTCCGTGTGTGTCTGTGTTACTGGGTGTCAGTTTATGTCTTTGTTACTTGGTGTCAGTGTATGACTTTGTTACTTGGTCTAAGTGTGTGTCTGTGTTACTGGGTATCGGTTTCTGTGTTTGTTACTTGGTTTAAGTGTGTGTCTGTGTTATTGGGTATCAGTGTATGTCTTTGTTACTTGGTGTCAGTGTATGTCTGTGTTACTTGCTTTCAGTGTGTTTGTTTCTGTTACAGGGTGTCAGTGTGTGTCTGTTTTACTTGGTGTCAGTGTAAGTCTTTGTTACCGGGTGTCAGTGTGTGTCTTTGTGACTTGGTGTCAGTGCATGTCTTTGTTACATGGTGTAAGTGTGTGTCTGTGTTACTGGGTATCAGTGTCTGTCTTTGTTACTTGGTGTAATTGCCTGTCTTTGTTACTTGGTGTCAGTGTATGTCTGTGTTACTTGAAGTAAGTGTGTGTCTTTGTTACGTGGTGTCAGTGTATGTCTTTGTTACATGATGTCATTGTATGTCTTTGTTACTTGGTGTAAGTGTGTGTTTATGTTACTTGGTGTAAGTGTGTGTTTGTGTTACTTGGTGTAAGTGTGTGGCTGTGTTACTTGGTGTCAGTGTATGTCTTTGTTACTTGGTGTCAGTGTATGTCTGTGTCACTTGGTGTCAGTGTGTTTGTTTGTGTTACTGGGTGTCAGTGTGTGCCTGTGTTACTTGGTGTAAGTGTGTGTCTTTGTTACTTGGTGTCCTGTGTGTCTGTGTTACTGGGTGTCAGTGTATGTCTTTGTTACTGGGTGTCAGTGTATGTCTTTGTTACTTGGTGGAAGAGTCTGTCTGTGTTACTGGGTATCAGTGTATGTCTTTGTTACTTGGTGTCAGTGTGTGTCTGTGTTACTTGGTGTAAGTGTGTGTCTGTGTTACTGGGTATCAGTGTATGTCTTTGTGACTTGGTTTCCGTGTATGTCAAAATACTTGGTGTAAGTGTTTGTCTTTGTTACTTGGTGTAATTGTCTGTCTTTGTTACTTGGTTTCAGTGTATGTCTGGGTTACTTGGTGTAAGTGTGTGTCTTTGTTACTTGGTGTAAGTGTATGTCTTTGTTACTTGGTCTCAGTGTATGTCTTTGTTGCTTGGTGTCAGTGTATGTCTTTGTTACTTGGTGTAAGAGTGTGCCTGTGTTACTGGGTATCAATGTATGTCTTTGGTACTTGGTGTCAGTGTATGTCTTTGTTACTTGGTGTAAGTGTGTGTTTGTGTTACTTGCTGTAAGTGTGTGTCTGTGTTACTTGGTGTCAATGTATGTCTGTGTTACTTGGTGTCAGTGTATGTCTGTGTCACTTGGTGTCAGTGCGTTTGTTTGTGTTACTGGGTGTCAGTGTGTGTCTGTGTTACTTGGTGTAAGTGTGTGTCTTTGTTACCTGGTGTCCGTGTGTTTCTGTGTTACTGGGTGTAAGTGTGTGTCTGTGTTACTGGGTATCAGTGTATGTCTTTGTTACTTGCTGTAAGTGTGTCTGTGTTACTGGGTATCAGTGTATGTCTGTGTTACTGGGGGTCAGTGTGTGTCTGTGTTATTTGGTGTAAGTGTGTGGCTGTGCTACTGGGTATCAGTGTCTGTCTTTGTTACTTGGTGTAAGTGTGTGTCAGGGTTACTGTGTATCAGTGTATGTCTTTGTTACTTGGTGTCAGAATATGTCTGTGTTTCATGGTGGAAGTGTGTGTCTGTGTAACTGTGTATCTGTGTATGTCTTTGTGACCTGGTGTCAGTGTATGTCTTTGTTACTGGGTGTCAGTGTTTGTCTTTGTGACTTGGTGTAAGTGTATGTCTTTGTTACTTGTAAGTGTGTGTCTGCGTTACTGGGTATCAGTGTATGTCTTTGTTACTTGGTGTCAGTGCATGGCTTTGTTACTTGGTGTAAGTGTATGTCTTTGTTAATTGGTGTCAGTGTATGTCTTTGTTACTTGGTGTAAGTGTGTGTCTGTGTTACTGGGTTTCAGTGTGTGTCTGTGTTACTTGGTGTAAGTTTGTGTCTTTGTTACTTTGTGTCCGTGTGTGTCTGTGTTACTGGGTGTCAGTTTATGTCTTTGTTACTTGGTGTCAGTGTATGACTTTGTTACTTGGTCTAAGTGTGTGTCTGTGTTACTGGGTATCGGTTTCTGTGTTTGTTACTTGGTGTAAGTGTGTGTCTGTGTTATTGGGTATCAGTGTATGTCTTTGTTACTTGGTGTCAGTGTATGTCTGTGTTACTTGCTTTCAGTGTGTTTGTTTCTGTTACAGGGTGTCAGTGTGTGTCTGTTTTACTTGGTGTCAGTGTAAGTCTTTGTTACCGGGTGTCAGTGTGTGTCTTTGTGACTTGGTGTCAGTGCATGTCTTTGTTACATGGTGTAAGTGTGTGTCTGTGTTACTGGGTATCAGTGTCTGTCTTTGTTACTTGGTGTAAGTGTGTGTCTGTGTTACTGGGTATCAGCGTATGTCTTTGTTACTTGGTGTCAGTGTATGTCTGTGTTACTTGGTGTAAGTGTGTGTCTGTGTTACTGGGTATCAGTGTATGTCTTTGTGACTTGGTGTCAGTGTATGTCTGTGTCACTTGGTGTCAGTGCGTTTGTTTGTGTTACTGGGTGTCAGTGTGTGTCTGTGTTACTTGGTGTAAGTGTGTGTCTTTGTTACTTGGTGTCCGTGTGTTTCTGTGTTACTGGGTGTAAGTGTGTGTCTTTGTTACTTGGTGTCCGTGTGTTTCTGTGTTACTGGGTGTAAGTGTGTGTCTGTGTTACTGGGTATCAGTGTCTGTCTTTGTTACTTGGTGTAAGTGTGTGTCTGTGTTACTGGGTATCAATGTATGTCTGTGTTACTTGGTGTCAGTGTATGTCTGTGTCACTTGGTGTCAGTGCGTTTGTTTGTGTTACTGGGTGTCAGTGTGTGTCTGTGTTACTTGGTGTAAGTGTGTGTCTTTGAAACTTGGTGTCCGTGTGCTTCTGTGTTACTGGGTGTAAGTGTGTGTCTGTGTTACTGGGTATCAGTGTCTGTCTTTGTTACTTGGTGTAAGTGTGTGTCTGTGTTACTGGGTATCAGCGTATGTCTTTGTTACTTGGTGTCAGTGTATGTCTGTGTTACTTGGTGTAAGTGTGTGTCTGTGTTACTGGGTATCAGTGTATGTCTTTGTGACTTGGTGTCAGTGTATGTCTTTGTTACTGGCAGTCAGTGAGTTTCCTTGTGACTTTATGTCAGTGTATGTCTTTGTTACTTGGTGTATATGTGTGTCTGTGTTACTGGGTATCAGTGTATGTCTTTGTTACTTGGTGTCAGTGTATGTCAAAATACTTGGTGTAAGTGTATGTCTTTGTTACTTGGTGTCAGTTTATGTCTTTGTTACTTGGTGTCAGTGTATGTCTGTGTTACTTGGTGTAAGTGTATGTCTGTGTTACTGGGTGTCAGTGTGTGTCTGTGTTACTGGGTGTAAGTGTGTGTCTTTGTTACATGGTGTCCGTGTATGTCTGTGTTACTTGGTGTAAGTGTGTGTCTGTGTTACTGGGTGACAGTGTGTGTCTTTGTTACATGGTGTCCGTGTGTGTCTGTGTTACTGGGTGTCAGTGTATGTCTTTGTTACTGGGTGTCAGTGTATGTCTTTGTTACTTGGTGTAAGTGTGTGTCTGTGTTACTCTGTATCAGTGTATGCATTTGTGACTTGGTGTCAGTGTATGTCTTTGTTACTGGGTGTCAGTGTGTGTCTTTGTGACTTGGTGTCAGGGCATGTCTTTGTTACGTGGTGTAAGTGTTTGTCTTTGTCACTTGGTGTCAGTGTATGCCTTTGTTACTTGGTTTCAGTGTATGTCTGTGTTACTTGGTGTAAGTGGATGTCTTGGTTACTGGGTATCTTTGTATGCCTTTGTTACTTGTTGTCAGTGTATGTCTTTGCTACTTGGTGTAAGTGTATGTCTTTGTTACTTGGTGTCAGTGTATGTCTTTGTTACTGGTGTCAGTGTATGTTTTTGGTACTTGGTGTCAGTGTATGTCTGTGTTAGTTGGTGTAAGTGTGTGTCTGTGTTCCTGGGTATCAGTGTTTGTCTTTGTTACTTGGTGTAAGTGTGTGTCTGTGTCACTGGGTATCAGTGTATGTCTTTGTTACTTGATGTCTGTGTGTGTCTGTGTTACTTGGTGTAAGTTTGTGTCAGTGTAACTGGGTATCAGTGTATGTCTTTGTTACTAGGTGTAACTGTGTGTCTGTGTTACTGGGTATCAGTGTTAGTCTTTGTTACTTGGTGTCAGTGTATGTCTTTTTTACTTGGTGTAAGTGTATGTCTTTGTTACTTGGTGTCAGTGTATGTCTTTGTTACTGGTGTCAGTGTATGTTTTTGTTACTTGGTGTCAGTGTATGTCTGTGTTAGTTGGTGTAAATGCGTGTCTGTGTTCCTGGGTATCAGTGTATGTCTTTGTTACTTGGTGTAAGTGTATGTCTTTGTTACTTGGTGTCAGTGTATGTCTTTGTTACTTGGTGTAAGTGCATGTCTGGGTTACTTGGTGTAAGTATATGTCTTTGTTACTTGGTGTCAGTGTATGTCTTTGTTACTTGCTGTAAGTGTATGTCTTTGATACTTGGTGTCAGTGTATGTCTTTGTTACTTGGTGTAAGTGTATGTCTTGGTTACTTGATGTCAGTGTATGTCTTTGATACTTGGTGTAAGTGTGTGTCTGTGTTACTGGGTATCAGTGTCTGTCTTTTTTACTTGGTGTCAGAGTGCGTCTGTGTTGCTGGGTATCAGTTTATGTCTTTGTTACTTGGTGTCAGTGTAGGTCTGTGTTACTTGGTGTGAGTGTGTGTCTTTCTTACTTGGTGTAAGTGCATGTCTTTGTTACTTGGTGTCAGTGTATGTCTGTGTTACATGGTGTAAGTGTGTGACTTTGTTAGTTGGTGTAAGTGTATGTCTTTGTTACTTGGTGTCAGTGTATGTCAGTGTTATTTGGTGTAAGTGTATGTCTTTGTTACTTGGTGTCAGTGTATGTCTTTGTTACTTGGTGTAAGTGTATGTCTTTGTTACTTGGTGTCAGTGAATGTATTTGTTACTTCGTGTAAGTGTTTGTCTGTGTTACTGGGTATCAGTGTATGTCTTTGTTACTTGGTGTCAGTGTCTGTCTTTGTTACTAGGTGTAAGTGTATGTCTTTGTTACTTGGTGTCAGTGAATGTATTTGTTACTTCTTGTAAGTGTGTGTCTGTGTTACTGGGGATCAGGGTATGTCCTTGTTACTTGGTGTCAGTGCATGTCTTTGTTACTTCTTGTAAGTGTTTATCTTTGTTACTTTGTGTCAGTGTATGTCTTTGTTACTTGGTGTAAGTGTGTGTATGTGTTACTATGTATCAGTGTATGTCTTTGTTACTTGGTGTAAGTGTGTGTCTGTGTTAACGGTTATCAGTGTATGTCTTTGTTACTTGGTGTCAGTGTATGTCTTTGTTACTGGGTGCCTGTGCGTGTATGTGTTACTGGGTATCATTGTATGTCTTTGTTACTTGGTGCCTGTGTATGTCTTTGTACTTGGTGTCAGTGTCTGTCTTTGTTACTTGGTGTCAGTGTTTCTCTGTATTACTGAGTGTCAGTGTGTATCTGTGTTCCTGGGTGTCAGTGTATGTCTTTGTCACTTGGTGGAAGTGTGTGTCTGTGTTAC
The DNA here is from genome assembly GCF_036365525.1 of Heterodontus francisci. NCBI lineage: Eukaryota > Metazoa > Chordata > Chondrichthyes > Heterodontiformes > Heterodontidae > Heterodontus > Heterodontus francisci. The sequence goes on along the minus strand of NW_027140357.1, from coordinate 3,292,210 downwards.
GGGGTATCAGTGTCTGTATTTGTTACTTGGTGTAAGTGTTTCTCTGTGTTACTGTGTGTCAGTGTTTAACTGTGTTCCTCGGTGTCATTGTTTGTCTTTGTTACTTGGTGTCAGCGTATGTCTGTGTTAGTTGGTGTAAGTGTGTGTCTGTGTTATTGGGAATCAGTGCATGTCTTTGTTACTTGGTGTAAGTGTCAGTCTGTGTTACTGGGTATCAGTGTATGGCTTCGTTACTTGGTGTCAGTGTATGTCTTTGTTACTTGGTGGAAGTGTGTGTCTGTGTGACTGGGTATCAGTGTATGTCTTTGTGATTTGGTGTAAGTGTGTGTTGTGTTACTGGGTATCAGTGCCTGTCTTTGTTACTTGGTGTCAGTGTATGTCTTTGTTACTTGGTGTAAGTGTGTATCTGTGTTACTGGGTATCAGTGTATGTCTTTGTTACTTGGTGTCTGTGTATGTCTTTTTTACTTGGTGTAATTGTTTGTCTTTGTTAATTGGTATCAGTGTATGTCTTTGTTACTTGGTGTCAGTGCCTGTCTTTGTTACTAGGTGTAAGTGTATGTCTTTGTTACTTGGTGTCAGTGAATGTATTTGTTACTTCGTGTAAGTGTTTGTCTGTGTTACTGGGTATCAGTGTATGTCTTTGTTAATTGGTGTCAGTGCATGTCATTGTTGCTTGGTGTCAGTGTATGTCAGTGTTAGTTGGTGTAAGTGTATGTCTGTGTTATTGGGTATCAGTGTATGTCTTCGTTCCTTGGTGTAAGTGTGTGTCTGTGTTACTGGGTATCAGGGTATGTCCTTGTTACTTGGTGTCAGTGCATGTCTTTGTTACTTCTTGTAAGTGTTTATCTTTGTTACTGGGTGTCAGTGTGTGTCTTTGTGACTTGGGCTCAGTGTATGTCTTTGTTACTTGGTGTAAGTGTGTGTCTGTGTTACTGGGTATCAGTGTATGTCTTTGTTACTTGGTGTCAGTGCATGTCAAAATACTTGGTGTAAGTGTTTGTCTTTGTTACTTGGTGTAATTGTCTGTCTTTGTTACTTGGTTTCAGTGTATGTCTGGGTTACTTGGTGTAAGTGTGTGTCTTTGTTACTTGGTGTAAGTGTATGTCTTTGTTACTTGGTGTCAGTGTATGTCTTTGTTGCTTGGTGTCAGTGTATGTCTTTGTTACTTGGTGTAAGAGTGTGCCTGTGTTACTGGGTATCAATGTATGTCTTTGGTACTTGGTGTCAGTCTATGTCTTTGTTACTTGGTGTAAGTGTGTGTTTGTGTTACTTGCTGTAAGTGTGTGTCTGTGTTACTTGGTGTCAATGTATGTCTGTGTTACTTGGTGTCAGTGTATGTCTGTGTCACTTGGTGTCAGTGCGTTTGTTTGTGTTACTGGGTGTCAGTGTGTGTCTGTGTTACTTGGTGTAAGTGTGTGTCTTTGTTACCTGGTGTCCGTGTGTTTCTGTGTTACTGGGTGTAAGTGTGTGTCTGTGTTACTGGGTATCAGTGTATGTCTTTGTTACTTGCTGTAAGTGTGTGTCTGTGTTACTGGGTATCAGTGTATGTCTGTGTTACTGGGGGTCAGTGTGTGTCTGTGTTATTTGGTGTAAGTGTGTGGCTGTGCTACTGGGTATCAGTGTCTGTCTTTGTTACTTGGTGTAAGTGTGTGTCAGGGTTACTGTGTATCAGTGTATGTCTTTGTTACTTGGTGTCAGAATATGTCTGTGTTTCATGGTGGAAGTGTGTGTCTGTGTAACTGTGTATCTGTGTATGTCTTTGTGACCTGGTGTCAGTGTATGTCTTTGTTACTGGGTGTCAGTGTTTGTCTTTGTGACTTGGTGTAAGTGTATGTCTTTGTTACTTGTAAGTGTGTGTCTGCGTTACTGGGTATCAGTGTATGTCTTTGTTACTTGGTGTCAGTGCATGTCTTTGTTACTTGGTGTAAGTGTATGTCTTTGTTAATTGGTGTCAGTGTATGTCTTTGTTACTTGGTGTAAGTGTGTGTCTGTGTTACTGGGTTTCAGTGTGTGTCTGTGTTACTCTGTATCAGTGTATGCATTTGTGACTTGGTGTCAGTGTATGTCTTTGTTACTGGGTGTCAGTGTGTGTCTTTGTGACTTGGTGTCAGGGCATGTCTTTGTTACGTGGTGTAAGTGTATGTCTTTGTCACTTGGTGTCAGTGTATGCCTTTGTTACTTATTTTTAGTGTATGTCTGTGTTACTTGGTGTAAGTGTATGTCTTGGTTACTGGGTATCTTTGTATGTCTTTGTTACTTGGTGTAAGTGTGTGTCTGTGTTACTGGGTATCAGTGTATGCCTTTGTTACTTGTTGTCAGTGTATGTCTTTGCTACTTGGTGTAAGTGTATGTCTTTGTTACTTGGTGTCAGTGTATGTCTTTGTTACTGGTGTCAGTGTATGTTTTTGTTACTTGGTGTCAGTGTATGTCTGTGTTAGTTGGTGTAAGTGTGTGTCTGTGTTCCTGGGTATCAGTGTTTGTCTTTGTTACTTGGTGTAAGTGTGTGTCTGTGTCACTGGGTATCAGTGTATGTCTTTGTTACTTGATGTCTGTGTGTGTCTGTGTTACTTGGTGTAAGTTTGTGTCAGGTTAACTGGGTATCAGTGTATGTCTTTGTTACTAGGTGTAACTGTGTGTCTGTGTTACTGGGTATCAGTGTTAGTCTTTGTTACTTGGTGTCAGTGTATGTCTTTTTTACTTGGTGTAAGTGTATGTCTTTGTTACTTGGTGTCAGTGTATGTCTTTGTTACTGGTGTCAGTGTATGTTTTTGTCACTTGGTGTCAGTGTATGTCTGTGTTAGTTGGTGTAAATGCGTGTCTGTGTTCCTGGGTATCAGTGTATGTCTTTGTTACTTTGTGTAAGCGTGTGTCTGTGTTACTGGGTATCAGTGTATGTCTTTGTTACTTGGTGTCAGTGTATGTCTTTGTTACTTGGTGTAAGTGCATGTCTGTGTTACTTGGTGTAAGTATATGTCTTTGTTACTTGGTGTCAGTGTATGTCTTTGTTACTTGCTGTAAGTGTATGTCTTTGATACTTGGTGTCAGTGTATGTCTTTGTTACTTGGTGTAAGTGTATGTCTTGGTTACTTGATGTCAGTGTATGTCTTTGATACTTGGTGAAAGTGTGTGTCTGTGTTACTGGCTATCAGTGTCTGTCTTTTTTACTTGGTGTCAGAGTGCGCCTGTGTTGCTGGGTATCAGTTTATGTCTTTGTTACTTGGTGTCAGTGTAGGTCTGTGTTACTTGGTGTGAGTGTGTGTCTTTCTTACTTGGTGTAAGTGCATGTCTTTGTTACTTGGTGTCAGTGTATGTCTGTGTTACATGGTGTAAGTGTGTGACTTTGTTAGTTGGTGTAAGTGTATGTCTTTGTTACTTGGTGTCAGTGTATGTCAGTGTTATTTGGTGTAAGTGTATGTCTTTGTTACTTGGTGTCAGTGTATGTCTTTGTTACTTGGTGTAAGTGTATGTCTTTGTTACTTGGTGTCAGTGAATGTATTTGTTACTTCGTGTAAGTGTTTGTCTGTGTTACTGGGTATCAGTGTATGTCTTTGTTACTTGGTGTCAGTGTCTGTCTTTGTTACTAGGTGTAAGTGTATGTCTTTGTTACTTCGTGTCAGTGAATGTATTTGTTACTTCTTGTAAGTGTGTGTCTGTGTTACTGGGTATCAGGGTATGTCCTTGTTACTTGGTGTCAGTGCATGTCTTTGTTACTTCTTGTAAGTGTTTATCTTTGTTACTTTGTGTCAGTGTATGTCTTTGTTACTTGGTGTAAGTGTGTGTATGTGTTACTATGTATCAGTGTATGTCTTTGTTACTTGGTGTAAGTGTGTGTCTGTGTTAACGGTTATCAGTGTATGTCTTTGTTACTTGGTGTCAGTGTATGTCTTTGTTACTGGGTGCCAGTGCGTGTATGTGTTACTGGGTATCATTGTATGTCTTTGTTACTTGGTGCCTGTGTATGTCTTTGTACTTGGTGTCAGTGTCTGTCTTTGTTACTTGGTGTCAGTGTTTCTCTGTATTACTGAGTGTCAGTGTGTATCTGTGCTCCTGGGTGTCAGTGTATGTCTTTGTTACTTGGTGGAAGTGTGTGTCTGTGTTACGGGGTATCAGTGTCTGTATTTGTTACTTGGTGTAAGTGTTTCTCTGTGTTACTGTGTGTCAGTGTTTAACTGTGTTCCTCGGTGTCAGTGTTTGTCTTTGTTACTTGGTGTCAGCGTATGTCTGTGTTAGTTGGTGTAAGTGTGTGTCTGTGTTATTGGGTATCAGTGCATGTCTTTGTTACTTGGTGTAAGTGTCTGTCTGTGTTACTGGGTATCAGTGTATGGCTTCGTTACTTGGTGTCAGTGTATGTCTTTGTTACTTGGTGGAAGTGTGTGTCTGCGTTACTGGGTATCAGTGTATGTCTTTGTGACTTGGTGTAAGTGTCTGTCTGTGTTACTGGGTATCAGTGCCTGTCTTTGTTACTTGGTGTCAGTGTATGTCTTTGTTACTTGGTGTAAGTGTGTATCTGTGTTACTGGGTATCAGTGTATGTCTTTGTTACTTGGTGTCTGTGTATGTCTTTTTTAATTGGTGTAATTGTTTGTCTTTGTTACTTGGTGTAAGTGTATGTCTTTGTTACTTGGTGTCAGTGAATGTATTTGTTACTTCGTGTAAGTGTTTGTCTGTGTTACTGGGTATCAGTGTATGTCTTTGTTAATTGGTGTCAGTGCATGTCATTGTTGCTTGGTGTCAGTGTATGTCAGTGTTAGTTGGTGTAAGTGTATGTCTGTGTTATTGGGTATCAGTGTATGTCTTCGTTCCTTGGTGTAAGTGTGTGTCTGTGTTACTGGGTATCAGGGTATGTCCTTGTTACTTGGTGTCAGTGCATGTCTTTGTTACTTCTTGTAAGTGTTTATCTTTGTTACTTTGTGTCAGTGTATGTCTTTGTTACTTGGTGTAAGTGTGTGTATGTGTTACTGTGTATCAGTGTATGTCTTTGTTACTTGGTGTAAGTTTGTCTCTGTGTTAACGGGTATCTGTGTATGTCTTTGTTACTTGGTGTCAGTGTATGTCAGTGTTACTTGGTGTCAGTGTATGTCTTTGTTACTGGGTGCCAGTGCGTGTATGTGTTACTGCGTATCATTGTATGTCTTTGTTACTTGGTGTCTGTGTATGTCTTTGTACTTGGTGTCAGTGTCTGTCTTTGTTACTTGGTGTCAGTGTTTCTCTGCATTACTGAGTGTCATTGTGTATCTGTGTTCCTGGGTGTCAGTGTATGTCTTTGTTACTTGGTGGAAGTGTGTGTCTGTGTTACGGGGTATCAGTGTCTGTATTTGTTACTTGGTGTAAGTGTTTCTCTGTGTTACTGTGTGTCAGTGTGTATCTGTGTTCCTCGGTGTCAGTGTATGTCTTTGTTACTTGGTGTCAGCGTATGTCTGTGTTAGTTGGTGTAAGTGTGAGTCTGTGTTATTGGGTATCAGTGCATGTCTTTGTTACTTGGTGTAAGTGTCTGTCTGTGTTTCTGGGTATCAGTGTATGGCTTCGTTACTTGGTGTCAGTGTATGTCTTTGTTACTTGGTGGAAGTGTGTGTCTGTGTTACTGGGTATCAGTGTATGTCTTTGTGACTTGGTGTAAGTGTGTGTCTTTGTTACTGGGTATCAGTGCCTGTCTTTGTTACTTGGTGTCAGTGTATGTCTTTGTTACTTGGTGTAAGTGTGTATCTGTGTTACTGGGTATCAGTTTATGTCTTTGTTACTTGGTGTCTGTGTATGTCTTTTTTACTTGGTGTAATTGTTTGTCTTTGATAATTGGTATCAGTGTATGTCTTTGTTACTTGGTGTCAGTGTCTGTCTTTGTTACTAGGTGTAAGTGTATGTCTTTGTTACTTGGTGTCAGTGAATGTATTTGTTACTTCGTGTAAGTGTTTGTCTGTGTTACTGGGTATCAGTGTATGTCTTTGTTAATTGGTGTCAGTGCATGTCATTGTTGCTTGGTGTCAGTGTATGTCAGTGTTAGTTGGTGTAAGTGTATGTCTGTGTTATTGGGTATCAGTGTATGTCTTCGTTCCTTGGTGTAAGTGTGTGTCTGTGTTACTGGGTATCAGGGTATGTCCTTGTTATTTGGTGTCAGTGCATGACTTTGTTACTTCTTGTAAGTGTTTATCTTTGTTACTTTGTGTCAGTGTATGTCTTTGTTACTTGGTGTAAGTGTGTGTATGTGTTACTGTGTATCAGTGTATGTCTTTGTTACTTGGTGTAAGTGTGTTTCTGTGTTAACGGGTATCTGTGTATGTCTTTGTTACTTGGTGTCAGTGTATGTCAGTGTTACTTGGTGTCAGTGTATGTCTTTGTTACTGGGTGCCAGTGCGTGTATGTGTTTTTGGGTATCATTGTATGTCTTTGTTACTTGGTGTCTGTGTATGTCTTTGTACTTGGTGTCAGTGTCTGTCTTTGTTACTTGGTGTCAGTGTTTCTCTGCATTACTGAGTGTCAGTGTGTATCTGTGTTCCTGGGTGTCAGTGTATGTCTTTGTTACTTGGTGGAAGTGTGTGTCTGTGTTACGGGGTATCAGTGTCTGTCTTTGTTACTTGGTGTAAGTGCGTGTATGTGTTACTGGGTATCATTGTATGTCTTTGTTACTTGGTGTCTGTGTATGTCTTTTTTACTTGGTGTCAGCGTATGTCTGTGTTAGTTGGTGTAAGTGTGTGTCTGTGTTATTGGGTATCAGTGCATGTCTTTGTTACTTGGTGTAATTGTCTGTCTTTGATACTTGGTTTCAGTGTATGTCTGGGTTACTTGGTGTAAGTCTGTGTCTTTGTTACTTGGTGTAAGTGTATGTCTTTGTTACTTGGTGTCAGTGTATGTCTTTGTTACTTGGTGTCAGTGTATGTCTGTGTTAATTGGTGTAAGTGTGTGCCTGTGTTACTGGGTATCAGATTATGTCTTTGTCACTTGGTGTCAGTGTATGTCTGTGTTACTTGGTGTAAGTGTGTATCTGTGTTACTGGGTGTCAGTGTGTGTCTGTGTTACTTGGTGTAAGTGTGTGTCTTTGTTACATGGTGTCCGTGTGTGTCTGTGTTACTGGGTGTCAGTGTTTGTCTTTGTTACTGGGTGTCAGTGTATGTCTTTGTTACTTGGTGTAAGTGTGTGTCTGTTTTACTCTGTATCAGTGTATGCATTTGTGACTTGGTGTCAGTGTATGTCTTTGTTACTGGGTGTCAGTGTGTGTCTTTGTGACTTGGTGTCAGGGCATGTCTTTGTTACGTGGTGTAAGTGTATGTCTTTGTTACTTGGTGTCAGTGTATGCCTTTGTTACTTGGTTTCAGTGTATGTCTGTGTTACTTGGTGTAAGTGTATGTCTTGGTTACTGGGTATCTTTGTATGTCTTTGCTACATGGTGTAAGTGTGTGTCTGTGTTACTGGGTATCAGTGTATGCCTTTGTTACTTGTTGTCAGTGTATGTCTTTGCTACTTGGTGTAAGTGTATGTCTTTGTTACTTGGTGTCAGTGTTTGTCTTTGTTACTTGGTGTAAGTGTGTGTCTGCGTCACTGGGTTTCAGTGTATGTCTTTGTTACTTGATGTCTGTGTGTGTCTGTGTTACTTGGTGTAAGTTTGTGTCAGTGTAACTGGGTATCAGTGTTTGTCTTTGTTACTAGGTGTAACTGTGTGTCTGTGTTACTGGGTATCAGTGTATGTCTTTGTTACTTGGTGTCAGTGCATGACTTTTTTACTTTTTGTAAGTGTATGTCTTTGTTACTTTTTGTCAGTGTATGTCTTTGTTACTGGTGTCAGTGTATGTCTTTGTTACTTGGTGTCAGTGTATGTCTGTGTTAGTTGGTGTAAGTGTGTGTCTGTGTTCCTGGGTATCAGTGTATGTCTTTGTTACTTTGTGTAAGCGTGTGTCTGTGTTACTGGGTATCAGCGTATGCCTTTTTTAGTTGGTGTCAGTGTATGTCTTTGTTACTTGGTGTAAGTATATGTCTTTGTTACTTGATGTCAGTGTATGTCTTTGTTACTTGGTGTAAGTGTATGTCTTTGATACTTGGTGTCAGTGTATTTCTTTGTTACCTTGTGTAAGTGTATGTCTTGGCTACTTGATGTCAGTGTATGTCTTTGATACTTGGTGTAAGTGTGTGTCTGTGTTACTGGGTATCAGTGTCTGTCTTTCTTACTTGGTGTCAGAGTGCGTCTGTGTTGCTGGGTATCAGTTTATGTCTTTGTTACTTGGTGTCAGTGTAGGTCTGTGTTACTTGGTGTAAGTGTGTGTCTTTCTTACTTGGTGGAAGTGCAAATCTTTGTTACTTGGTGTCAGTGTATGTCTGTGTTACTTGGTGTAAGTGTGTGACTTTGTTAGTTGGTGTAAGTGTATGTCTTTGTTACTTGGTGTCAGTGTATGTCAGTGTTATCTGGTGTAAGTGTATGTCTTTGTTACTTGGTGTCAGTGTATGTCTTTGTTACTTGGTGTAAGTGTATGTCTTTGTTACTTGGTGTCAGTGAATGTATTTGTTACTTCGTGTAAGTGTTTGTCTGTGTTACTGGGTATCAGTGTATGTCTTTGTTAATTGGTGTTAGAGCATGTCATTGTTACTTGGTGTCAGTGTATGTCAGTGTTAGTTCGTGTAAGTGTGTATCTGTGTTATTGGGTATCAGTGTATGTCTTCGTTCCTTGGTGTAAGTGTGTGTCTGTGTTACTGGCTATCAGGGTATGTCCTTGTTACTTGGCGTCAGTGCATGTCTTTGTTACTTCTTGTAAGTGTTTATCTTTGTTACTTCGCGGCAGTGTATGTCTTTGTTACTTGGTGTAAGTGTGTGTATGTGTTACTGTGTATCAGTGTATGTCTTTGTTACTTGGTGTAAGTGTGTGTCTGTGTTAACGGGTATCAGTGTCTGTCTTTGTTACTTGGTGTCAGTGTATGTCTTTGTTCCTGGGTGCCAGTGCGTGTATGTGTTACTGGGTATCATTGTATGTCTTTGTTACTTGGTGTCTGTGTATGTCTTTGTACTTGGTGTCAGTGTCTGTCTTTGTTACTTGGTGTCAGTGTTTCTCTGTATTACTGGGTGTCAGTGTGTATCTGTGTTCCTGGGTGTCAGTGTATGTCTTTGTTACTTGGTGTAAGTGTGTGTCTGTGTTACGGGGTATCAGTGTCTGTCTTTGTTACTTGGTGTAAGTGTTTCTCTGTGTTACTGGGTGTCAGTGTTTATCTGTGTTCCTCGGTGTCAGTGTCTGTCTTTGTTACTTGGTGTCAGCGTATGTCTGTGTTAGTTGGTGTAAGGGTGTGTCTGTGTTATTGGGTATCAGTGCATGTCTTTGTTACTTGGTGTAAGTGTCTGTCTGTGTTACTGGGTATCAGTGTATGGCTTCGTTACTTGGTGTCAGTGTACGTCTTTGTTACTTGGTGTAAGTGTATGTCTTTGTTACTTTGTGTCAGTGTATGTCTTTGTTACTTGGTGTAAGTGTGTGTCTGTTTTACTGGGTATCAGTGTATGTCTTTGTGACTTGGTGTAAGTGTGTGTCTGTGTTACTGGGTATCAGTGCCTGTCTTTGTTACTTGGAATCAGTGTATGTCTTTGTTACTTGGTGTAAGTGTGTATCTGTGTTACTGGGTATCAGTGTATGTCTTTGTTACTTGCTGTCTGTGTATGTCTTTTTTACTTGGTGTAATTGTTTGTCTTTGTTAATTGGTGTCAGTGTATGTCTTTGTTACTTGGTGTAAGTGTGTGTCTGTGTTAGTTGGTGTAAGTGTGTGTCTGTGTTATTGGGTATCAGTGCAGGTCTTTGATACTTGCTGTAAGTGTCTGTCTGTGTTACTGGGTATCAGTGTAGGTCTTTGTTACTTGGTGTCAGTGTACGTCTTTGTTACTTGGTGTAAGTGTTTGTCTTTTTACTTTGTGTCAGTGTATGTCTTTGTTAATTGGTGTAAGTGTGTGTCTGTGTTACTGGGTATCAGTGTATGTCTTTGTGACTTGGTGTAAGTGTGTGTCTGTGTTACTGGGTAACAGTGCCTGTCTTTGTTACTTGGTGTCAGTGTATGTCTTTGTTTCTTGGTGTAAGTGTGTATCTGTGTTACTGGGTATCAGTGTATGTCTTTGTTACTTGGTGTCTGTATATGTCTTTTTTACTTGGTGTAATTGTATGTATTTGTTACTTGGTGTCAGTGTATGTCTTTGTTACTTGGTGTAAGTGTGTGCCTGTGTTAGCGAGTATCAGTGTATGTCTTTGTTAATTGGTGTCAGTGTATGTCTTTGTTAATTGGTGTAAGGGTGTGTCTGTGTTACTGGGTATCAGTGTATGTCTTTGTTACTTGGTGTCAGTGTGTCTCTTTGTTACTGGGTATCAGTGTATGTCTTTGTTACTTGGTGTCAGTGTATGTCTTTGTTACTTGGTGTAAGTGTATGTCTTTGTTACTTGGTGTCAGTGTATGTCTTTGTTACATGGTATAGGTGTGTGTCTTTGTAACTTGGTGTCAGTGTATGTCTTTGTTACTTTGTGTCAGTGTATGTCTGTGTTAGTTGGTGTAAGTATGTGTCTGTGTTATTGGGTATCAGTGTATGTCTTTGTTACTTGGTGTAAGTGTGTGTCTGTGTTACTGGGTATCACTGTCTGTCTTTGTTACTTGGTGTCAGTGTATGTCTTTGTTACTGGGTGTCAGTACGCGTCTGTGTTACTGGATATAATTGTATGTCTTTGTTACTTGGTGTCAGTGTATGTCTTTGTACTTGGTGTAAGTGGATGTCTTTGTTACTTGGTGTCAGTGTATGTCTGTGTTACTTGGTGTCAGTGTGTGTCTTTGTTACTGGATGTCAGTGTATTTCTTTCTGACTTGGTGTAAGTGTGTGTCCGTGTTATTGGATATCAGTGTCTGTCTCTGTTACTTGGTGTAAGTGTGTGTCTGTGTTACTGGGTATCAGTGTATGTCTTTGTTACTTGGTGTCAGTGTATGTCTTTGTTACTTGCTGTAAGTGTATGTCTGTGTTAGTTGGTGTATGTGTGTGTCTGTGTTATTGGGTATCAGTGTATCTCTTTGTTACATAACATAGAACATAGAACATAGAACATACAGCACAGAACAGGCCTTTCGGCCCACAATGTTGTGCCGATCCTTTGTCCTCTGTCAAGGACAATTTAATCTATACCCCATCATTCTCCTTTATCCATATACCTATCCAAAAGCCTTTTGAAAGTCCCTAAAGTTTCTGACTCAACAACTTCCCCGGGCAAGGCATTCCATGCCTCGACCACTCTCTGGGTAAAGAACCTTCCCCTGACATCCCCCTTATATCTCCCACCCTTCACCTTAAATTTATGACCCCTTGTAACGCTTTGCTCCACCCGGGGAAAAAGTTTCTGACTGTCTACCCTATCTATTCCCCTGATCATCTTATAAACCTCTATCATGTCACCCCTCATCCTTCTCCTTTCTAATGAGAAGAGGCCTAGAATGTTCAGCCTTTCCTCTTAAGACTTATTCTCCATTCCAGGCAACATCCTGGTAAATCTCCTCTGCACCCTCTCCAAGGCTTCCACATCCTTCCTAAAATGAGGCGACCAGAACTGCACACAGTACTCCAAATGAGGCCTTACCAAGGTCCTGTACAGCTGCATCATCACCTCACGGCTCTTAAATTCAATCCCTCTGCTAATGAACGCTAACACCCCATATGCCTTCTTCACAGCCCTATCCACTTGAGTTGCAACTTTCAATGATCTATGCACATAGACCCCAAGGTCTCTCTGCTCCTCCACATGCCCAAGAACCCTACCGTTAACCCAGTATTTTGCATTCATGTTTGTCCTTCCAAAATGGACGACCTCACACTTTTCAGGGTTAAACTCCATCTGCCACTTTTCAGCCCAGCACTGCAACCTATCCAAGTCCCCCTGCAGACGACAATAGCCCTCCTCGGTATCCACAACTCCACCAACCTTTGTATCATCTGCAAATTTACTGACCCACCCTTCGACTTCCTCATCCAAGTCGTTAATAAAAATCACAAACAGGAGAGGACCCAGAACTGATCCCTGCGGCACGCCACTGGTAACTGGGCTCCAGGCTGAGTATTTACCATCTAAGACCACTCTCTGCCTTCTATCAGTTAGCCAATTCTTAATCCAACTGGCCACATTCCCCACTATCCCATGCCTCCTGACTTTCTCCATAAGTCTACCATGGGGGACCTTATCAAATGCCTTACTAAAATCCATGTACACCACATCCACTGGTTTACCCTCATCCACTTGCTTGGTCACCTGCTCAAAGAATTCAATCAGGCTTGTGAGGCAAGACCTACCCCTCACAAAACCGTGCTGACTGTCCCGAATCAAGCAGTGTCTTTCCAGATGCTCAGAAATCCTATCCCTCAGCACCTTTTCCATCAACTTGCCTACCACCGAAGTAAGACTAACTGGCCTGTAATTCCCAGGGTTGTTCCTATTCCCTTTCTTGAACAGGGGCACAACATTTGCCACCCTCCAATCACCTGGTACCACCCCCGTCAGCAGAGAAGATGAAAAGATCATTGCCAGCGGCTCTGCAATTTCATCCCTTGCTTCCCATAACATCCTTGGATATACCCCGTCAGGCCCGGGAGACTTGTCTATCTTCAAGTTATTCAAAAACCCCAACACATCTTCCCTCCTAACGAGCACTTCCTCGAGCTTACCAGTCTGTTTCACACCGTCCTCTTCAGTAATACACCCCTTCTCATTCGTAAATACCGAAGAGAAGTACTCATTCAAAACCTCACTTATCTCTTCCGGCTCAACACACAGTCTCCCGCTATTGTCCTTGACCGGACCTATGGTCCCCCTAGTCATCCTCATATTTCTGACATACGCGTAAAAGGCCTTGGGGTTTTCTTTTATCCTACCCGCCAAGCATTTTTCATGCCCTCTCTTAGCTCTCCTAATCCCTTTCTTCAGATCCTTCCTGGCCATCTTGTATCCCTCCAGAGCTATGCCTGTGCCCTTTTTCCTCAACTTTATATACGCATCCTTCTTCTTCCTAACAAGACTCTCAACCTCTCTTGTCAACCACGGTTCCCTCACATGACCATCCCTTCCCTGTCTGACAGGGACATGCTTATCAATGGCCCCTACTATCTGCTCCTTGAAAAAGTTCCACATTTCGACCGTGCCCTTCCCTGCCAGCATATGCTCCCAACTTATGCTCCTCAGTTCCTGCCTGACAGCATCATATCTACCCTTCCCCCAATTGTAAACCTTGCCCTGTTGCACATACCTATCCCTCTCCATTACCACAGTGAATGCTACAGAATTGTGATCACTATCTCCAAAGTGCTCGCCCACCAACAGCTCTATCACTTGCCCTGGTTCATTACCTAGTACCAAATCCAATATTGCCTCCCCTCTGGTCGGGCAGTCTACATACTGAGTCAGAAAAGCTTCCTGGACATACTGCACAAACACTACCCCATCCAAACTATTCGATCTAAAGAGTTGCCAATCAATATTTGGGAAGTTGAAATCCCCCATAATTACTACCCTGTGACTTCTGCTCCTTTCCAAAATCTGTTTCCCAATCTGCTCTTCCACCTCCCTGCTGCTATTGGGGGGCCTATAGAAAACTCCCATCAAGGTGACTGCTCCTTTCCTGTTCCTGACCTCAACCCACAGTGCCTCAGTCGGCAGATCCTCCTCGGAAATTCTTTCAGCAGTTGTTACACTATTTCTAACTAACAATGCCACCCCCCCACCTCTTTTACCACCATTCCTAATCTTATGAAAACATCTATAACCAGGTACCTCCAAAAACCATTCCTCCCCCTCACCTATCCACGTTTCAGTGATGGCCACAACATCGTAGTCCCAAGTGCCCATCCACGCCTTCAATTCACTCACCTTATTCCTGATGCTTCTTGCGTTGAAGTATACGCACTTTAACCCTTCTCCGTGCCCATCTGTCCTCTGTGACAGTGCTACCTTCCCCAATACCTCACTACACTCTTTGTCTTTCTGAGTGGACCCACTGGTCCCTGGATTACAAGTCCGGTTCCCATCCCCCTCCCAAACTAGTTTAAACCCTCCCGAACAGTACTAGCAAACCTCCCTCCCAGGATATTGGTGCCCCTCTGGTTCAGATGCAGCCCGTCCTGTTTGAACAGGTCCCATCTTCCCCAGAATGCAGTCCAATTATCCAAGAACTGGAAGCCCTCCCTCCTACACCATTCCTGCAGCCACGTGTTCAGCTGTGCTCTCTCCCTATTCCTAGCCTCACTATCACGTGGCGCCGGCAACAAACCAGAGATAACAACTCTGTCCGTCCGAGCTTTCAGCTTCCAGCCTAACTCCCTAAACTCACTTCTAACATCTGTGCCACCCTTCCTTCCTACGTCGTTGGTGCCAATGTGCACCACGACCTCTGGCTGCTCCCCCTCCCCTTTAAGGATCCTGAAGACGCGATCACAAACATCACGGACCCTGGCACCAGGGAGGCAACAAACCATCCGTGCGTCTCGCCTGCGCCCACAGAACCGCCTGTCCGTACTCCTCACCATCGAGTCCCCGATGACTAGTGCTCTCCCATTCTCCCTCCTTCCCTTCTGAGCCACAGTGCAGGACCCCGTGCCAGAGGCCCGGTCACTGCAGCCTGCCCCCGATAGGCCGTCCCCCCCAACAGTATCTAAAACTGTATACTTGTTGTTGAGGGGAACGACCACAGGAGATCCCTGCACTGACCTCTTCCCACCTCTAACTGTTACCCAGCTGCCTTTGATTTGTGGAGTAACGACCTCCGTGTAGCTTCTATCTATCAACCCCTCAGCTTCCCGAATGATCCTCAGTTCATCCAGCTCCAGCTCCAATTCCCTAACACGGTCTGATAGGAGCTGGAGACGGATGCACTTCCAGCAGGTGAAGTCGGCAGGGTCACCGGAGGTTCCCCTCACCTCGAACATTCTGCAGGAGGAGCAATACACTACACTGGCTGCCATTTCTTTTATTCAATTACCCCTTAGTTAAGTACAACTATAGATATTAACAAAAACAGTAAATAGCTTACCTGCTCAGTCCTTTTTGGTTAGAGGAGGAGGGTAAAAAGGGTCTTATTATTAGGTTAGAGGAGGAGGATGGGTGGGAGACACTACATGTGCACTGGCTCGGGTTAACTCAGCTCCGCACCTTTAAGGAAAATACCTACCCAGGAGTCCTCGCTGCCGACCAGCTTCCGGTTCCTCCGGCGCCAAAAGAAACTCAAAGACAAGGAAAACAGTAAGTAAAACAGTAAGTACTTACTTTTAAAACACAGCTCCTGATGCCTTCACTCACCCAACGAAGAGTCGCTACCTTCTCCTGCTGCTCCGCCGGGAAATGAGCTTACATGGTGTAAGTGTGTGTCTGTGTTACTGGGTATCAGTGTATGTCTTTGTTACTTGGTGTCAGTGTATGTCTGTGTTACTTGGTGTCAGTGTGTGTCTTTGTTACTTGGTGTCAGTGTTTCTCTGTGTTACTGTGTGTCAGTGTGTATCAGTGTTCCTGGGTGTCAGTATATGTCTTTGTTACTTGGTGTCAGTGTATGTCTGTGTTACTTGGTGTAAGTGTGCGTCTGTGTTACTGGGTGTCAGTGTATGTCTTTGTTACTTGGTGTAAGTGTGTGTCTGTGTTACTGGGTGTCAGTGTATGTCTTTGTTACTTGGTGTAAGTGTGTGTCTGTGTTACTGGGTATCAGTGTATGTCTTTGTTACTTGGTGTAAGTTTGTGTCTGTGTTACTGGGTATCAGTATATGTCTTTGTTACTTGGTGTCAGTGTGTGTCTTTGTTACTGGGTGTCAGTCTATGTCTTTGTTGCTGGGTGTCAGTGTATGTCTTTGTGACTTGGTGTAAGTGTGTGTCTGTGTTACTGGGTATCAGTGTCTGTCTTTGTTACTTGGTGTAAGTGTGTGTCTGTGTTACTGGGTATCAGTGTCTGTCTTTGTCACGGGGTGTCAGTGTGTGTCTTTGTGACCTGGTGTAAGTGTGTGACTATGTTGCTGGGTATCAGTGTCTGTCTTTGTTACTTGGTGTAAGTGTGTGTCTGTGTTACTGGGTATCAGTGTATGTCTTTGTTACTTGGTGTCAGTGTATGTCTGTATTACTTGGTGTAAGAGTATGTCTTTGTTACTTGTTGTCAGTGTATGTCTTTGTTACTTGGTGTAAGTGTACGACTTTGTTACTTGGTGTCAGTGTATGTCTTTGATACTTGGTGTAAGTGTGTGTCTGTGTTACTGGGTATCAGTGTCTGTCTCTGTTACTTGGTTTCTGTGTAGGTCAGTGTTACATGGTGTAAGTGTGTGTCTTTCTTACTTGGTGTACGTGCATGTCTTTGTTACTTGGTGTCAGTGTCTGTCTGTGTTACTTGGTGTAAGTGTGTGTCTTTGTTAGTTGGTGTAAGTGTATGTATTTGTTACGTGGTGTCAGTGTATGTCTGTGTTACTTGGTGTCAGTGTATGTCTGTGTTACCTGGTGTAAGTGTGTGTCTCTGTTACTTGGTGTAAGTGTATGTCTGTGTTATTTGGTGTAAGTGCATGTCTTTGTTACTTGGTGTCAGCGTATGTCTGTGTGACTTGGTGTAATTTTATGTCTTTGTTACTTGGTGTCAGTGTATGTCTTTGTTACTTGGTGTAAGTGTATGTCTTTGATACTTGGTGTCAGTGTATGTCTTTTTTACTTTGTGTAAGTGTATGTCTTTGTTACTTGGTGTCAGTGTATGTCTTTGTTACTTGGTGTAAGTGTGTGTCTGTGTTACTGGGTATCAGTGTATGTCTTTGTTAATTGGTGTCAGTGCATGTCTTTGTTACTTGATGTAAGTGTGTGTCTGTGTTACTGGTTATCAGTGTATGTCTTTGTTACTTGGTGTCAGTGTGTGTCTGTGTTACTGGATATCAGTGTATGTCTTTGTTACTTGGTGTCAGTGTATGTCTTTCTTACTTGGTGTAAGTGTATGTCTTTGTTACTTTGTGTCAGTGTATGTCTTTATTACTTGTTGTAAGTGTGTGTCTGTGTTACTGGGTATCAGTGTATGTCTTTGTTACTTGGTGTAAGTGTGTGTCTGTGTTACTGGGTATCAGTGTATGTCTTTGTTACTTGGTGTCCGTGTATTTCTTTGTTACTTGGTGTCAGTGTATGTCTTTGTGACTTGGTGTCAGTGTATGTCTTTGTTACTGGGTGTCAGTGCGTGTCTGTGTTGCAGGGTATCAATGTATGTCTTTGTTACTGGGTGTCAGTGTATGTCTTTGCGACTAGGTTTAAGGGTGTCTCTGTGTTACTGGGTATCAGTGTCTGTCTTTGTTACTTTGTGTAAGTGTGTTTCTGTGTTACTGGGTATCAGTGTATGTCTGTGTTACCTGGTGTCAGTGTATGTCTTTGTGACTTGGTGTCAGTGTATGTCTTTGTTACTGGGTGTCAGTGTGTGTCTGTGTTACTGGGTATCAGTGTATGTCTTTGTTACTTGGTGTAAGTGTGTGTTTGTGTTACTTAGTATCAGTGTATGTCTTTGTTACTTGGTGTCAGTGTATGGATTTGTGACTTGGTGTCAGTGTATGTCTTTCTTACTGGGTGTCACTGCGTGTCTGTGTTACTGGGTATCAGTGTATGTCGTCGTTACTGGGTATCAATGTGTTTCTTTGTTACCTGGTGTTGGATGTCTTTGTTACTTGGTGTCAGCGTATGTCTGTGTTACTTGGTGTAAGTGTATGTCTTGGTTACTGGATATCTTTGTATGTCTTTGTTACTTGGTGTAAGTGTGTGTCTGTGTTACTGGGTATCAGTGTATGCCTTTTTTACTTGTTGTCAGTGTATGTCTTTGCTACTTGGTGTAAGTGTATGTCTTTGTTACTTGATATCTGTGTGTGTCTGTGTTACTTGGTGTAAGTTTGTGAGAGTGCAACTGGGTATCAGTGTATGTCTTTGTTACTAGGTGTAACTGTGTGTCTGTGTTACTGGGTATCAGTGTATGTCTTTGTTACTTGGTGTAAGTGTATGTCTTTGTTACTTGGTGTCAGTGTATGTCTTTGTTACTGGTGTCAGTGTATGTCTTTGTTACTTGGTGTCAGTGTATGTCTGTGTTAGTTGGTGTAAGTGTGTGTCTGTGTTCCTGGGTATCAGTGTATGTCTTTGTTACTTTGTGTAAGCGTGTGTCTGTGTTACTGGGTATCAGAGTATGTCTTTGTTACTTGGTGTCAGTGTATGTCTTTGTTACTTGGTGTAAGTGCATGTCTGTGTTACTTGGTGTAAGTGTATGTCTTTGTTACTTGGTGTCAGTGTATGTCTTTGTTACTTCGTGTAAGTGTATGTCTTTGATACTTGGTGTCAGTGTATGTCTTTGTTACTTGGTGTAAGTGTATGTCTTGGTTACTTGATGTCAGTGTACGTCTTTGATACTTTGTGTAAGTGTGTGTCTGTGTTACTGGGTATCAGTGTCTGTCTTTTTTACTTGGTGTCAGAGTGCGTCTGTGTTGCTGGGTATCAGTTTCTGTCTTTGTTACTTGGTGTCAGTGTAGGTCTGTGTTACTTGGTGTAAGTGTGTGTCTTTCTTACTTGGTGTTAGTGCATGTCTTTGTTACTTGGTGTCAGCGTATGTCTGTGTTACTTGGTGTAAGTGTGTGACTTTGTTAGTTGGTGTAAGTGTATGTCTTTTTTACTTGGTGTCAGTGTATGTCAGTGTTATTTGCTGTAAGTGTATGTCTTTGTTACTTGGTGTCAGTGTATGTCTTTGTTACTTGGTGTAAGTGTGTGTCTGTGTTACTGGGTATCAGTGTATGTCTTTGTTAGATGGTTTCTGTGCATGTCAGTGATCCTTGGTGAAAGTGTGTCTGTGTTACTGTGTATCTAAGTATGCCTTTGTTACTTGGTGTAAGTGTGTGTCAGTGTTACTGGGTATCAGTGTATGTCTTTGTTACTTGGTGACAGTGTCTGTCTTCGTTACTAGGTGTAAGTGTATGTCTTTGTTACTTGGTGTCAGTGAATGTATTTGTTACTTCGAGTAAGTGTTTGTCTGTGTTACTGGGTATCAGTGTATGTCTTTGTTAATTGGTGTCAGTGCATGTCATTGTTACTTGGTGTCAGTGTATGTCAGTGTTAGTTGGTGTAAGTGTGTGTCTGTGTTATTGGGTATCAGTGTATGTCTTCCTTCCTTGGTGTAAGTGTGTGTCTGTGCTACTTGTATCAGTGTATGTCCTTGTTACTTGGTGTCAGTGCATGTCTTTGTTACTTCTTGTAAGTGTTTATCTTTGTTACTTTGTGTCAGTGTATGTCTTTGTTACTTGGTGTAAGTGTGTGTATGTGTAACTGGGTATCAGTGTATGTCTTTGTTACTTGGTGTAAGTGTGTGTCTGTGTTCCTGGGTATCACTGTCAGTCTTTGTTACTGGGTGTCAGTGTCTGTCTTTGTTACTGGGTGCCAGTGCGTGTCTGTGTTACTGGGTATCATTGTATGTCTTTGTTACTTGGTGTCTGTGTATGTCTTTGTACTTGGTGTCAGTTTCTGTCTTTGTTACTTGTTGTCAGTGTTTCTCTGTATTACTGGGTGTCAGTGTGTATCTGTGTTCCTGGGTGTCAGTGTATATCTTTGTTACTTGGTGTAAGTGTGTGTCTGTGTTACGGGGTATCAGTGACTGTCTTTGTTACTTGGTGTCAGTGTTTCTCTGTGTTACTGGGTGTCAGTGTGTATCTGTGTTCCTGGGTGTCAGTGTATGTCTTTGTTACTTGGTGTCAGCGTATGTCTGTGTTCGTTGGTGTAAGTGTGTGTCTGTGTTATTGGGTATCAGTGCATGTCTTTGTTACTTGGTGTAAGTGTCTGTCTGTGTTACTGGGTATCAGTGTATGGCTTCGTTACTTGGTGTCAGTGTACGTCTTTGTTACTTGGTGTAAGTGTATGCCTTTGTTACTTTGTGTCAGTGTATGTCTTTGTTACTTGGTGTAAGTGTGTGTCTGTGTTACTGGGTATCAGTGTATGTCTTTGTGACTTGGTGTAAGTGTGTGTCTGTGTTACTGGGTATCAGTGCCAGTGTTTGTTACTTGGTGTCAGTGTATGTCTTTGTTACTTGGTGTAAGTGTGTATCTGTGTTACTGGGTATCAGTGTATGTCTTTGTTACTTGGTGTATGTGTATGTCTTTGTTACTTGGTGTAAGTGTGCGTCTGTGTTACTGGGTGTCAGTGTATGTCTTCGTTACATGGTGTAAGTTTGTGTCTGTGTTACTGGGTATCAGTATATGTCTTTGTTACTTGGTGTCAGTGTGTGTCTTTGTTACTGGGTGTCAATCTATGTCTTTGTTGCTGGGTGTCAGTGTATGTCTTTGTGACTTGGTGTAAGTGTGTGTCTGTGTTACTGGGTATCAGTGTCTGTCTTTCTTACTTGGTGTATGTGCGTGTCTGTGTTACTGGGTATCAGTGTCTGTCTTTGTTACGGGGTTTCAGTGTGTGTCTTTGTGACCTGGTGCAAGTGTGTGACTGTGTTGCTGGGTATCAGTTTCTGCCTTTGTTACTTGGTGGAAGTGTGTGTCTGTGTTACTGGGTATCAGTGTATGTCTTTGTTACTTGGTGTCAGTGTATGTCTGTGTTACTTGGTGTAAGTGTGTGTCTTTGTTACTTGGTGAAAGTGTATGTCTGTATTACTTGGTGTAAGTGTATGTCTTTGATACTTGGTGTCAGTGTATGTCTCTGTGACTTGGTGTCAGTGTATGTCTTTGTTACTTGGTGTAAGTGTATGACTTTGTTACTTGGTGTCAGTGTGTGTCTTTGATACTTGGTGTAAGTGTGTGTCTGTGTTACTGGGTATCAGTGTCTGTCTTTGTTACTTGGTGTAAAAGTTTGTCTGTGTTGCTGGGTATCAGTGTTTGTCTCTGTTACTTGGTTTCAGTGTACGTCTGTGTTACATGGTGTAAGTGTGTGTCTTTCTTACTTGGTGTACGTGCATGTCTTTGTTACTTGGTTTCAGTGTATGTCTGTGTTACTTGGTGTAAGTGTGTGTCTTTGTTAGTTGGTGTAAGTGTATGTATTTGTTACTTGGTGTCAGTGTATGTCTTTGTTACTTGGTGTAAGTGTGTGTCTCTGTTACTTGGTGTAAGAGTATGTCTGTGTTATTTGGTGTAAGTGCATGTCTTTGTTACTTGTTGTCAGTGTATGTCTTTGTGACTTGGTGTAAGTGTATGTCTTTGTTACTTGGTGTCAGTAATTGTCTTTGTTACTTGGTGTAAGTGTATGTCTTTGATACTTGGTGTCAGTGTATGTCTTTGATACTTGGTGTAAGTGTGTGTCTGTGTTACTGGGTATCAGTGTCTGTCTTTGTTACTTGGTGTAAGAGTGTGTCTGTGTTGCTGGGTATCAGTGTATGTCTTTGTTACTTGGTGTCAGTGTAGGTCTGTGTTACTTGGTGTAAGTGTGTGTCTTTCTTACTTGGTGTAAGTGCATGTCTTTGTGACTTGGTGTAAGTGTATGTCTTTGTTACTTGGTGTCAGTGTATGTCTTTGTTACTTGGTGTAAGTGTATGTCTTTGTTACTTGGTGTCAGTGTATGTCTTTGTTACTTGGTGTAGGTGTGTGCCTGTGCTACTTGGTGTAAGTGTATGTCTTTGTTACTTGGTGTCAGTGTATGTCTTTGATACTTGGTGTAAGTCTTTTTCTGTGTTACTGGGTATCAGCGTCTGTCTTTGTTACTTGGTGAAAGTGTGTGTCTGTGTCACTGGGTATCAGTGTATGTCCTTGTTACTTTGTGTAAGTGCATGTCTTTGTTACTTGGTGTCAGTGTATGTCTTTGTTACTTGGTGTCAGTGTTTCTCTGTGTTACTGTGAGTCAGTGTGTATCTGTGTTACTGGGTATCAGTGTATGTCTTTGTTACTTGGTGTAAGTGAATGTCTGTGTGACTGGGTATCAGTGTCTGTCTTTGTTACTTGGTGTAAGAGTGTGTCTGTGTTGCTGGGTATCAGTGTATGTCTTTGTTACTTGGTGTCAGTGTATGTCTTTGTTACTTGGTGTAAGTGTATGTCTCTGTTACTTGGTGTCAGTGTATGTCTTTGTTACTTGGTGTAAGTGTATGTCTCTGTTACTTGGTGTCAGTGTATGTCTTTGATACTTGGTGTAAGTGTGTGACTGTGTTACTGGGTATCAGAGTATGTCTTTGTTACTTGGTATCAGGGTGCGTCTTTGTTACTGGGTGTCAGTGCATGTCTTTGTTACTGGGTGTCAGTGTATGTCTTTGTGACCAGTTGTAAGTGTGTGTCTGCGTTACTGGGTATCAGTATCTGTCTTTGTTACTTGGTGTAAGTGTATGTCTTTGTTACTTGTTGTCAGTGTATGTCTTTGATACTTGTTGGAAGTGTTTGTCTGTGTTACTGGGTATCAGTGTGTATCTGTGTTCCTGGGTGTCAGTATATGTCTTTGTTACTTGGTGTCAGTGTATGTCTGTGTTACTTGGTCTACGTGTGTGTCTTTGTTACTTGGAGTAAGTGTATGACTTTGTTGCTTGGTGTCAGTGTATGTCTTTGATACTTGGTGTAAGTGTGTGTCTGTGTTACTGGGTATCAGTGTATGTCTTTGTTACTTGGTGTAAGAGTGTGTGTGTGTTGCTGGGTATCAGTGTATGTCTTTGTTACTTGGTGTCAGTGTAGGTCTGTATTACTTGGTGTAAGTGTCTGCCTTTCTTACTTGGTGTCAGTGCATGTCTTTGTGACTTGGTTTAAGTGTATGTCTTTGTGACTTGGTGTCAGTCTATGACTTTGTTAATTGGTGTAAGTGAATGTCTGTGTTACTGGGAATCAGTGTCTGTCTTTGTTACTTGGTGTAAGAGTGTGTCTGTGTTGCTGGGTATCAGGGTATGTCTTTGTTACTTGGTATCAGTGTAGGTCTGTGTTACTTGGTGTAAGTTTGTGTCTTTGTTACTTGGTGTCAGTGTATGTCTTTGTTACTTGGTGTAAGTGTATGTCTCTGTTACTTGGTGTCAGTGTATGTCTTTGTTACTTGGTGTAAGTGTATGTCTCTGTTACTTGGTGTCAGTGTATGTCTTTGATACTTGGTGTCAGTGTGTGACTGTGTTACTGGGTATCAGTGTATGTCTTTGTTACTTGGTATCAGGGTGCGTCTTTGTTACTGGGTGTCAGTGCATGTCTTTGTTACTGGGTGTCAGTGTATGTCTTTGTGACCTGGTGTAAGTGTGTGTCTGCGTTACTGGCTATCAGTATCTGTCTTTGTTACTTGGTATCAGGGAGCGTCTTTGTTACTGGGTGTCAGTGCATGTCTTTGTTACTGGGTGTCAGTGTATGTCTTTGTGACCTGGTGTAAGTGCGTGTCTGTGTTACTGGGTATCAGTGTATGTCTTTGTTACTTCGAGTAAGTGTATTTCTGTGTTACTGAGTGTCAGTGTGTATCTGTGTTCCTGGGTGTCAGTGTATGTCTTTGTGACTTTGTGTCAGTGTATGACTGTGTTAGTTGGTGTAAGTGTGTGTCTGTGTTATTGAGTATCAGTGTATGTCTTTGTTACTTGGTGTAAGTGTGTGTCTGTGTTACTGGGTATCAGTGCATGTCTTTGTTACTTGGTGTCAGTGTATGTCTTTGTTACTTGGTGTAAGTGTATGTCTTTGTTACTTTGTGTCAGTGTATGGCTTTGTTACCTGGTATAAGTGTGTGTCTGTGTTACTGGGTATCAGTTTATGTCTTTGTAACTTGGTGTAAGTGTGTGTCTGTGTGACTGGGTATCAGTGTCTGTCTTTGTTACTTGCTGTCAGTGTATGTCTTTGTTACTGGGTGTCAGTGTGCGTCTGTGATACTGGGTATCATTGTATGTCTTTGTTGCTTGGTGTCAGTGTATGTCTTTGTTCTTGGTGTAAGTGGATGTCTCTGTTACTAGGTGTAAGTGTGTGTCTGTTTTACTGGGAATCAGTGTATGTCTTTGTTAATTGGTGTCAGTGTATGTCTTTGTTACTTGTTGTAAGTGTGTGTCTTTGTTACTGGCTGTCAGTGCTTGTCTTTGTTACTGTGTGTCAGTGTATGTCTTTGTGACTTGGTGTAATTGCGTGTCTGTGTTAATGGGTATCAGTGTATGTCTTTGTTACTTCGAGTAAGTGTTTCTCTGTGTTACTGGGTGTCAATGTATGTCTTTGTTACTTGGTGTCAGTGTATGTCTTTGTTACTTGGTGTAAGTCTGTGTCTGTGTTACTGGGTATCAGTGTATGTCTTTGTTACTTGATGTAAGTGTGTGTCTGTGTTACTGGGTATCAGTGTCTGTCTTTTTTACTTGGTGTAAGTGTGTGTCTGTGTTACTGGTTATCAGTGCATGTCTTTGTTACTTGGTTTCATTGTATGTCAGTGTTACTTGGTGTAAGTCTGTGTCTGTGTTACTGGGTATCAGTGTATGTCTTTGTTACTTGGTGCCAGTGTATGTCAAAATACTTCGTGTAAGTGTATGTCTTTGTTACTTGGTGTAATTGTCTGTCTTTGTTACTTGGTGTCATTGTATGTCTGTGTTACTTGGTGTAAGTGTGTGTCTTTGTTACTTGGTGTAAGTGTATGTCTTTGTTACTTGGTGTCAGTATATGTCTTTGTTACTTGGTGTCAGTGTGTGTCTATGTTACTGGGCATCAGTGTATGACTTTGTGACTTGGTATCAGTGTATGTCTTTGTGCCTTGGTGTCAGTGTATGTCTTTTTACTGGGTGTAAGTGTGTGACTGCGTTACTGGGTATCAGTGTATGTCTTTGTTACTTGGTGTCAGTGTATGCCAAAATACTTGGTGTAAGTGTATGTCTTTGTTACTTGGTGTAATTGTCTGTCTTTGTTACTTGGTGTCAGTGTATGTCTGTGTTACTTGCTGTAAGTGTGTGTCTTTGTTACTTGGTGTCAGTGTATGTCTGTGTTACTTGGTGTCAGTGTGTTTGTTTGTGTTACTGGGTGTCATTGTGTTTCTGTGTTACTTGATGTAAGTGTGTGTCTGTGTAACTGGGTATCAGTGTCTGTCTTTTTTACTTGGTATCAGTGTATGTCTTTGTTAATTGGTGTAATTGTCTGTCTTTGTTACTTGGTGTCAGTGTATGTCCGTGTTACTTGGTGTAAGTGTGTGTCTTTGTACTTGGTGTCAGTATATGTCTTTGTTACTTGGTGTCAGTGTGTGTCTGTGTTACTGGGCATCACTGTATGTCTTTGTGCCTTGGTATCAGTTAATGTCTCTGTGACTTGGTGCCAGTGTATGTCTTTTTTACTGGATGTAACTGTGTGTCTGCGTTACTGGGTATCAGTGTATGTCTTTGTTACCTGGTGTCAGTGTATGTCAAAATACTTGGTGTAAGTGTATGTCTTTATTACTTTGTGTAATTGTCTGTCTTTGTTACTTGGTGTCAGTGTGTGTCTGTGTTACTTGGTGTAATTGTGTGTCTTTGTTACTGGGCATCAGTGTATGCCTTTGTGACTTGGTATCAGTGTATGTCTTTGTTACTTGGTGTCAGTGTATGTCAAAATACTTGGTGTAAGTGTATGTCTTTGTTACTTGGTGTAATTGTCTGTCTTTGTTACTTGGTGTCAGTGTATGTCTGTGTTACTTGGTGTAAGTGTTTGTCTTTGTTACTTGGTGTAAGTGTATGTCTTTGTTACTTGGTGTCAGTGTATGTCTTTGTTACTTGGTGTCAGTGTGTGTCTGTGTTACTGGGCATCAGTGTATGTCTTTGTGACTTGGTATCAGTATATGTCTTTATGACTTGGTGTCAGTGTATGTCTTTTTTACTGGGTGTAAGTGTGTGTCTGCGCTACTGGGTATCAGTGTGTGTCATTGTTACTTGGTGTCAGTGTATGTCAAAATACTTTGTTTAAGTGTATGTCCGTGTTACTTGGTGTAAGTGTGTGTCTTTGTTACTTGGTGTCAGTGTATGTCTTTGTTACTTGGTGTCAGTGTGTGTCTGTGTTACTGGGCATCAGTGTATGTCTTTGTGCCTTGGTATCAGTGTATGTCTCTGTGACTTGGTGCCAGTGTATGTCTTTTTTACTGGATGTAACTGTGTGTCTGCGTTACTGGGTATCAGTGTATGTCTTTGTTACCTGGTGTCAGTGTATGTCAAAATACTTGGTGTAAGTGTATGTCTTTATTACTTGGTGTAATTGTCTGTCTTTGTTACTTGGTGTCAGTGTGTGTCTGTGTTACTTGGTGTAATTGTGTGTCTTTCTTACTGGGCATCAGTGTATGCCTTTGTGACTTGGTATCAGTGTATGTCTTTGCTACTTGGTGTCAGTGTATGTCAAAATACTTGGTGTAAGTGTATGTCTTTGTTACTTGGTGTAATTGTCTGTCTTTGTTACTTGGTGTCAGTGTATGTCTGTGTTACTTGGTGTAAGTGTTTGTCTTTGTTACTTGGTGTAAGTGTATGTCTTTGTTACTTGGTGTCAGCGTATGTCTTTGTTACTTGGTGTCAGTGTGTGTCTGTGTTACTGGGCATCAGTGCATGTCTTTGTGACTTGGTATCAGTGTATGTCTTTGTGACTTGGTGTCAGTGTATGTCTTTTTTACTGGGTATAAGTGTGTGTCTGCGCTACTGGGTATCAGTGTGTGTCATTGTTACTTGGTGTCAGTGTATGTCAAAATACTTTGTTTACGTGTATGTCTTTGTGACTTGGTGTAATTGTCTGTCTTTGTTACTTGGTGTCAGTGTATGTCTGTGTTACTTGGTGTAAGTGTGTGTCTTTGTTACTGGGCATCAGTGTATGTCTTTGTGACTTGGTATCAGTGTATGTCTTTTTTACTGGGTGTCAGTGTGTGTCTGTGTTACTTGGTGTCAGTGCATGTCTTTGTTACTGGGTGTTAGTGTGTGTTTTGTTGTGGCACTGGGTGTCAGTGTGTGTCTGTGGCACGAGAT
Source organism: Heterodontus francisci (assembly GCF_036365525.1). NCBI lineage: Eukaryota > Metazoa > Chordata > Chondrichthyes > Heterodontiformes > Heterodontidae > Heterodontus > Heterodontus francisci. The sequence continues at coordinate 3,265,407 of NW_027140357.1, read as the reverse complement.
GTCAGTATTTAGTTTAGTTTAGAGATCCAGCACACAAACAGGCCCTTTGGCCCACCGAGTCTGTGCCGACCATCAACATCCCATTTATACTAATCCTACACTCATCACGTATTCCTATCACATCCCCACCTATCCCTCTATATTTCCCTCCCACCTCCCTATACTAGGGGAAATATATGATGGCGAATTAACCTATCAACCTGCAAGTCTTTGGCATTTGGGAGGAAACCAGAGCACCGGGAGGAAACCCACGCAGACACAGGGAGAACTTGCAAACTCCGCACAGGCAGTACCCAGAATCGAACCCGGGTCCCTGGAGCTGTGAGGCTGCGGTGCTAACCATTGCGCCAATGTGTGTCTTTGTTACTTGGTGTCATTGTATGTCTTTGTTACTTGCTGTCAGTGTATGTCTGTGTTACGTGGTGTGAGTGCATGTCTTTGATACTTGGTGTCAGTGTATGTCTTTGTTACTTGGTGTAAGTGTGTGTCTGTGTTACTTGGTGTAAGAGTGTGTATGTGTTACTTGGTATCAGTGTATGTCTTTGTTACTTGGTGTAAGCGTGTGTCTCTGTTACTGGGTAACAGTGTATGTCTTTGTTACTTCGTGTCAGTGTATGTCTGTGTTACTTGTTGTAAGTGTGTGTCTTTGTTACTTGGTGTAATTGTATGTCTTTGTTACTTGGTATCAGTGTATGTCTTTGTGACGTGGTGTCAGTGTATGTATTTGTTACTGGGTGTCAGTGTGTGTCTTTGTGACTTGGTGTCAGTGTATGTCTTTGTTACTTGGTGTAAGTGTGTATCTGTGTTCCTGGGTATCAGTGTATGTCTTTGTGACTTGGTGTTAGTGTGTGTCTGTGTTACTGGGTATCAGTGTATGACTTTGTGACTTGGTGTCAGTGTCTGTCTTTGTTACTGGGTGTCAGTGTGTGTCTTTGTGACTTGGTGTCAGTGTATGTCTTTGTTATTGGTGTAAGTGTGTGTCTATGTTACTGGGTATCAGTGGATGTCTTTGTTACTTGGTGTCAGTGTATGTCACAATACTTGGTGTAAGTGTATGTCTTTGGTACTTGGTGTAATTGTCTGTCTTTGTTACTTGGTGTCAGTGTTTGTCTGTGTTACTTGGTGTAAGTGTGTGTCTTTGTTACTTGGTGTCAGTGTATGTCTTTGTTACTTGGTGCCAGTGTGTGTCTGTGTTACTGGGCATCAGTGTATGTCTTTGTCACTTGGTGTCAGTGTATGTCTTTGTTACTTGTTGTAAGTGTATGTCTTTGTTACTTGGTGTCAGTGTATGTCTTTGTTACTTGGTGTAAGTGTGTGTCTGTGTTACTCAGTATCAGTGTATGTCTTGGTTCCTTGTTGAAAGTGTGTGTCTGTGTTACTGGGTATCAGTGTATGTCTTTGTTACTTGCTGTCAGTGTATGTCTTTGTTACTTGGTGTAAGTGTGTGTCTGTGCTACTGGGTATCAGTGAATGTCTTTGTTACTTGGTGTCAGTGTATGTCTTTGTTACTGGGTGTCAGTGTACGTTTTTGTTAATGGGTGTCAGTGTATGTCTTTGTAACTTGGTGTCCGTGTGTGTCTGTGTTACTGGGTGTCAGTGTATGTCTTTGTTACTGGGTGTCAGTGTATGCCTTTGTTACTTGGTGTCAGTGTATGTCTTTGTTACTTGGTGTTGGTGTGTTTCTGTGTAACTGAGTATCAGTGTATGTCTTTGTTACTTGGTGTAAGTGTGTGTCTGTGTTACTGGGTATCAGTTTCTGTCTTTGTTACTTGGTGTAAGTGTGTGTCTGTGTTACAGGGTGTCAGTGTATGTCTTTGTTACTTGGTGTCAGTGTATGTCTTTGTACTTGGTGTAAGTGTGTGTCTTTGTTACTTGGTGTCAGTGTATGTTTGTGTTACTTGGTGTAAGTGTATGTCTTTGTTACTTGGTGTCAGTGTATGTTTTTGGTACTTGGTGTAAGTGTATGTCTTTGTTAATTGGTGTCAGTGTATGTCTGTGTTACTTGGTGTAAGTGTGTGTCTTTCTTACTTGGTGTAAGTGCATGTCTTTGTTAATTGGTGTCAGTGTATGTCTGTGTTACTTGGTGTAAGTGTGTGTCTTTGTTAGTTGGTGTACGTTTATGTCTTTGTTACATGGTGTCACTGTGTGTCTGTGTTATTTGCTGTAAGTGTCTGTCTTTGTTACTTGGTGTCAGTGTATGTCTTTGTTACTTGCTGCAAGTGTTTGTCTGTGTTACTGGGCATCAGTGTATGTCTTTGTTACTTGGTGTCAGTGTATATCTGTGTACTTGGTGTAAGTGTGTGTCTTTGTTACTTGGTGTCAGTGTATGGCTGTGTTACTTGGTGTAAGTGTATGTCTTTGTTACTTGGTGTCAGTGTGTGTCTTTGTTACTTGGTGTAAGTGTATGTCTTTGTTACTTGGTGTCAGTGTATGTCTCTGTTACTTGGTGTAAGTGTGTGTCTGTGTTACTGGGTATCAGTGTATGTCTTTGTTACTTGGTGTCAGTGTATGTCTTTGTTACTTGGTGACAGTGTATGTCTGTGTTACTTGGTGTAAGTGTGTGTCTGTGCTACTGGGTATCAGTGAATGTCTTTGTTACTTGGTGTCAGTGTATGTCTTTGTTACTGGGTGTCAGTGTACGTTTTTGTTAATGGGTGTTAGTGTATGTCTTTGTAACTTGGTGTCCGTGTGTGTCTGTGTTACTGGGTGTCAGTGTATGTCTTTGTTACTTGGTGTCAGTGTATGTCTTTGTTACTTGGTGTCTTTGTCTTTCTTTGTTACTTGGTGTAAGTGTGTATCAGTGTTATTGGTTATCAGTGTATGTCTTTGTTACATGGTGTCAGTTTATGTCTTTGTTACTTGGTGTCAGTGTATGTCTGTGTCACTTGGTGTAAGTGTGTGTCTGTGTTACTGAGTATCAGTGTATGTCTTTGTTACTTGGTGTCAGTGTATGTCTTTGTTACTTGGTGTCAGTGTATGTCTTTGTGAATTGGTGTCAGTGTATGTCTTTGTTACTTGGTGTAAGTGTGTGTCTGTGTTACTGAGTATCTGTGTATGTCTTTGTTACTTGGTGTAAGTGTGTGTCTGTGATACTGGGTATCAGTGTATGTCTTTGTTACTTGGTGTCAGTGTATGTTTTTGTTAATGGGTGTCAGTGTATGTCTTTGTTACTTGGTGTCCGTGTGAGTCTGTGTTACTGGGTGTCAGTGTATGTCTTTGTTACTGGGTGTCAGTGTATGCCTTTGTTACTTGGTGTCATTGTATGTCTTTGTTACTTGGTGTAAGTGTGTGTCTGTGTTACTGGGTGTCAGTGTATGCCTTTGTTACTTGGTGTCAGTGTATGTCTTTGTTACTTGGTGTAAGTGTGTGTCTGTGTAACTGAGTATCATTGTATGTCTTTGTTACTTGTTGTAAGTGTGTGTCTGTGTTACTGGGTATCAGTGTATGTCTTTGTTACCTGGTGTCTGTGTATGTCTTTATTACATGGTGTAAGTGTGTTTCTGTGTTACTGGGTATCAGTGTATGTCTTTGTTACTTGGTGTCAGTGTGTGCCTTTGTTACTTGGTGTCATTGTGTGTCTTTGTTACTGGGTGTCACTGTATGTCTTTGTTACTGGGTGTCAGTGTATGTCTTTGTGACTTGGTGTAAGTGTGTGTATGTGTTACTCTGTATCAGTGTCATTCATTGTTACTTGGTGTAAGTGTGTGTCTGTGTTACTGGGTATCAGTGTATGTCTTTGCAACTTGGTGTCAGTATATGTCTGTGTTACTTGGTGTAAGTGTGCGTCTGTGCAACTGAGTGTCTGTGTATGTCTTTGTTACTTGGTGTAAGTGTGTGTCTGTGTTACTGGGTGTCAGTGTATGTCTTTTTTACTTGGTGTCAGTGTATGTCTGTGTACTTGGTGTCAGTGTGTGTCTTTGTTACTTGGTGTCAGTGTATGTCTTTGTTACTTGGTGTAAGTGTATGTCCTTGTTACTTGGTGTCATTGTGTGTCTTTATTACCTGGTGTAATTGTGTGTCTGTGTTACTGGGCATCAGTGTATGTCTTTGTCACTTGGTGTCAGTGTATGTCTTTGTTACTTGGTGTAAGTGTATGTCTTTGTTACTTGGTGTCAGTGTATGTCTTTGTTACTTGTTGTAAGTGTGTGTCTGTGTTACTGGGTATCAGTGTATGTCTTTGTTACTTGCTGTCAGTGTATGTCTTTGTTACTTGGTGTAAGTGTGTGTCTGTGCTACTGGGTATCAGTGAATGTCTTTGTTACTTGGTGTCAGTGTGTCTTTGTTACTGGGTGTCAGTGTACGTTTTTGTTAATGGGTGTCAGTGTATGTCTTTGTAACTTGGTGTCCGTGTGTGTCTGTGTTACTGGGTGTCAGTGTATGTCTTTGTTACTGGGTGTCAGTGTACGCCATTGTTACTTGGTGTCAGTGTATGTCTTTGTTACTTGGTGTTGGTGTGTTTCTGTGTAACTGAGTATCAGTGTATGTCTTTGTTACTTGGTGTAAGTGTGTGTCTGTGTTACTGGGTATCAGTTTCTGTCTTTGTTACTTGGTGTAAGTGTGTGTCTGTGTTACTGGGTGTCAGTGTAGGTCTTTGTTACTTGGTGTCAGTGTATGTCTTGTACTTGGTGTAATTGTGTGTCTTTGTTACTTGGTGTCAGTGTATGTTTGTGTTACTTGGTGTAAGTGTATGTCTTTGTTCCTTGGTGTCAGTGTATGTTTTTGGTACTTGGTGTAAGTGTATGTCTTTATTAATTGGTGTCAGTGTATGTCTGTGTTACTTGGTGTAAGTGTGTGTCTTTCTTACTTGGTGTAAGTGCATGTCTTTGTTAATTGGTGTCAGTGTATGTCTGTGTTACTTGGTGTAAGTGTGTGTCTTTGTTAGTTGGTGTACGTTTATGTCTTTGTTCCATGGTGTCACTGTGTGTCTGTGTTATTTGCTGTAAGTGTCTGTCTTTGTTACTTGCTGTCTGTGTATATCTTTGTTACTTGCTGCAAGTGTTTGTTTGTGTTACTGGGCATCAGTGTATGTCTTTGTTACTTGATGTCAGTGTATATCTGTGTACTTGGTGTAAGTGTGTGTCTTTGTTACTTGGTGTCAGTGTATGGCTGTGTTACTTGGTGTAAGTGTATGTCTTTGTTACTGGGTGTCAGTGTACGTTTTTGTTAATGGGTGTCAGTGTATGGCTTTGTAACTTGGTGTCCGTGTGTGTCTGTGTTACTGGGTGTCAGTGTATGTCTTTGTTACTTGGTGTCAGTGTATGTCTCTGTTACTTGGTGTAAGTGTGTGTATGTGTTACTGGGTATCAGTGTATGTCTTTGTTACTTGGTGTCTTTGTCTTTCTTTGTTTCTTGGTGTAAGTGTGTATCTGTGTTATTGGTTATCAGTGTATGTCTTTGTTACATGGTGTCAGTTTATGTCTGTGTTACTTGGTGTAAGTGTGTGTCTGTGTTACTGAGTATCAGTGTATGTCTTTGTTACTTGGTGTCAGTGTATGTCTTTGTTACTTGGTGTAAGTGTATGTCTTTGTGAATTGGTGTCAGTGTATGTCTTTGTTACTTGGTGTAAGTGTGTGTCTGTGTTACTGAGTATCTGTGTATGTCTTTGTTACTTGGTGTAAGTGTGTGTCTGTGTTACTGGGTATCAGTGTATGTCTTTGTTACTTGGTGTCAGTGTATGTTTTTGTTAATGGGTGTCAGTGTATGTCTTTGTTACTTGGTGTCCATGTGAGTCTGTGTTACTGGGTGTCAGTGTATGTCTTTGTTACTGGGTGTCAGTGTATGCCTTTGTTACTTGGTGTCAGTGTATGTCTTTGTTACTTGGTGTAAGTGTGTGTCTGTGTAACTGAGTATCAGTGTATGTCTTTGTTACTTGTTGTAAGTGTGTGTCTGTGTTACTGGGTATCAGTGTATGTCTTTGTTACTTGGTGTCTGTGTATGTCTTTATTACATGGTGTAAGTGTGTTTCTGTGTTACTGGGTATCAGTGTATGTCTTTGTAACTTGGTGTCAGTGTGTGCCTTTGTTACTTGGTGTCATTGTGTGTCTTTGTTACTGGGTGTCACTGTATGTCTTTGTTACTGGGTGTCAGTGTATGTCTTTGTGACTAGGTGTAAGTGTGTGTATGTGTTACTCTGTATCAGTGTCTGTCATTGTTACTTGGTGTAAGTGTGTGTCTGTGTTACTGGGTATCAGTGTATGTCTTTGCAACTTGGTGTCAGTATATGTCTGTGTTACTTGGTGTAAGTGTGCGTCTGTGCAACTGAGTATCTGTGTATGTCTTTGTTACTTGGTGTAAGTGTGTGTCTGTGTTACTGGGTGTCAGTGTATGTCTTTGTTACTTGGTGTCAGTGTATGTCTGTGTACTTGGTGTCAGTGTGTGTCTTTGTTACTTGGTGTCAGTGTATGTCTTTGTTACTTGGTGTAAGTGTATGTCCTTGTTACTTGGTGTCATTGTGTGTCTTTATTACCTGGTGTAATTGTGTGTCTGTGTTACTGGGCATCAGTGTATGTCTTTGTCACTTGGTGTCAGTGTATGTCTTTGTTACTTGGTGTAAGTGTATGTCTTTGTTACTTGGTGTCAGTGTATGTCTTTGTTACTTGGTGTAAGTGTGTGTCTGTGTTACTCAGTATCAGTGTATGTCTTGGTTCCTTGTTGTAAGTGTGTGTCTGTGTTACTGGGTATCAGTGTATGTCTTTGTTACTTGCTGTCAGTGTATGTCTTTGTTACTTGGTGTAAGTGTGTGTCTGTGCTACTGGGTATCAGTGAATGTCTTTGTTACTTGGTGTCAGTATATGTCTTTGTTACTGGGTGTCAGTGTAGGTTTCTGTTAATGGGTGTCAGTGTATGTCTTTGTAACTTGGTGCCCGTGTGTGTCTGTGTTACTGGGTGTCAGTGTATGTCTTTGTTACTGGGTGTCAGTGTATGCCTTTGTTTCTTGATGTCAGTGTATGTCTTTGTTACTTGGTGTTGGTGTGTTTCTGTGTAACTGAGTATCAGTGTATGTCTTTGTTACTTGGTGTAAGTGTGTGTCTGTTTTACTGGGTATCAGTTTCTGTCTTTGTTACTTGGTGTCAGTGTGTGTCTGTGTTACTGGGTGTCAGTGTATGTCTTTGTTACTTGGTGTCAGTGTCTGACTTTGTACTTGGTGTAAGTGTGTGTCTTTGTTACTTGGTGTCAGTGTATGTTTGTGTTACTTGGTGTAAGTGTATGTCTTTGTTACTTGGTGTCAGAGTATGTCTTTGTGACTTGGTGTAAGTGTGTGTATGTGTTACTCTGTATCAGTGTCTGTCATTGTTACTTGGTGTAAGTGTGTGTCTGTGTTACTGGGTATCAGTGTATGTCTTTGTTACTTGGTGTCATTATATGTCTGTGTTACTTGGTGTAAGTGTGTGGCTGTGTAACTGAGGATCTGTGTATGTCTTTGTTACTTGGTGTAAGTATGTGTCTGTGTACTTGGTGTCAGTGTGTGCCTTTGTTACTTGGTGTCAGTGTATGTCTGTGTTACTTGGTGTTAGAGTGTGTCCTTGTTACTTGGTGTCATTGTCTGTCTTTGTTACTTGGTGTAATTGTGTGTCTGTGTTACTGGGTGTCAGTGTATGTCTTTGTTACTTGGTGTCAGTGTATGTCTGTGTACTTGGTGTCAGTGTGTGTCTTTGTTACTTGGTGTCAGTGTAAGTCTGTGTTACTTGGTGTAAGTGTATGTCCTTGTTACTTGGTGTCATTGTCTGTCTTTGTTACTTGGTGTAAGTGTGTGTCTGTGTTACTGGGTATCAGTGTATGTCTTTGTTACTTGGGGTCAGTGTATGTCTTTGTTACTTGGTGTCAGTGTCTGTCTGTGTTACTTGGTGTAATTGTGTGTCTGTGTTACTGGGTGTCAGTGTCTGCCTTTGTTACTTCGTGTCAGTGTATGTCTTTGTTACTTGGTGTCAGTGTATGTCTTTGTTACTGGGTGTCAGTGTACGTTTTTGTTAATGGGTGTCAGTGTCTGTCTTTATTACTTGGTGTCCGTGTGTGTCTGTGTTACTGGGTGTCAGTGTATGCCTTTGTTACTGGGTGTCAGTGTATGCCTTTGTTACTTGGTGTCAGTGTTTGTCTTTGTTACTTGGTGTTGGTGTGTTTATGTGTAACTGAGTATCAGTGTTTGTCTTTGTTTCCTGGTGTAAGTGTGTGTCTGTGTTACTGGGTGTCAGTGTATGTCTTTGTTACTTGGTGTCAGTGTATGTCTGTGTACTTGTTGTAAGTGTGTGTATGTGTTACTGAGTATCAGTGTCTGTCATTGTTACTTGGTGTAAGTGTGTGTCTGTGTTACTGGGTATCAGTGTATGTCTTTGTTACTTGGTGTCAGTGTATGTCTGTGTTAATTGGTGTAATTGTGTGGCTGTGTAACTGAGTATCTATGTATGTCTTTGTTACTTGGTGTAAGTGTGTGTCTGTGTTACTGGGTGTCAGTGTATGTCTTTGTTACTTGGTGTCAGTGTCTGACTTTGTACTTGGTGTAAGTGTGTGTCTTTGTTACTTGGTGTCAGTGTATGTTTGTGTTACTTGGTGTAAGTGTATGTCTTTGTTACTTGGTGTCAGAGTATGTCTTTGTGACTTGGTGTAAGTGTGTGTATGTGTTACTCTGTATCAGTGTCTGTCATTGTTACTTGGTGTAAGTGTGTGTCTGTGTTACTGGGTATCAGTGTATGTCTTTGTTACTTGGTGTCAGTATATGTCTGTGTTACTTGGTGTATGTGTGTGGCTGTGTAACTGAGGATCTGTGTATGTCTTTGTTACTTGGTGTAAGTGTGTGTCTGTGTACTTGGTGTCAGTGTGTGCCTTTGTTACTTGGTGTCAGTGTATGTCTGTGTTACTTGGTGTAAGAGTGTGTCCTTGTTACTTGGTGTCATTGTCTGTCTTTGTTACTTGGTGTAATTGTGTGTCTGTGTTACTGGGTGTCAGTGTATGTCTTTGTTACTTGGTGTCAGTGTATGTCTGTGTACTTGGTGTCAGTGTGTGTCTTTGTTACTTGGTGTCAGTGTAAGTCTGTGTTACTTGGTGTAAGTGTATGTCCTTGTTACTTGGTGTCATTGTCTGTCTTTGTTACTTGGTGTAAGTGTGTGTCTGTGTTACTGGGTATCAGTGTATGTCTTTGTTACTTGGTGTCAGTGTATGTCTTTGTTACTTGGTGTCAGTGTCTGTCTGTGTTACTTGGTGTAATTGTGTGTCTGTGTTACTGGGTATCAGTGTCTGCCTTTGTTACTTCGTGTCAGTGTATGTCTTTGTTACTTGGTGTAAGTGTATGTCTTTGTTACTTGGTGTCAGTGTATGTCTTTGTTACTTGGTGTTAGTGTGTGTCTGTGTTACTGAGTATCAGTGTATGTCTTGGTTCCTTGGTGCAAGTGTGTGTCTGTGTTTCTGGGTATCAGTGTCCGTCTTTGTTACTTGCTGTCAGTGAATGTCTTTGTTACTTGGTGTCAGTGTATGTCTTGTTACTGGGTGTCAGTGTACGTTTTTGTTAATGGGTGTCAGTGTCTGTCTTTATTACTTGGTGTCCGTGTGTGTCTGTGTTACTGGGTGTCAGTGTATGTCTTTGTTACTGGGTGTCAGTGTATGCCTTTGTTACTTGGTGTCAGTGTTTGTCTTTGTTACTTGGTGTTGGTGTGTTTATGTGTAACTGAGTATCAGTGTTTGTCTTTGTTACTTGGTGTAAGTGTGTGTCTGTGTTACTGGGTGTCAGTGTATGTCTTTGTTACTTGGTGTCAGTGTATGTCTGTGTACTTGTTGTAAGTGTGTGTATGTGTTACTGAGTATCAGTGTCTGTCATTGTTACTTGGTGTAAGTGTGTGTCTGTGTTACTGGGTATCAGTGTATGTCTTTGTTACTTGGTGTCAGTGTATGTCTTTGTTACTTGGTGTAAGTGTGTGTCTGTGTTACTGGGTGTCAGTGTATGTCTTTGTTACTTGGTGTCAGTGTATGTCTGTGTACTTGGTGTCAGTGTGTGTCTTTGTTACCTGGTGTCAGTGTATGTCTGTGTTACTTGGTGTCAGTGTATGTCCTTGTTACTTGGTATCATTGTCTGTCTTTGTTACTTGGTGTAAGTGTGTGTCTGTGTTACTGGGTATCAGTGTATGTCTTTGTTACTTGGTGTCAGTGTATGTCTTTGTTACTTGGTGACAGTGTCTGTCTGTGTTACTTGGTGTAATTGTGTGTCTGTTTACTGGGTATCAATGTATGCCTTTGTTACTTCGTGTCAGTGTATGTCTTTGTTACTTGGTGTAAGTGTATGTCTTTGTTACTTGGTGTCAGTGTATGTCTTTGTTACTTGGTGTAAGTGTGTGTCTGTGTTACTGAGTATCAGTGTATTTCTTGGTTCCTTGCTGTAAGTGTGTGTCTGTGTTTCTGGGTATCAGTGTATGTCTTTGTTACTTGCTGTCAGTGTATGTCTTTGTTACTTGCTGTCAGTGTATGTCTTTGTTACATGGTGTAAGTGTGTGTCTGTGTTACTGGGTTTCAGTGAATGTCTTTGTTACTTGGTGTCAGTGTATGTCTTTGTTACTGGGTGTCAGTGTACGTTTTTGTTAATGGGTGTCAGTGTATGTCTTTGTTACTTGGTGTCCGTGTGTGTCTGTGTTACTGGGTGTCAGTGTGTGTCTTCGTTACTGGGTGTCAGTGTATGCCTTTGTTACTTGGTGTCAGTGTATGTCTTTGTTACTTGTTGTTGGGGTGTTTATGTGTAACTGAGTATCAGTGTATGTCTTTGGTACTTGGTGTAAGTGTGTGTCTGTGTTACTGGGTATCAGTTTCTGTCTTTGTTACTTGATGCAAGAGTGTGTCTGTGTTACTGGGTGTCAGTGTATGTCTTTGTTACTTGGTGTCAGTGTATGTCTGTGTACTTGGTGTAAGTGTGTGTATGTGTCACTGGGTATCAGTGTATGTCTTTGTTACTTGGTGTCAGTGTATGTCTGTGTTACTTGGTGTAAGTGTGTGTCTGTGTCACTGAGTATCTGTGTATGTCTTTGCTACTTGGTGTAAGTGTGTGTCTGTGTTACTGGGTGTCAGTGTATGTCTTTGTTACTTGGTGTTAGTGTATGTCAGTGTACCTGGTGTCAGTGTGTGTCTTTGTTACTTGGTGTCAGTGTATGTCTGTGTTACTTGGTGTAAGTGTATGTCCTTGTTACTTGGTGTCATTGTCTGTCTTTGTTACTTGGTGTATGTGTGTGTCTGTGTAACTGCGTATCAGTGTATGTCTTCGTTACTTGGTGTCAGTGTATGTCTTTGTTACTTGGTGTCAGTGTATGTCTGTGTTACTTGGTGTAATTGTGTGTCTGTGTTACTGGGTATCAGTGTATGCCTTTGTTACTTCGTGTCATTGTATGTCTTTGTTACTTGATGTAAGTGTATGTCATTGTTACTTGGTGTCAGTGTAAGTCTTTGTTACTTGGTGTAAGTGTGTGTCTGTGTTACTGAGTATCAGTGTATGTCTTGGTTCCTTGGTGTAAGTGGGTGTCTGTGTTTCTGGGTATCAGTATATGTCTTTGTTACTTGCTGTCAGTGTATGTCTTTGTTACTTGCTGTCAGTGTATGTCTTTGTTACTTGGTGTCAGTGTATGTCTGTGTTACTGGGTATCAGTGAATGTCTTTGTTACTTGGTGTCAGTGTATGTCTTTGTTACTGGGTGTCAGTGTACATTTTTGTTAATGGGTGTCAGTGTATGTCTTTGTTACTTGGTGTCCGTGTGTGTCTGTGTTACTGGGTGACAGTGTATGTCTTTGTTACTGGGTGTCAGTGTATGCCTTTGTTACTTGGTGTCAGTGTATGTCTTTGTTACTTGTTGTTGGTGTATTTCTGTGTAACTGAGTATCAGTGTATGTCTTTGTTACTTGGTGTAAGGTGTGTCTGTGTTACTGGGTATCAGCTTCTGTCTTTGTTACTTGGTGTAAGTGTGTGTCTGTGTTACTGGATGTCAGTGTATGTCTTTGTTACTTGGTGTCAGTGTATGTTTGTGTACTTGGTGTAAGTGTGTGTCTTTGTTACTTGGTTTCAGTGTATGTTTGTGTTACTTGGTGTAAGTGTATGTTTTTGTTACTTGGTGTCAGTGTATGTTTTTGGTACTTGGTGTAAGTGTATGTCTTTGTTACTTGGTGTCAGTGTATGTCTTTGTTACTTGGTGTCAGTGTATGTCTGTGTTACTTGGTGTAATTGTGTGTCTGTGTTACTGGGTATCAGTGTATGCCTTTGTTACTTCGTGTCATTGTATGTCTTTGTTACTTGGTGTAAGTGTATGTCATTGTTTCTTGGTGTCAGTGTAAGTCTTTGTTACTTGGTGTAAGTGTGTGTCTGTGTTACTGAGTATCAGTGTTTGTCTTGGTTCCTTGGTGTAAGTGTGTGTCTGTGTTTCTTGTTATCAGTATATGTCTTTGTTACTCGCTGTCAGTGTATGTCTTTGTTACTTGCTGTCAGTGTATGTCTTTGTTACTTGGTGTAAGTGTATGTCTGTGTTACTGGGTATCAGTGAATGTCTTTGTTACTTGGTGTCAGTGTATGTCTTTGTTACTGGGTGTCAGTGTACATTTTTGTTAATGGGTGTCAGTGTATGTCTTTGTTACTTGGTGTCCGTGTGTGTCTGTGTTACTGGGTGTCAGTGTATGTCTTTGTTACTGGGTGTCAGTGTATGCCTTTGTTACTTGGTGTCAGTGTATGTGTTTGTTACTTGGTGTTGGTGTATTTCTGTGTAACTGAGTATCAGTGTATGTCTTTGTTACTTGGTGTAAGGTGTGTCTGTGTTACTGGGTGTCAGGGTGTGTCTGTGTTACTTGGTGTAAGTGTGTGTCTTTGTTACTTGGTGTCCGTGTGTGTCTGTGTTACTGGGTGTCAGTGTATGTCTTTGTTACTTGGTGTCAGGGTATGTCTTTGTTACTTGGTGTAAGTGTGTGTCTCTGTTGCTGGGTATCAGTGTCTGTCTTTATTACTTGGTGTAAGTGTGTGTCTGTGTTACTGAGTATCACTGTTTTTCTTTGTTACTTGGTGTAAGTGTGTGTCTGTGTTACTGGATATCATTGTATGTCTTTGTTACTTGGTGTCAGTGTATGTCTTTGTTACTGGGTATCATTGTATGTCTTTGTTAATTGGTGTCAGTGTATGTCTTTGTTACTTGGTGTCAGTGTATGTCTTTGTTACTTGGTGTAAGTGTATGTCTTTGTTACTGGGTGTCAGTGTGTGTCTGTGTTACTGGGTATCAGTGTATGTCTTTGTTACTTGGGGTCAGTGTATGTCTGTGTACTTGGTGTCAGTGTGTGTCTTTGTTACCTGGTGTCAGTGTATGTCTGTGTTACTTGGTGTCAGTGTATGTCCTTGTTACTTGGTATCATTGTCTGTCTTTGTTACTTGGTGTAAGTGTGTGTCTGTGTTACTGGGTATCAGTGTATGTCTTTGTTACTTGGTGTCAGTGTATGTCTTTGTTACTTGGTGTCAGTGTCTGTCTGTGTTACTTGGTGTAATTGTGTGTCTGTTTACTGGGTATCAATGTATGCCTTTGTTACTTCGTGTCAGTGTCTGTCTTTGTTACTTGGTGTAAGTGTATGTCTTTGTTACTTGGTGTCAGTGTATGTCTTTGTTACTTGGTGTAAGTGTGTGTCTGTGTTACTGAGTATCAGTGTATTTCTTGGTTCCTTGCTGTAAGTGTGTGTCTGTGTTTCTGGGTATCAGTGTATGTCTTTGTTACTTGCTGTCAGTGTATGTCTTTGTTACTTGGTGTCAGTGTATGTCTTTGTTACTTGGTGTAAGTGTGTGTCTGTGTTACTGAGTATCAGTGTATTTCTTGGTTCCTTGCTGTAAGTGTGTGTCTGTGTTTCTGGGTATCAGTGTATGTCTTTGTTACTTGCTGTCAGTGTATGTCTTTGTTACTTGCTGTCAGTGTATGTCTTTGTTACATGGTGTAAGTGTGTGTCTGTGTTACTGGGTTTCAGTGTATGCCTTTGTTACTTGGTGTCAGTGTATGTCTTTGTTACTTGTTGTTGGTGTGTTTATGTGTCACTGAGTATCAGTGTATGTCTTTGGTACTTGGTGTAAGTGTGTGTCTGTGTTACTGGGTATCAGTTTCTGTCTTTGTTACTTGATGCAAGAGTGTGTCTGTGTTACTGGGTGTCAGTGTATGTCTTTGTTACTTGGTGTCAGTGTATGTCTGTGTACTTGGTGTAAGTGTGTGTATGTGTCACTGGGTATCAGTGTATGTCTTTGTTACTTGGTGTCAGTGTATGTCTGTGTTACTTGGTGTAAGTGTGTGTCTGTGTCACTGAGTATCTGTGTATGTCTTTGCTACTTGGTGTAAGTGTGTGTCTGTGTTACTGGGTGTCAGTGTATGTCTTTGTTACTTGGTGTTAGTGTATGTCAGTGTACCTGGTGTCAGTGTGTGTCTTTGTTACTTGGTGTCAGTGTATGTCTGTGTTACTTGGTGTAAGTGTATGTCCTTGTTACTTGGTGTCATTGTCTGTCTTTGTTACTTGGTGTATGTGTGTGTCTGTGTAACTGCGTATCAGTGTATGTCTTCGTTACTTGGTGTCATTGTATGTCTTTGTTACTTGGTGTCAGTGTATGTCTGTGTTACTTGGTGTAATTGTGTGTCTGTGTTACTGGGTATCAGTGTATGCCTTTGTTACTTCGTGTCATTGTATGTCTTTGTTACTTGATGTAAGTGTATGTCATTGTTACTTGGTGTCAGTGTAAGTCTTTGTTACTTGGTGTAAGTGTGTGTCTGTGTTACTGAGTATCAGTGTATGTCTTGGTTCCTTGGTGTAAGTGGGTGTCTGTGTTTCTGGGTATCAGTATATGTCTTTGTTACTTGCTGTCAGTGTATGTCTTTGTTACTTGGTGTAAGTGTATGTCTGTGTTACTGGGTATCAGTGAATGTCTTTGTTACTTGGTGTCAGTGTATGTCTTTGTTACTGGGTGTCAGTGTACATTTTTGTTAATGGGTGTCAGTGTATGTCTTTGTTACTTGGTGTCCGTGTGTGTCTGTGTTACTGGGTGTCAGTGTATGTCTTTGTTACTGGGTGTCAGTGTATGCCTTTGTTACTTGGTGTCAGTGTATGTCTTTGTTACTTGGTGTTGGTGTATTTCTGTGTAACTGAGTATCAGTGTATGTCTTTGTTACTTGGTGTAAGGTGTGTCTGTGTTACTGGGTATCAGCTTCTGTCTTTGTTACTTGGTGTAAGTGTGTGTCTGTGTTACTGGATGTCAGTGTATGTCTTTGTTACTTGGTGTCAGTGTATGTTTGTGTACTTGGTGTAAGTGTGTGTCTTTGTTACTTGGTTTCAGTGTATGTTTGTGTTACTTGGTGTAAGTGTATGTTTTTGTTACTTTGTGTCAGTGTATGTTTTTGGTACTTGGTGTAAGTGTATGTCTTTGTTACTTGGTGTCAGTGTATGTCTTTGTTACTTGGTGTCAGTGTATGTCTGTGTTACTTGGTGTAATTGTGTGTCTGTGTTACTGGGTATCAGTGTATGCCTTTGTTACTTCGTGTCATTGTATGTCTTTGTTACTTGGTGTAAGTGTATGTCATTGTTTCTTGGTGTCAGTGTAAGTCTTTGTTACTTGGTGTAAGTGTGTGTCTGTGTTACTGAGTATCAGTGTTTGTCTTGGTTCCTTGGTGTAAGTGTGTGTCTGTGTTTCTGGTTATCAGTATATGTCTTTGTTACTCGCTGTCAGTGTATGTCTTTGTTACTTGCTGTCAGTGTATGTCTTTGTTACTTGGTGTAAGTGTATGTCTGTGTTACTGGGTATCAGTGAATGTCTTTGTTACTTGGTGTCAGTGTATGTCTTTGTTACTGGGTGTCAGTGTACATTTTTGTTAATGGGTGTCAGTGTATGTCTTTGTTACTTGGTGTCCGTGTGTGTCTGTGTTACTGGGTGTCAGTGTATGTCTTTGTTACTGGGTGTCAGTGTATGCCTTTGTTACTTGGTGTCAGTGTATGTCTTTGTTACTTGGTGTTGGTGTATTTCTGTGTAACTGAGTATCAGTGTATGTCTTTGTTACTTGGTGTAAGGTGTGTCTGTGTTACTGGGTATCAGCTTCTGTCTTTGTTACTTGGTGTAAGTGTGTGTCTGTGTTACTGGATGTCAGTGTATGTCTTTGTTACTTGGTGTCAGTGTATGTTTGTGTACTTGGTGTAAGTGTGTGTCTTTGTTACTTGGTTTCAGTGTATGTTTGTGTTACTTGGTGTAAGTGTATGTTTTTGTTACTTGGTGTCAGTGTATGTTTTTGGTACTTGGTGTAAGTGTATGTCTTTGTTACTTGGTGTCAGTGTATGTCTTTGTTACTTGGTGTCAGTGTATGTCTGTGTTACTTGGTGTAATTGTGTGTCTGTGTTACTGGGTATCAGTGTATGCCTTTGTTACTTCGTGTCATTGTATGTCTTTGTTACTTGGTGTAAGTGTATGTCATTGTTTCTTGGTGTCAGTGTAAGTCTTTGTTACTTGGTGTAAGTGTGTGTCTGTGTTACTGAGTATCAGTGTTTGTCTTGGTTCCTTGGTGTAAGTGTGTGTCTGTGTTTCTTGTTATCAGTATATGTCTTTGTTACTCGCTGTCAGTGTATGTCTTTGTTACTTGCTGTCAGTGTATGTCTTTGTTACTTGGTGTAAGTGTATGTCTGTGTTACTGGGTATCAGTGAATGTCTTTGTTACTTGGTGTCAGTGTGTGTCTTTGTTACTGGGTGTCAGTGTACATTTTTGTTAATGGGTGTCAGTGTATGTCTTTGTTACTTGGTGTCCGTGTGTGTCTGTGTTACTGGGTGTCAGTGTATGTCTTTGTTACTGGGTGTCAGTGTATGCCTTTGTTACTTGGTGTCAGTGTATGTCTTTGTTACTGGGTGTTGGTGTGTTTCTGTGTAACTGAGTATCAGTGTATGTCTTTGTTACTTGGTGTAAGGGTGTTTCTGTGTTACTGGGTATCAGTTTCTGTCTTTGTTACTTGGTGTAAGTGTGTGTCTGTGTTACTTGGTGTCAGTGTATGTTTGTGTACTTGGTGTAAGTGTGTGTCTTTGTTACTTGGTTTCAGTGTATGTTTGTGTTACTTGGTGTAAGTGTATGTTTTTGTTACTTGGTGTCAGTGTATGTTTTTGGTACTTGGTGTAAGTGTATGTCTTTGTTACTTGGTGTCAGTGCATGTCTTTGTTACTAGGTGTAAGTGTGTGTCTTTGTTACTTGGTGTCAGTGTATATCTCTGTTACTTGGTGTAAGTGTGTGTATGTGTTACTGGGTGTCAGTGTATGTCTTTGTTACTTGGTGTCCGTGTGTGTCTGTGTTACTGGGTGTCAGTGTGTGTCTTCGTTACTGGGTGTCAGTGTATGCCTTTGTTACTTGGTGTCAGTGTATGTCTTTGTTACTTGTTGTTGGTGTTTTTGTGTAACTGAGTATCAGTGTATGTCTTTGTTACTTGGTGTAAGTGTGTGTCTGTGTTTCTGGGTATCAGTTTCTGTCTTTGTTACTTGATGCATGAGTGTGTCTGTGTTACTGGGTGTCAGTGTATGTCTTTGTTACTTGATGTCAGTGTATGTCTGTGTACTTGGTGTAAGTGTGTGTATGTGTCACTGGGTATCAGTGTCTGTCATTGTTACTTGGTGTAAGTGTGTGTCTGTGTTACTGGGTATCAGTGTATGTCTTTGTTACTTGGTGTCAGTGTATGTCTGTGTTACTTGGTGTAAGTGTGTGTCTGTGTAACTGAGTATCTGTGTATGTCTTTGCTACTTGGTGTAAGTGTGTGTCTGTGTTACTGGGTGTCAGTGTATGTCTTTGTTACTTGGTGTTAGTGTATGTCAGTGTACC
Organism: Heterodontus francisci; assembly: GCF_036365525.1. NCBI lineage: Eukaryota > Metazoa > Chordata > Chondrichthyes > Heterodontiformes > Heterodontidae > Heterodontus > Heterodontus francisci. The sequence continues at coordinate 3,247,607 of NW_027140357.1, read as the reverse complement.
TGGTGTCAGTGTCTGTCTTTGTTACTTGGTGTCAGTGTATGTCTGTGTTACTTGGTGTAAGTGTATGTCCTTGTTACTTGGTGTCATTGTCTGTCTTTGTTACTTGGTGTATGTGTGTGTCTGTGTCACTGGGTATCAGTGTATGTCTTCGTTACTTGGTGTCAGTGTATGTCTTTGTTACTTGGTGTCAGTGTATGTCTGTGTTACTTGGTGTAATTGTGTGTCTGTGTTACTGGGTATCAGTGTATGTCTTTGTTACTTCGTGTCATTGTATGTCTTTGTTACTTGCTGTCAGTGTATGTCTTTGTTACATGGTGTAAGTGTGTGTCTGTGTTACTGGGTTTCAGTGAATGTCTTTGTTACTTGGTGTCAGTGTATGTCTTTGTTACTGGGTGTCAGTGTACGTTTTTGTTAATGGTTGTCAGTGTATGTCTTTGTTACTTGGTGTCCGTGTGTGTCTGTGTTACTGGGTGTCAGTGTGTGTCTTCGTTACTGGGTGTCAGTGTATGCCTTTGTTACTTGGTGTCAGTGTATGTCTTTGTTACTTGTTGTTGGTGTGTTTATGTGTAACTGAGTATCAGTGTATGTCTTTGGTACTTGGTGTAAGTGTGTGTCTGTGTTACTGGGTATCAGTTTCTGTCTTTGTTACTTGATGCAATAGTGTGTCTGTGTTACTGGGTGTCAGTTTATGTCTTTGTTACTTGGTGCCAGTGTATGTCTGTGTACTTGGTGTAAGTGTGTGTATGTGTCACAGGGTATCAGTGTATGTCTTTGTTACTTGGTGTCACTGTTTGTCTGTGTTACTTGGTGTAAGTGTGTGTCTGTGTAACTGAGTATCTGTGTATGTCTTTGCTACTTGCTGTAAGTGTGTGTCTGTGTTACTTGGTGTCAGTGTATGTCTTTGTTACTTGGTGTAATTGTGTGTCTGTGTTACTGGGTATCAGTGTATGCCTTTGTTACTTCGTGTCATTGTATGTCTTTGTTACTTGGTGTAAGTGTATGTCATTGTTACTTGGTGTCATTGTCTGTCTTTGTTACTTGGTGTATGTGTGTGTCTGTGTAACTGGGTATCAGTGTATGTCTTCGTTACTTGGTGTCAGTGTATGTCTTTGTTATCTGGTGTCAGTGTATGTCTGTGTTACTTGGTGTAATTTTGTGTCTGTGTTACTGGGTATCAGTGTATGCCTTTGTTACTTCGTGTCATTGTATGTCTTTGTTACTTGGTGTAAGTGTATGTCATTGTTACTTGGTGTCAGTGTAAGTCTTTGTTACTTGGTGTAAGTGTGTGTCTGTGTTACTGAGTATCAGTGTATGTCTTGGCTCCTTGGTGTAAGTGTGTGTCTGTGCTTCTGGGTATCAGTATATGTCTTTGTTACTTGCTGTCAGTGTATGTCTTTGTTACTTGGTGTAAGTGTATGTCTGTGTTACTGGGTATCAGTGAATGTCTTTGTTACTTGGTGTCAGTGTATGTCTTTGTTACTGGGTGTCAGTGTATGCCTTTGTTACTTGGTGTAAGCGTGTGTCTGTGTTACTGGGTATCAGTTTCTGTCTTTGTTACTTGGTGTAAGTGTGTGTCTGTGTTACCGGGTGTCAGTGTATGTCTTTGTTACTTGGTGTCAGTGTATGTCTGTGTACTTGGTGTAAGTGTGTGTCTTTGTTACTTGGTTTCAGTGTATGTTTGTGTTACTTGGTGTAAGTGTATGTTTTTGTTACTTGGTGTCAGTGTATGTTTTTGGTACTTGGTGTAAGTGTATGTCTTTGTTACTTGGTGTCAGTGCATGTCTTTGTTACTTTGTGTAAGTGTGTGTCTTTGTTACTTGGTGTCAGTGTATCTCTCTGTTACTTGGTGTAAGTGTGTGTATGTGTTACTGGGTGTCAGTGTATGTCTTTGTTACTTGGTGTCCGTGTGTGTCTGTGTTACTGGGTGTCAGTGTGTGTCTTCGTTACTGGGTGTCAGTGTATGCCTTTGTTACTTGGTGTCAGTGCATGTCTTTGTTACTTGTTGTTGGTGTGTTTATGCGTAACTGAGTATCAGTGTATGTCTTTGTTACTTGGTGTAAGTGTGTGTCTGTGTTACTGGGTATCAGTTTCTGTCTTTGTTACTTCGTGTCATTGTATGTCTTTGTTACTTGCTGTCAGTGTATGTCTTTGTTACATGGTGTAAGTGTGTGTCTGTGTTACTGGGTTTCAGTGAATGTCTTTGTTACTTGGTGTCAGTGTATGTCTTTGTTACTGGGTGTCAGTGTACGTTTTTGTTAATGGGTGTCAGTGTATGTCTTTGTTACTTGGTGTCCGTGTGTGTCTGTGTTACTGGGTGTCAGTGTGTGTCTTCGTTACTGGGTGTCAGTGAATGCCTTTGTTACTTGGTGTCAGTGTATGTCTTTGTTACTGGGTGTTGGTGTGTTTCTGTGTAACTGAGTATCAGTGTATGTCTTTGTTACTTGGTGTAAGGGTGTGTCTGTGTTACTGGGTATCAGTTTCTGTCTTTGTTACTTGGTGTAAGTGTGTGTCTGTGTTACTGGGTGTCAGTGTATGTTTGTGTACTTGGTGTAAGTGTGTGTCTTTGTTACTTGGTTTCAGTGTATGTTTGTGTTACTTGGTGTAAGTGTATGTTTTTGTTACTTGGTGTCAGTGTATGTTTTTGGTACTTGGTGTAAGTGTATGTCTTTGTTACTTGGTGTCAGTGCATGTCTTTGTTACTAGGTGTAAGTGTGTGTCTTTGTTACTTGGTGTCAGTGTATATCTCTGTTACTTGGTGTAAGTGTGTGTATGTGTTACTGGGTGTCAGTGTATGTCTTTGTTACTTGGTGTCCGTGTGTGTCTGTGTTACTGGGTGTCAGTGTGTGTCTTCGTTACTGGGTGTCAGTGTATGCCTTTGTTACTTGGTGTCAGTGTATGTCTTTGTTACTTGTTGTTGGTGTTTTTGTGTAACTGAGTATCAGTGTATGTCTTTGTTACTTGGTGTAAGTGTGTGTCTGTGTTTCTGGGTATCAGTTTCTGTCTTTGTTACTTGATGCATGAGTGTGTCTGTGTTACTGGGTGTCAGTGTATGTCTTTGTTACTTGATGTCAGTGTATGTCTGTGTACTTGGTGTAAGTGTGTGTATGTGTCACTGGGTATCAGTGTCTGTCATTGTTACTTGGTGTAAGTGTGTGTCTGTGTTACTGGGTATCAGTGTATGTCTTTGTTACTTGGTGTCAGTGTATGTCTGTGTTACTTGGTGTAAGTGTGTGTCTGTGTAACTGAGTATCTGTGTATGTCTTTGCTACTTGGTGTAAGTGTGTGTCTGTGTTACTGGGTGTCAGTGTATGTCTTTGTTACTTGGTGTTAGTGTATGTCAGTGTACCTGGTGTCAGTGTCTGTCTTTGTTACTTGGTGTCAGTGTATGTCTGTGTTACTTGGTGTAAGTGTATGTCCTTGTTACTTGGTGTCATTGTCTGTCTTTGTTACTTGGTGTATGTGTGTGTCTGTGTCACTGGGTATCAGTGTATGTCTTCGTTACTTGGTGTCAGTGTATGTCTTTGTTACTTGGTGTCAGTGTATGTCTGTGTTACTTGGTGTAATTGTGTGTCTGTGTTACTGGGTATCAGTGTATGTCTTTGTTACTTCGTGTCATTGTATGTCTTTGTTACTTGCTGTCAGTGTATGTCTTTGTTACATGGTGTAAGTGTGTGTCTGTGTTACTGGGTTTCAGTGAATGTCTTTGTTACTTGGTGTCAGTGTATGTCTTTGTTACTGGGTGTCAGTGTACGTTTTTGTTAATGGTTGTCAGTGTATGTCTTTGTTACTTGGTGTCCGTGTGTGTCTGTGTTACTGGGTGTCAGTGTGTGTCTTCGTTACTGGGTGTCAGTGTATGCCTTTGTTACTTGGTGTCAGTGTATGTCTTTGTTACTTGTTGTTGGTGTGTTTATGTGTAACTGAGTATCAGTGTATGTCTTTGGTACTTGGTGTAAGTGTGTGTCTGTGTTACTGGGTATCAGTTTCTGTCTTTGTTACTTGATGCAATAGTGTGTCTGTGTTACTGGGTGTCAGTTTATGTCTTTGTTACTTGGTGCCAGTGTATGTCTGTGTACTTGGTGTAAGTGTGTGTATGTGTCACAGGGTATCAGTGTATGTCTTTGTTACTTGGTGTCACTGTTTGTCTGTGTTACTTGGTGTAAGTGTGTGTCTGTGTAACTGAGTATCTGTGTATGTCTTTGCTACTTGCTGTAAGTGTGTGTCTGTGTTACTTGGTGTCAGTGTATGTCTTTGTTACTTGGTGTAATTGTGTGTCTGTGTTACTGGGTATCAGTGTATGCCTTTGTTACTTCGTGTCATTGTATGTCTTTGTTACTTGGTGTAAGTGTATGTCATTGTTACTTGGTGTCATTGTCTGTCTTTGTTACTTGGTGTATGTGTGTGTCTGTGTAACTGGGTATCAGTGTATGTCTTCGTTACTTGGTGTCAGTGTATGTCTTTGTTATCTGGTGTCAGTGTATGTCTGTGTTACTTGGTGAAATTGTGTGTCTGTGTTACTGGGTATCAGTGTATGCCTTTGTTACTTCGTGTCATTGTATGTCTTTGTTACTTGGTGTAAGTGTATGTCATTGTTACTTGGTGTCAGTGTAAGTCTTTGTTACTTGGTGTAAGTGTGTGTCTGTGCTTCTGGGTATCAGTATATGTCTTTGTTACTTGCTGTCAGTGTATGTCTTTGTTACTTGGTGTAAGTGTATGTCTGTGTTACTGGGTATCAGTGAATGTCTTTGTTACTTGGTGTCAGTGTATGTCTTTGTTACTGGGTGTCAGTGTATGCCTTTGTTACTTGGTGTAAGGGTGTGTCTGTGTTACTGGGTATCAGTTTCTGTCTTTGTTACTTGGTGTAAGTGTGTGTCTGTGTTACCGGGTGTCAGTGTATGTCTTTGTTACTTGGTGTCAGTGTATGTCTGTGTACTTGGTGTAAGTGTGTGTCTTTGTTACTTGGTTTCAGTGTATGTTTGTGTTACTTGGTGTAAGTGTATGTTTTTGTTACTTGGTGTCAGTGTATGTTTTTGGTACTTGGTGTAAGTGTATGTCTTTGTTACTTGGTGTCAGTGCATGTCTTTGTTACTTGGTGTAAGTGTGTGTCTTTGTTACTTGGTGTCAGTGTACCTCTCTGTTACTTGGTGTAAGTGTGTGTATGTGTTACTGGGTGTCAGTGTATGTCTTTGTTACTTGGTGTCCGTGTGTGTCTGTGTTACTGGGTGTCAGTGTGTGTCTTTGTTACTGGGTGTCAGTGTATGCCTTTGTTACTTGGTGTCAGTGCATGTCTTTGTTACTTGTTGTTGGTGTGTTTATGCGTAACTGAGTATCAGTGTATGTCTTTGTTACTTGGTGTAAGTGTGTGTCTGTGTTACTGGGTATCAGTTTCTGTCTTTGTTACTTCGTGTCATTGTATGTCTTTGTTACTTGCTGTCAGTGTATGTCTTTGTTACATGGTGTAAGTGTGTGTCTGTGTTACTGGGTTTCAGTGAATGTCTTTGTTACTTGGTGTCAGTGTATGTCTTTGTTACTGGGTGTCAGTGTACGTTTTTGTTAATGGGTGTCAGTGTATGTCTTTGTTACTTGGTGTCCGTGTGTGTCTGTGTTACTGGGTGTCAGTGTGTGTCTTCGTTACTGGGTGTCAGTGAATGCCTTTGTTACTTGGTGTCAGTTTATGTCTTTGTTACTTGTTGTTGGTGTGTTTATGTGTAACTGAGTATCAGTGTATGTCTTTGGTACTTGGTGTAAGTGTGTGTCTGTGTTACTGGGTATCAGTTTCTGTCTTTGTTACTTGATGCAAGAGTGTGTCTGTGTTACTGGGTGTCAGTGTATGTCTTTGTTACTTGGTGCCAGTGTATGTCTGTGTACTTGGTGTAAGTGTGTGTATGTGTCACTGGGTATCGGTGTATGTCTTTGTTACTTGGTGTCACTGTTTGTCTGTGTTACTTGGTGTAAGTGTGTGTCTGTGTAACTGAGTATCTGTGTATGTCTTTGCTACTTGCTGTAAGTGTGTGTCTGTGTTACTTGGTGTCAGTGCATGTCTTTGTTACTTGGTGTAATTGTGTGTCTGTGTTACTGGGTATCAGTGTATGCCTTTGTTACTTCGTGTCATTGTATGTCTTTGTTACTTGGTGTAAGTATATGTCATTGTTACTTGGTGTCATTGTCTGTCTTTGTTACTTGGTGTATGTGTGTGTCTGTGTAACTGGGTATCAGTGTCTGTCTTCGTTACTTAGTGTCAGTGTATGTCTTTGTTATCTGGTGTCAGTGTATGTCTGTGTTACTTGGTGTAATTGTGTGTCTGTGTTACTGGGTATCAGTGTATGCCTTTGTTACTTCGTGTCATTGTATGTCTTTGTTACTTGGTGTAAGTGTATGTCATTGTTACTTGGTGTCAGTGTAAGTCTTTGTTACTTGGTGTAAGTGTGTGTCTGTGTTACTGAGCATCAGTGTATGTCTTGGTTCCTTGGTGTAAGTGTGTGTCTGTGCTTCTGGGTATCAGTATATGTCTTTGTTACTTGCTGTCAGTGTATGTCTTTGTTACTTGCTGTCAGTGTATGTCTTTGTTACTTGGTGTAAGTGTATGTCTGTGTTACTGGGTATCAGTGAATGTCTTTGTTACTTGGTGTCAGTGTATGTCTTTGTTACTGGGTGTCAGTGTACATTTTTGTTAATGGGTGTCAGTGTATGTCTTTGTTACTTGGTGTCCGTGTGTGTCTGTGTTACTGGGTGTCAGTGTATGTCTTTGTTACTGGGTGTCAGTGTATGCCTTTGTTACTTGGTGTCCGTGTGTGTCTGTGTTACTGGGTGTCAGTGTATGTCTTTGTTACTGGGTGTCAGTGTATGCCTTTGTTACTTGGTGTAAGGGTGTGTCTGTGTTACTGGGTATCAGTTTCTGTCTTTGTTACTTGGTGTAAGTGTGTGTCTGTGTTACCGGGTGTCAGTGTATGTCTTTGTTACTTGGTGTCAGTGTATGTCTGTGTACTTGGTGTAAGTGTGTGTCTTTGTTACTTGGTTTCAGTGTATGTTTGTGTTACTTGGTGTCAGTGTATGTTTTTGTTACTTGGTGTCAGTGTATGTTTTTGCTACTTGGCGTAAGTGTATGTCTTTGTTACTTGGTGTCAGTGCATGTCTTTGTTACTTGGTGTAAGTGTGTGTCTTTGTTACTTGGTGTCAGTGTATCTCTCTGTTACTTGGTGTAAGTGTGTTTATGTGTTACTGGGTGTCAGTGTATGTCTTTGTTACTTGGTGTCCGTGTGTGTCTGTGTTACTGGGTGTCAGTGTGTGTCTTCGTTACTGGGTGTCAGTGTATGCCTTTGTTACTTGGTGTCAGTGCATGTCTTTGTTACTTGTTGTTGGTGTGTTTATGCGTAACTGAGTATCAGTGTATGTCTTTGTTACTTGGTGTAAGTGTGTGTCTGTGTTACTGGGTATCAGTTTCTGTCTTTGTTACTTGATGCATGAGTGTGTCTGTGTTACTGGGTGTCAGTGTATGTCTTTGTTACTTGGTGTCAGTGTATGTCTGTGTACTTGGTGTAAGTGTGTGTATGTGTCACTGGGTATCAGTGTCTGTCATTGTTACTTGGTGTAAGTGTGTGTCTGTGTTACTGGGTATCAGTGTATGTCTTTGTTACTTGGTGTCAGTGTATGTCTGTGTTACTTGGTGTAAGTGTGTGTCTGTGTAACTGAGTATCTGTGTATGTCTTTGCTACTTGGTGTAAGTGTGTGTCTGTGTTACTGGGTGTCAGTGTATGTCTTTGTTACTTGGTGTGAGTGTATGTCAGTGTACCTGGTGTCAGTGTGTGTCTTTGTTACTTGGTGTCAGTGTATGTCTGTGTTACTTGGTGTAAGTGTATGTCCTTGTTACTTGGTGTCATTGTCTGTCTTTGTTACTTGGTGTATGTGTGTGTCTGTGTCACTGGGTATCAGTGTATGTCTTCGTTACTTGGTGTCAGTGTATGTCTTTGTTACTTGGTGTCAGTGTATGTCTGTGTTACTTGGTGTAATTGTGTGTCTGTGTTACTGGGTATCAGTGTATGCCTTTGTTACTTCGTGTCATTGTATGTCTTTGTTACTGGGTGTCAGTGTACATTTTTGTTAATGGGTGTCAGTGTATGTCTTTGTTACTTGGTGTCAGTGTATGTCTTTGTTACTGGGTGTCAGTGTACATTTTTGTTAATGGGTGTCAGTGTATGTCTTTGTTACTTGGTGTCCGTGTGTGTCTGTGTTACTGGGTGTCAGTGTATGTCTTTGTTACTGGGTGTCAGTGTATGCCTTTGTTACTTGGTGTCCGTGTGTGTCTGTGTTACTGGGTGTCAGTGTATGTCTTTGTTACTGGGTGTCAGTGTATGCCTTTGTTACTTGGTGTAAGGGTGTGTCTGTGTTACTGGGTATCAGTTTCTGTCTTTGTTACTTGGTGTAAGTGTGTGTCTGTGTTACCGGGTGTCAGTGTATGTCTTTGTTACTTGGTGTCAGTGTATGTCTGTGTACTTGGTGTAAGTGTGTGTCTTTGTTACTTGGTTTCAGTGTATGTTTGTGTTACTTGGTGTAAGTGTATGTTTTTGTTACTTGGTGTCAGTGTATGTTTTTGGTACTTGGTGTAAGTGTATGTCTTTGTTACTTGGTGTCAGTGCATGTCTTTGTTACTTGGTGTAAGTGTGTGTCTTTGTTACTTGGTGTCAGTGTATCTCTCTGTTACTTGGTGTAAGTGTGTTTATGTGTTACTGGGTGTCAGTGTATGTCTTTGTTACTTGGTGTCCGTGTGTGTCTGTGTTACTGGGTGTCAGTGTGTGTCTTCGTTACTGGGTGTCAGTGTATGCCTTTGTTACTGGGTGTCAGTGCATGTCTTTGTTACTTGTTGTTGGTGTGTTTATGCGTAACTGAGTATCAGTGTATGTCTTTGTTACTTGGTGTAAGTGTGTGTCTGTGTTACTGGGTATCAGTTTCTGTCTTTGTTACTTGATGCATGAGTGTGTCTGTGTTACTGGGTGTCAGTGTATGTCTTTGTTACTTGGTGTCAGTGTATGTCTGTGTACTTGGTGTAAGTGTGTGTATGTGTCACTGGGTATCAGTGTCTGTCATTGTTACTTGGTGTAAGTGTGTGTCTGTGTTACTGGGTATCAGTGTATGTCTTTGTTACTTGGTGTCAGTGTATGTCTGTGTTACTTGGTGTAAGTGTGTGTCTGTGTAACTGAGTATCTGTGTATGTCTTTGCTACTTGGTGTAAGTGTGTGTCTGTGTTACTGGGTGTCAGTGTATGTCTTTGTTACTTGGTGTGAGTGTATGTCAGTGTACCTGGTGTCAGTGTGTGTCTTTGTTACTTGGTGTCAGTGTATGTCTGTGTTACTTGGTGTAAGTGTATGTCCTTGTTACTTGGTGTCATTGTCTGTCTTTGTTACTTGGTGTATATGTGTGTCTGTGTCACTGGGTATCAGTGTATGTCTTCGTTACTTGGTGTCAGTGTATGTCTTTGTTACTTGGTGTCAGTGTATGTCTGTGTTACTTGGTGTAATTGTGTGTCTGTGTTACTGGGTATCAGTGTATGCCTTTGTTACTTCGTGTCATTGTATGTCTTTGTTACTGGGTGTCAGTGTACATTTTTGTTAATGGGTGTCAGTGTATGTCTTTGTTACTTGGTGTCCGTGTGTGACTGTGTTACTGGGTGTCAGTGTTTGTCTTTGTTACTGGGTGTCAGTGTATGCCTTTGTTACTTGGTGTCAGTGTATGTCTTTGTTACTTGGTGTTGGTGTGTTTCTGTGTAACTGAGTATCAGTGTATGTCTTTGTTACTTGGTGTAAGGGTGTGTCTGTGTTACTGGGTATCAGTTTCTGTCTTTGTTACTTGGTGTAAGTGTGTGTCTGTGTTACTGGGTGTCAGTGTATGTCTTTGTTACTTGGTGTCAGTGTATGTCTGTGTACTTGGTGTAAGTGTGTGTCTTTGTTACTTGGTTTCAGTGTATGTTTGTGTTACTTGGTGTAAGTGTATGTTTTTGTTACTTGGTGTCAGTGTATGTTTTTGGTACTTGGTGTAAGTGTATGTCTTTGTTACTTGGTGTCAGTGCATGTCTTTGTTACTTGGTGTAAGTGTGTGTCTTTGTTACTTGGTGTCAGTGTATCTCTCTGTTACTTGGTGTAAGTGTGTGTATGTGTTACTGGGTATCAGTGTATGTCTTTGTTACTTGGCGTCTTTGTCTGTCTTTGTTACTTGGTGTAAGTGTGTGTCTGTGTTACTGAGCATCAGTGTATGTCTTTGTTACTTGGTGTCAGTGTATGTCTTTGTTACTTGGTGTAAATGTATGTCTTTGTTACTTGGTGGAAGTGTATGTCTTTGTTACTTGGTGGAAGTGTGTGTCTGTGTTGCTGGGTATCTGTGTATGTCTTTGTTACTTGGTGTCAGTGTGTGTCTGTGTTACTGGGTATCAGTGTATGTCTTTGTTACTTGGTGTCAGTGTATGTCTTTGTTACTTGGTGTAAGTGTGTGTCTGTGTTACTGGGTATCAGTGAATGTCTTTGTTACTTGGTGTCAGTGTATGTCTTTGTTACTGGGTGTCAGTGTATGTTTTTGTTAATGGGTGTTAGTGTATGTCTTTGTTACTTGGTGTATGTGTGTGTCTGTGTTACTGGATGTCAGTGTATGTCTTTGTTAATGGGTGTAAGTGTATGTCTTTGTTACTTGGTGTAAGTGTGTGTCTGTGTAACTGAGTATCAGTGTATGCCTTTGTTACTTGGTGTAAGTGTATGTCTGTGTTACTGGTTATCAGTGTATGTCTTTGTTACTTGGTGTCAGTGTATGTCTTTGTTACTTGGTGTAAGTGTGTGTCTGTGTTACTGGGTATCAGTGAATTTCTTTGTTACTTGGTGTCAGTGTATGTCCTTGTTACTTGGTGTAAGTGTGTGTATGTGTTACTGGGTATCAGTTTCTGTCTTTGTTAATTGGTGTAAGTCTGTGTCTGTGTTACTGGGTGTCAGTGTATGTCTTTGTTACTTGGTGTCATTGTTTGTCTGTGTACTTGTTGTAAGTGTGTGTATGTGTTACTGGGTATCAGTGTCTGTCATTGTTACTTGGTGTAAGTGTGTGTCTGTGTTACTGGGTATCAGTGTATGTCTTTGTTACTTGGTGTAAGTGTATGTCTGTGTTACTTGGTGTAATTGTGTGGCTGTGTAACTGAGTATCTATGTATGTCTTTGTTACTTGGTGTAAGTGTGTGTCTGTGTTACTGGGTGTCAGTGCATGTCTTTGTTACTTGGTGTCAGTGTATGTCTGTGTTACTTGGTGTCAGTGTATGTCCTTGTTACTTGGTGTCATTGTCTGTCTTTGTTACTTGGTGTAAGTGTGTGTCTGTGTTACTGGGTATCAGTGTATGTCTTTGTTACTTGGTGTCAGTGTATGTCTTTGTTACTTTGTGTCAGTGTCTGTCTGTGTTACTTGGTGTAATTGTGTGTCTGTGTTACTGGGTATCAGTGTATGCCTTTGTTACTTCGTGTCAGTGTATGTATTTGTTACTTGGTGTAAGTGTATGTCTTTGTTACTTGGTGTCAGTGTATGTCTTTGTTACTTGGTGTAAGTGTGTGTCTGTGTTACTGAGTCTCAGTGTATGTCTTGGTTCCTTGCTGTCAGTGTGTGTCTGTGTTTCTGGGTATCAGTGTATGTCTTTGTTACTTGCTGTCAGTGTATGTCTTTGTTACATGGTGTAAGTGTGTGTCTGTGTTACTGGGTATCAGTAAATGTCTTTGTTACTTGGTGTCAGTGTATGTCTTTGTTACTGGGTGTCAGTGTACGTTTTTGTTAATGGGTGTCAGTGTATGTCTTTGTTACTTGGTGTCCGTGTGTGTCTGTGTTACTGGGTGTCAGTGTGTGTCTTCGTTACTGGGTGTCAGTGTATGCCTTTGTTACTTGGTGTCAGTGTATGTCTTTGTTACTTGTTGTTGGTGTGTTTATGTGTAACTGAGTATCAGTGTATGTCTTTGTTACTTGGTGTAAGTGTGTGTCTGTGGTGCTGGTTATCAGTTTCTGTCTTTGTTACTTGATGCAAGAGTGTGTCTGTGTTACTGGGTGTCAGTGCACGTCTTTGTTACTTGGTGTCAGTGTATGTCTGCGTACTTGGTGTAAGTGTGTGTATGTGTCACTGGGTATCAGTGTCTGTCATTGTTACATGGAGTAAGTGTGTGTCTGTGTTACTGGGTATCAGTGTATGTCTTGGTTACTTGGTGTCAGTGTATGTCTCTGTTACTTGGTGCAAGTGTGTGTCTGTGTAACTGAGTATCTGTGTATGTCTTTGCTACTTGGTGTAAGTGTGTGTCTGTGTTACTGGGTGTCAGTGTATGTCTTTGTTACTTGGTGTTAGTGTATGTCAGTGTACTTGGTGTCAGTGTGTGTCTTTGTTACTTGGTGTCAGTGTATGTCTCTGTTACTTGGTGTAAGTGTATGTCCTTGTTACTTGGTGTCATTGTCTGTCTTTGTTACTTGGTGTATGTGTGTGTCTGTGTCACTGGGTATCAGTGTATGTCTTCGTTACTTGGTGTCAGTGTATGTCTTTGTTACTTGGTGTCAGTGTATGTCTGTGTTACTTGGTGTAATTGTGTTTCTGTGTTACTGGGTATCAGTGTATGCCTTTGTTACTTCGTGTCATTGTATGTCTTTGTTACTTGGTGTAAGTGTATGTCATTGTTACTTGGTGTCAGTGTATGTCTTTGTTACTTGGTGTAAGTGTCTGTCTGTGTTACTGAGTATCAGTGTATGTCTTGGTTCCTTGGTGTAAGTGTGTGTCTGTGTTTCTGGGTATCAGTATATGTCTTTGTTACTTGCTGTCAGTGTATGTCTTTGTTACTTGGTGTAAGTGTCTGTCTGTGTTACTGGGTATCAGTGAATGTCTTTGTTACTTGGTGTCAGTGTATGTCTTTGTTACTGGGTGTCAGTGAACGTTTTTGTTAATGGGTGTCAGTGTATGTCTTTGTTACTTGGTGTCCGTGTGTGTCTGTGTTACTGGGTGTCAGTGTATGTCTTTGTTACTGGGTGTCAGTGTATGCCTTTGTTACTTGGAGTCAGTGTATGTCTTTGTTACTTGGTGTAAGGGTGTGTCTGTGTTACTGGGTATCAGTTTCTGTCTTTGTTCCTTGGTGTAGGTGTGCGTCTGTGTTACTAGGTGTCAGTGTATGTCTTTGTTACTTGGTGTCAGTGTATGTCTGTGTACTTGGTGTAAGTGTGTGTCTTTGTTACTTGGTTTCAGTGTATGTTTGTGTTACTTGCTGTAAGTGTATGTTTTTGTTACTTGGTGTCAGTGTATGTTTTTGGTACTTGGTGTAAGTGTATGTCTTTGTTACTTGGTGTCAGTGCATGTCTTTGTTACTTGGTGTAAGTGTGTGTCTTTGTTACTTGGTGTCAGTGTATCTCTCTGTTACTTGGTGTAAGTGTGTGTATGTGTTACTGGGTGTCAGTGTATGTCTTTGTTACTTGGTGTCCGTGTGTGTCTGTGTTACTGTTTGTCAGTGTGTGTCTTCGTTACTGGGTGTCAGTGTATGCCTTTGTTACTTGGTGTCAGTGTATGTCTTTGTTACTTGTTGTTGGTGTGTTTATGTGTAACTGAGTATCAGTGTATGTCTTTGTTACTTGGTGTAAGTGTGTGTCTGTGTTACTGGGTATCAGTTTCTGTCTTTGTTACTTGATGCATGAGTGTGTCTGTGTTACTGGGTGTCAGTGTATGTCTTTGTTACTTGGTGTCAGTGCATGTCTGTGTACTTGGTGTAAGTGTGTGTATGTGTCACTGGGTATCAGTGTCTGTCATTGTTACTTGGTGTAAGTGTGTGTCTGTGTTACTGGGTATCAGTGTATGTCTTTGTTACTTGGTGTCAGTGTATGTCTGTGTTACTTGGTGTAAGTGTGTGTCTGTGTAACTGAGTATCTGTGTATGTCTTTGCTACTTGGTGTAAGTGTGTGTCTGTGTTACTGGGTGTCAGTGTATGTCTTTGTTACTTGGTGTTAGTGTATGTCAGTGTACCTGGTGTCAGTGTGTGTCTTTGTTACTTGGTGTCAGTGTATGTCTGTGTTACTTGGTGTAAGTGTATGTCCTTGTTACTTGGTGTCATTGTCTGTCTTTGTTACTTGGTGTATGTGTGTGTCTGTGTCACTGGGTATCAGTGTATGTCTTCGTTACTTGGTGTCAGTGTATGTCTTTGTTACTTGGTGTCAGTGTATGTCTGTGTTACTTGGTGTAATTGTGTGTCTGTGTTACTGGGTATCAGTGTATGCCTTTGTTACTTCGTGTCATTGTATGTCTTTTTTACTGGGTGTCAGTGTACATTTTTGTTAATGGGTGTCAGTGTATGTCTTTGTTACTTGGTGTCCGTGTGTGTCTGTGTTACTGGTTGTCAGTGTATGTCTTTGTTACTGGGTGTCAGTGTATGTCTTTGTTACTTGGTGTTGGTGTGTTTCTGTGTAACTGAGTATCAGTGTATGTCTTTGTTACTTGGTGTAAGGGTGTGTCTGTGTTACTGGGTATCAGTTTCTGTCTTTGTTACTTGGTGTAAGTGTGTGTCTGTGTTACTGGGTGTCAGTGTATGTCTTTGTTACTTGGTGTCAGTGTATGTCTGTGTACTTGGTGTAAGTGTGTGTCTTTGTTACTTGGTTTCAGTGTATGTTTGTGTTACTTGGTGTAAGTGTATGTTTTTGTTACTTGGTGTCAGTGTATGTTTTTGGTACTTGGTGTAAGTGTATGTCTTTGTTACTTGGTGTCAGTGCATGTCTTTGTTACTTGGTGTAAGTGTGTGTCTTTGTTACTTGGTGTCAGTGTATCTCTCTGTTACTTGGTGTAAGTGTGTGTATGTGTTACTGGGTATCAGTGTATGTCTTTGTTTCTTGGCGTCTTTGTCTTTCTTTGTTACTTGGTGTAAGTGTGTGTCTGTGTTATTGATTATCAGTGTATGTCTTTGTTACTTGGTGTCAGTGTATGTCTTTGTTACTTGGTGTAAATGTATGTCTTTGTTACTTGGTGTCAGTGTATGTCTTTGTTACTTGGTGTAAGTGTGTGTCTGTGTCGCTGAGTATCTGTGTATGTCTTTGTTACTTGGTGTCAGTGTGTGTCTGTGTTACTGGGTATCAGTGTATGTCTTTGTTACTTGGTGTCAGTGTATGTCTTTGTTACTTGGTGTAAGTGTGGGTCTGTGTTACTGGGTATCAGTGAATGTCTTTGTTACTTGGTGTCAGTGTATGTCTTTGTTACTGGGTGTCAGTGTATGTTTTTGTTAATGGGTGTTAGTGCATGTCTTTGTTACTTGGTGTATGTGTGTGTCTGTGTTACTGGATGTCAGTGTATGTCTTTGTTACTGGGTGTAAGTGTATGTCTTTGTTACTTGGTGTAAGTGTGTGTCTGTGTAACTGAGTATCAGTGTATGCCTTTGTTACTTGGTGTAAGTGAATGTCTGTGTTACTGGTTATCAGTGTATGTCTTTGTTACTTGGTGTCAGTGTATGTCTTTGTTACTTGGTGTAAGTGTGTGTCTGTGTTACTGGGTATCAGTTAATTTCTTTGTTACTTGGTGTCAGTGTATGTCCTTGTTACTTGGTGTAAGTGTGTGTATGTGTTACTGGGTATCAGTTTCTGTCTTTGTTACTTGGTGTAAGTGTGTGTCTGTGTTACTGGGTGTCAGTGTATGTCTTTGTTACTTGGTGTCAGTGTATGTCTGTGTACTTGTGGTAAGTGTGTGTATGTGTTACTGGGTATCAGTGTCTGTCATTGTTACTTGGTGTAAGTGTGTGTCTGTGTTACTGGGTATCAGTGTATGTCTTTGTTACTTGGTGTAAGTGTATGTCTGTGTTACTTGGTGTAATTGTGTGGCTGTGTAACTGAGTATCTATGTATGTCTTTGTTACTTGGTGTAAGTGTGTGTCTGTGTTACTGGGTGTCAGTGTATGTCTTTGTTACTTGGTGTCAGTGTATGTCTGTGTTACTTGGTGTCAGTGTATGTCCTTGTTACTGGGTGTCATTGTCTGTCTTTGTTACTTGGTGTAAGTGTGTGTCTGTGTTACTGGGTATCAGTGTATGTCTTTGTTACTTGGGGCCAGTGTATGTCTTTGTTACTTGGTGTCAGTGTCTGTCTGTGTTACTTGGTGTAATTGTGTGTCTGTGTTACTGGGTATCAGTGTATGCCTTTGTTACTTCGTGTCAGTGTATGTATTTGTTACTTGGTGTAAGTGTATGTCTTTGTTACTTGGTGTCAGTGTGTGTCTTTGTTACTTGGTGTAAGTGTGTGTCTGTGTTACTGAGTCTCAGTGAATGTCTTGGTTCCTTGCTGTCAGTGTGTGTCTGTGTTTCTGGGTATCAGTGTATGTCTTTGTGACTTGCTGTCAGTGTATGTCTTTGTTACATGGTGTAAGTGTGCGTCTGTGTTACTGGGTATCAGTAAATGTCTTTGTTACTTGGTGTCAGTGTATGTCTTTGCTACTGGGTGTCAGTGTACGTTTTTGTTAATGGGTGTCAGTGTATGTCTTTGTTACTTGGTGTCCGTGTGTGTCTGTGTTACTGGGTGTCAGTGTGTGTCTTCGTTACTGGGTGTCAGTGTACGCCTTTGTTACTTGGTGTCAGTGTATGTCTTTGTTACTTGTTGTTGGTGTGTTTATGTGTAACTGAGTATCAGTGTATGTCTTTGTTACTTGGTGTAAGTGTGTGTCTGTGGGGCTGGGTATCAGTTTCTGTCTTTGTTACTTGATGCAAGAGTGTGTCTGTGTTACTGGGTGTCAGTGTATGTCTTTGTTACTTGGTGTCAGAGTATGTCTGTGTACTTGGTGTAAGTGTGTGTATGTGTCACTGGGTATCAGTGTCTGTCATTGTTACTTGGTGTAAGTGTGTGTCTGTGTTACTGGGTATCAGTGTATGTCTTGGTTACTTGGTGTCAGTGTATGTCTGTGTTACTTGGTGTAAGTGTGTGTCTATGTAACTGAGTATCTGTGTATGTCTTTGCTCCTTGGTGTAAGTGTGTGTCTGTGTTACTGGGTGTCAGTGTATGTCTTTGTTACTTGGTGTTAGTGTATGTCAGTGTACCTGGTGTCAGTGTGTGTCTTTGTTACTTGGTGTCAGTGTATGTCTGTGTTACTTGGTGTAAGTGTATGTCCTTGTTACTTGGTGTCATTGTCTGTCTTTATTACTTGGTGTCAGTGTATGTCTGTGTTACTTGGTGTAATTGTGTGTCTGTGTTACTGGGTATCAGTGTATGCCTTTGTTACTTCGTGTCATTGTATGTCTTTGTTACTGGGTGTCAGTGTACATTTTTGTTAATGGGTGTCAGTGTATGTCTTTGTTACTTGGTGTCCGTGTGTGTCTGTGTTACTGGTTGTCAGTGTATGTCTTTGTTACTGGGTGTCAGTGTATGCCTTTGTTACTTGGTGTCAGTGTATGTCTTTGTTACTTGGTGTTGGTGTGTTTCTGTGTAACTGAGTATCAGTGTATGTCTTTGTTACTTGGTGTAAGGGTGTGTCTGTGTTACTGGGTATCAGTTTCTGTCTTTGTTACTTGGTGTAAGTGTGTGTCTGTGTTTCTGGGTGTCAGTGTATGTCTTTGTTACTTGGTGTCAGTGTATGTCTGTGTACTTGGTGTAAGTGTGTGTCTTTGTTACTTGGTTTCAGTGTATGTTTGTGTTACTTGGTGTCAGTGTATGTTTTTGGTACTTGGTGTAAGTGTATGTCTTTGTTACTTGGTGTCAGTGCATGTCTTTGTTACTTGGTGTAAGTGTGTGTCTTTGTTACTTGGTGTCAGTGTATCTCTCTGTTACTTGGTGTAAGTGTGTGTATGTGTTACTGGGTATCAGTGTATGTCTTTGTTACTTGGCGTCTTTGTCTTTCTTTGTTACTTGGTGTAAGTGTGTGTCTGTGTTATTGATTATCAGTGTATGTCTTTGTTACTTGGTGTCAGTGTATGTCTTTGTTACTTTGTGTAAATGTATGTCTTTGTTACTTGGTGTCAGTGTATGTCTTTGTTACTTGGTGTAAGTGTGTGTCTGTGTTGCTGAGTATCTGTGTATGTCTTTGTTACTTGGTGTCAGTGTGTGTCTGTGTTACTGGATATCAGTGTATGTCTTTGTTACTTGGTGTCAGTGTATGTCTTTGTTACTTGGTGTAAGTGTGTGTCTGTGTTACTGGGTATCAGTGAATGTCTTTGTTACTTGGTGTCAGTGTATGTCTTTGTTACAGGGTGTCAGTGTATGTTTTTGTTAATGGGTGTTAGTGTATGTCTTTGTTAGTTGGTGTATGTGTGTGTCTGTGTTACGGGATGTCAGTGTATGTCTTTGTTACTGGGTGTAAGTGTATGTCTTTGTTACTTGGTGTAAGTGTGTGTCTGTGTAACTGAGTATCAGTGTATGCCTTTGTTACTTGGTGTAAGTGTATGTCTGTGTTACTGGTTATCAGTGTATGTCTTTGTTACTTGGTGTCAGTGTATGTCTTTGTTACTTGGTGTAAGTGTGTGTCTGTGTTACTGGGTATCAGTTAATTTCTTTGTTACTTGGTGTCAGTGTATGTCCTTGTTACTTGGTGTAAGTGTGTGTATGTGTTACTGGGTATCAGTTTCTGTCTTTGTTACTTGGTGTAAGTGTGTGTCTGTGTTACTGGGTGTCAGTGTATGTCTTTGTTACTTGGTGTCAGTGTATGTCTGTGTACTTGTTGTAAGTGTGCGTATGTGTTACTGGGTATCAGTGTCTGTCATTGTTACTTGGTGTAAGTGTGTGTCTGTGTTACTGGGTATCAGTGTATGTCTTTGTTACTTGGTGTAAGTTTATGTCTGTGTTACTTGGTGTAATTGTGTGGCTGTGTAACTGAGTATCTATGTATGTCTTTGTTACTTGGTGTAAGTGTGTGTCTGTGTTACTGGGTGTCAGTGTATGTCTTTGTTACTTGGTGTCAGTGTACGTCTGTGTTACTTGGTGTCAGTGTATGTCCTTGTTACTTGGTGTCATTGTCTGTCTTTGTTACTCGGTGTAAGTGTGTGTCTGTGTTACTGGGTATCAGTGTATGTCTTTGTTACTTGGTGTCAGTGTATGTCTTTGTTACTTGGTGTCAGTGTCTGTCTGTGTTACTTGGTGTAATTGTGTGTCTGTGTTACTGGGTATCAGTGTATGCCTTTGTTACTTCGTGTCAGTGTATGTATTTGTTACTTGGTGTAAGTGTATGTCTTTGTTACTTGGTGTCAGTGTATGTCTTTGTTACTTGGTGTAAGTGTGTGTCTGTGTTACTGAGTCTCAGTGTATGTCTTGGTTCCTTGCTGTCAGTGTGTGTCTGTGTTTCTGGGTATCAGTGTATGTCTTTGTGACTTGCTGTCAGTGTATGTCTTTGTTACATGGTGTAAGTGTGTGTCTGTGTTACTGGGTATCAGTAAATGTATTTGTTACTTGGTGTCAGTGTGTGTCTGTGTTACTGGGTGTCAGTGTGTGTCTTCGTTACTGGGTGTCAGTGTATGCCTTTGTTACTTGGTGTCAGTGTATGTCTTTGTTACTTGTTGTTGGTGTGTTTATGTGTAACTGAGTATCAGTGTATGTCTTTGTTACTTGGTGTAAGTGTGTGTCTGTGGTGCTGGGTATCAGTTTCTGTCTTTGTTACTTGATGCAAGAGTGTGTCTGTGTTACTGGGTGTCAGTGTATGTCTTTGTTACTTGGTGTCAGAGTATGTCTGTGTACTTGGTGTAAGTGTGTGTATGTGTCACTGGGTATCAGTGTCTGTCATTGTTACTTGGTGTAAGTGTGTGTCTGTGTTACTGGGTATCAGTGTATGTCTTGGTTACTTGGTGTCAGTGTATGTCTGTGTTACTTGGTGTAAGTGTGTGTCTGTGTAACTGAGTATCTGTGTATGTCTTTGCTACTTGGTGTAAGTGTGAGTCTGTGTTACTGGGTGTCAGTGTATGTCTTTGTTACTTGGTGTTAGTGTATGTCAGTGTACTTGGTGTCAGTGTGTGTCTTTGTTACTTGGTGTCAGTGTATGTCTGTGTTACTTGGTGGAAGTGTATGTCCTTGTCACTTGGTGTCATTGTCTGTCTTTGTTACTTGGTGTATGTGTGTGTCTGTGTCACTGGGTATCAATGTATGTCTTCGTTACTTGGTGTCAGTGTATGTCTTTGTTACTTGGTGTCAGTGTATGTCTGTGTTACTTGGTGTAATTGTGTTTCTGTGTTACTGGGTATCAGTGTATGCCTTTGTTACTTCGTGTCATTGTATGTCTTTGTTACTTGGTGTAAGTGTATGTCATTGTTACTTGGTGTCAGTGTATGTCTTTGTTACTTGGTGTAAGTGTCTGTCTGTGTTACTGAGTATCAGTGTATGTCTTGGTTCCTTGGTGTTAGTGTGTGTCTGTGTTTCTGGGTGTCAGTATATGTCTTTGTTACTTGCTGTCAGTGTATGTCTTTGTTACTTGCTGTCAGTGTATGTCTTTGTTACTTGGTGTAAGTGTATGCCTGTGTTACTGGGTATCAGTGAATGTCTTTGTTACTTGGTGTCAGTGTATGTCTTTGTTACTGGGTGTCAGTGTACGTTTTTGTTAATGGGTGTCAGTGTATGTCTTTGTTACTTGGTGTCCGTGTGTGTCTGTGTTACTGGGTGAACAAACAAAGAGAACAAAGATAATTGCAGCACAGGAACAGGCCCTTCGGCCCTCCAAGCCTGCGCCGATCCAGATCCTCTCTCTAAACATGTCGCCTATTTTCTAAGGTTCTGTATCTCTTTTCTTCCTGCCCATTCATGTATCTGTCTAGATACATCTTAAAAGACTCCATCGTGCCCGCATCTACCACCTCCGCTGGCAATGCGTTCCAGGTGCCCACCACCCTCTGCGTAAAGAACTTTCCACGCATATCCCCCCTAAACCTTTCCCCTTTCACTTTGAACTCGTGTCCTCTAGTAATTGAAACACCCACTCTGGGAAAAAGCCTCTTGCTATCCACCCTGTCTATACCTCTCATGATTTTGTACACCTCAATCAGGTCCCCCCTCAACCTCCGTCTTTCTAATGAAAATAATCCTAATCTGCTCAACCTCTCTTCATAGCTAGCGCCCTCCATACCAGGCAACATCCTGGTGAACCTCCTCTGCACCCTCTCCAAAGCATCCACATCCTTTTGATAATGTGGCGACCAGAACTGTACGCAGTATTCCAAATGTGGCCGAACCAAAGTCCTATACAACTGTAACATGACCTGCCAACTCTTGTACTCAATGCCCCGTCCGATGAAGGAAAGCATGCCGTATGCCTTCTTGACCACTCTATTTACCTGCGTTGCCACCTTCAGGGAACAGTGGACCTGAACACCCAAATCTCTCTGGACATCAATTTTCCCCAGGACTTTTCCATTTACTGTATAGTTCACTCTTGAATTGGATCTTCCAAAATGCATCACCTCGCATTTGCCCTGATTGAACTCCATCTGCCATTTCTCTGCCCAACTCTCCAATCTATCTATATTCTGCTGTATTCTCTGACAGTCCCCTTCACTATCTGCTACTCCACCAATCTTAGTGTCGTCTGCAAACTTGCTAATCAGTCCACCTATACTTTCCTCCAAATCATTAATGTATATCACAAACAACAGTGGTCCCAGCACGGATCCCTGTGGAACACCACTGGTCACACGTCTCCATTTTGAGAAACTCCCTTCTACTGCTACTCTCTGTCTCCTGTTGCCCAGCCAGTTCTTTATCCATCTAGCTAGTACACCTTGGACCCCAAGCGCCTTCACTTTCTCCATCAGCCTGCCATGGGGAACCTTATCAAACGCCTTACTGAAGTCCATGTATATGACATCGACAGCCCTTCCCTCATCAATCAACTTTGTCACTTCCTCAAAGAATTCTATTAAGTTGGTAAGACATGACCTTCCCTGCACAAAACCATGTTGCCTATCACTGATGAACCCATTTTCTTCCAAATGGGAATAGATCCTATCCCTCAGTATCTTCTCCAGCAGCTTCCCTACCACTGACGTCAGGCTGACCGGTCTATAATTACCTGGATTATCCCTGCTACCCTTCTTAAACAAGGGGACAACATTAGCAATTCTCCAGTCCTCCGGGACCTCACCCGTGTTTAAGGATGCTGCAAAGATATCTGTTAAGGCCCCAGCTATTTCCTCTCTCGCTTCCCTCAGTAACCTGGGATAGATCCCATCCGGACCTGGGGACTTGTCCACCTTAATGCCCTTTAGAATACCCAACACTTCCTCCCTCCTTATGCCGACTTGACCTAGAGTAATCAAACATCTGTTCCTAACCTCAACATCCGTCATGTCCCTCTCCTCGGTGAATACCGATGCAAAGTACTCGTTTAGAATCTCACCCATTTTCTCTGAGTCCAAGCATAACATTCCTCCTTTGTCCTTTAGTGGGCCAATCCTTTCTCTAGTTACCCTCTTTCTCCTTATATATGAATAAAAGGCTTTGGGATTTTCCTTGACCCTATTTGCTAAAGATATTTCATGACCCCTTTTAGCCCTCTTAATTCCTCGTTTCAGATTGGTCCTACATTCCCGATATTCTTTCAAAGCTTCGTCTTTCATCAGCCGCCTAGACCTTTTGTATGCTTCCTTTTTCCTCTTAGCTAGTCTCACAATTTCACCTGTCATCCATGGTTCCCTAATCTTGCCATTTCTATCCCTCATTTTCACAGGAACATGTCTCTCCTGCACGCTAATCAACCTCTCTTTAAAAGCCTCCCACATATCACATGTGGATTTACCTTCAAACAGCTGCTCCCAATCTACATTTCCCAGCTCCTGCCGAATTTTGGTGTAGTTGGCCTTCCCCCAATTTAGCACTCTCCCTTTTGGACCACTCTCGTCTTTGTCCATGAGTATTTTAAAGCTTACGGAATTGTGATCACTATTCCCAAAGTAGTCCCCTACTGAAACTTCAACAACCTGGCCGGGCTCATTCCCCAACACCAGGTCCAGTATGGCCCCTTCCCGAGTTGGACTATTTACATACTGCTCTAGAAAACCCTCCTGGATGCTCCTTACAAATTCTGCTCCATCTGGACCTCTAACACTAAGCGAATCCCAGTCAATGTTGGGAAAATTAAAATCTCCTATCACCACCACCCTGTTGCTCCTACATCTTTCCATAATCTGTTTACATATTTGTACCTCTATCTCACGCTCGCTGTTGGGAGGCCTGTAGTACAGCCCCAACATTGTTACCGCACCCTTCCTATTTCTGAGTTCAGTCCATATTGCCTCACTGCTCGAGTCCTCCATCGTGCCCTCCTTCAGCACAGCTGTGATATCCTCTTTGACCAGTAATGCAACTCCTCCACCCCTTTTACCTCCCTCTCTATCCCGCCTGAAGCATCGATATCCTGGGATATTTAGTTGCCAATCATGCCCTTCCCTCAACCAAGTCTCAGTAATAGCAATAACATCATACTCCCAGGTACTAATCCAAGCCCTAAGTTCATCTGCCTTACCTACTACACTTCTTGCATTAAAACAAATGCACCTCAGACCACCAGTCCCTTTATATTCATCATCTGCTCCCTGCCTGCTCTTCCCCTTAGTCACACTGACTTCATTATCTAGTTCCTTACAGGCTTTTGTTACTACCTCCTTACTGTCAACTGACCTCAATTGGTTCCCATCCCCCTGCCACATTAGTTTAAACCCTCCCCAACAGCGTTAGCAAAAGCACCTCCAAGGACATTGGTTCCAGTCCGGCCCAGGTGTAGACCATCCAATTTGTAATAGTCCCACCTCCCCCAGAACCGGTCCCAATGTCCCAAAAATCTGAACCCCTCCTTCCTGCACCATCTCTCAAGCCACGCATTCATCCTGACTATTCTTTCATTTTTACTCTGACTATCACGTGGCACTGGTAGTAATCCTGAGATTACTACCTTTGAGGTCCTACTTTTTAACTTGGCTCCTAACTCCCTAAACTCTGCATGTAGGACCTCATCCCGTTTTTTACCTATATCATTAGTGCCTATGTGCACAATGACAACTGGCTGTTCACCCTCCCCCTTTAGAATGTTCTGCAGCCGTGTTTGTTACTGGGTGTAAGTGTATGTCTTTGTTACTTGGTGTAAGTGTGTGCCTGTGTAACTGAGTATCAGTGTATGCCTTTGTTAATTGGTGTAAGTGTATGTCTGTGTTACTGGGTGTCAGTGTATGTCTTTGTTACTGGGTGTCAGTGTATGCCTTTGTTACTTGGTGTCAGTGTATGTCTTTGTTACTTGGTGTTGGTGTGTTTCTGTGTAACTGAGTATCAGTGTATGTCTTTGTTACTTGGTGTAAGGGTGTGTCTGTGTTACTGGGTATCAGTTTCTGTCTTTGTTACTTGGTGTAAGTGTGTGTCTGTGTTACTGGGTGTCAGTGTATGTCTTTGTTACTTGGTGTCAGTGTATGTCTGTGTACTTGTTGTAAGTGTGTGTCTTTGTTACTTGGTTTCAGTGTATGTTTGTGTTACTTGGTGTAAGTGTATGTTTTTGTTACTTGGTGTCAGTGTATGTTTTTGGTACTTGGTGTAAGTGTATGTCTTTGTTACTTGGTGTCAGTGCATGTCTTTGTTACTTGGTGTAAGTGTGTGTCTTTGTTACTTGGTGTCAGTGTATCTCTCTGTTACTTGGTGTAAGTGTGTGTATGTGTTACTGGGTATCAGTGTATGTCTTTGTTACTTGGTGTCTTTGTCTTTCTTTGTTTCTTGGTGTAAGTGTGTGTCTGTGTTATTGATTATCAGTGTATGACTTTGTTACTTGGTGTCAGTGTATGTCTTTGTTACTTGGTGTAAGTGTATGTCTTTGTTACTTGGTGTCAGTGTATGTCTTTGTTACTTGGTGTAAGTGTGTGCCTGTGTTGCTGAGTATCTGTGTATGTCTTTGTTACTTGGTGTAAGTGTGTGTCTGTGTTACTGGGTATCAGTGTATGTCTTTGTTACATGATGTCAGTGTGTGTCTTTGTTACTTGGTTTCAGTGTATGTTTGTGTTACTTGGTGTAAGTGTATGTTTTTGTTACTTGGTGTCAGTGTATGTTTTTGGTACTTGGTGTAAGTGCATGTCTTTGTTACTTGGTGTCAGTGCATGTCTTTGTTACTTGGTGTAAGTGTGTGTCTTTGTTACTTGGTGTCAGTGTATCTCTCTGTTACTTGGTGTAAGTGTGTGTATGTGTTACTGGGTATCAGTGCATGTCTTTGTTACTTGGTGTCTTTGTCTTTCTTTGTTACTTGGTGTAAGTGTGTGTCTGTGTTATTGATTATCAGTGTATGTCTTTGTTACTTGGTGTCAGTGTATGTCTTTGTTACTTGGTGTAAGTGTATGTCTTTGTTACTTGGTTTCAGTGTATGTCTTTGTTACTTGGTGTAAGTGTGTGCCTGTGTTGCTGAGTATCTGTGTATGTCTTTGTTACTTGGTGTAAGTGTGTGTCTGTGTTACTGGGTATCAGTGTATGTCTTTGTTACTTGGTGTCAGTGTATGTCTTTGTTACTTGGTGTAAGTGTGTGTCTGTGTTTCTGGGTATCAGTGAATGTCTTTGTTACTTGCTGTCAGTGTATGTCTTTGTTACTGGGTGTCAGTGAATGTTTTTGTTAATGGGTGTCAGTGTATGTCTTTGTTACTTGGTGTCCGTGTGTGTCTGTGTTCCTGGATGTCAGTGTATGTCTTTGTTACTGGGTGTAAGTGTATGTCTTTGTTACTTGGTGTAAGTGTGTGCCTGTGTAACTGAGTATCAGTGTATGCCTTTGTTAATTGGTGTAAGTGTATGTCTGTGTTACTGGGTATCAGTGTATGTCTTTGTTACTTGGTGTCAGTGTATGTCTTTGTTACTTGGTGTAAGTGTGTGTCTGTGTTACTGGGTATCAGTGAATTTCTTTGTTACTTGGTGTCAGTGTATGTCCTTGTTACTTGGTGCAAGTGTGTGTATGTGTTACTGGGTATCAGTGTATGTCTTTGTTACTTGGTGTTGGTGTGTTTCTGTGTA
Source organism: Heterodontus francisci (assembly GCF_036365525.1). NCBI lineage: Eukaryota > Metazoa > Chordata > Chondrichthyes > Heterodontiformes > Heterodontidae > Heterodontus > Heterodontus francisci. The sequence continues at coordinate 3,221,683 of NW_027140357.1, read as the reverse complement.
ACTGCGTATCAGTGAATGTCTTTGTTACTTGGTGTAAGTGTGTGTCTGTGTTACTGGGTATCAGTTTCTGTCTTTGTTACTTGGTGTAAGTGTGTGTCTGTTTTACTGGGTGTCAGTGTATGTCTTTGTTGCTTGGTGTCAGTGCATGACTGTGTACTTGGTGTAAGTGTGTGTCTTTGTTACTTGGTGTCAGTGTATATTTGTGTTACTTGGTGTAAGTGTATGTCTTTGTTACTTAGTGTCAGTGCATGTCTTTGTTACTTGGAGTAAGTGTATGTCTTTGTTACTTGCTGTCAGTGTATGTCTTTGTTACTTGCTGTCAGTGTATGTCTTTGTTACATGGTGTAAGTGTGTGTCTGTGTTACTGGGTATCAGTGAATGTCTTTGTTACTTGGTGTCAGTGTATGTCTTTGTTACTGGGTGTCAGTGTGTGTCTGTGTTACTGGGTGTCAGTGTATGTCTTTGTTACTTGGTGTCAGTGTATGCCTTTGTTACTTGGTGTCAGTGTATGTCTTTGTTACTTGGTGTTGGTGTGTTTATGTGTAACTGAGTATCAGTGTATGTCTTTATTACTTGGTGTAAGTGTGTGTCTGTGTTACTTGGTATCAGTTTCTGTCTTTGTTACTTAGTGTAAGTGTGTGTCTGTGTTACTGGGTGTCAGTGTATGTCTTTGTTACTTGGTGTCAGTGTATGTCTGTGTACTTGGTGTAAGTGTGTGTATGTGTTACTGGGTATCAGTGTCTGTCATTGTTACTTGGTGCAAGTGTGTGTCTGTGTTACTGGGTATCAGTGTATGTCTTTGTTACTTGGTGTCAGTGTATGTCTGTGTTACTTGGTGTCAGTGTATGTCAGTGTACTTGGTGTCAGTGTATGTCAGTGTACTTGGTGTCAGTGTGTGTCTTTGTTACTTGGTGTCAGTGTATTTCTGTGTTACTTGGTGTAAGTGTATGTCCTTGTTACTTGGTGTCATTGTCTGTCTTTGTTACTTGGTGTAAGTGTGTGTCTGTGTTACTGGGTATCAGTGTATGTCTTCGTTCCTTGGTGTCAGTGTATGTCTTTGTTACTTGGTGTCAATGTATGTCTGTGTTACTTGGTGTAATTGTGTGTCTGTGTTACTGGGTATCAATGTATGCCTTTGTTACTTCGTGTCAGTGTAGTTCTTTGTTACTTGGTGTAAGTGTATGTCCTTGTTCCTTGGTGTCATTGTCTGTCTTTGTTACTTGGTGTAAGTGTGTGTCTGTGTTACTGGGTATCAGTGTATGTCTTCGTTCCTTGGTGTAAGTGTATGTCATTGTTACTTGGTGTCAGTGTATGTCTTTGTTACATGGTGTAAGTGTGTGTCTTTGTTACTTGCTGTCAGTGTATGTCTTTGTTACTTGGTGTAAGTGTATGTCTGTGTTACTGGGTATCAGTGAATGTCTTTGTTACTTGGTGTCAGTGTATGTCTGTGTACTTGGTGTAAGTGTGTGTCTTTGTTACTTGGTGTCAGTGTATATTTGTGTTACTTGGTGTAAGTGTATGTCTTTGTTACTTGGTGTCAGTGCATGTCTTTGTTACTTGGAGTAAGTGTATGTCTTTGTTACTTGGTGTCAGTGTATGTCTCTGTTACTTGGTGTAAGTGTGTGTATGTGTTACTGGGTATCAGTGTATGTCTTTGTAACTTGGTGTCAGTGTCTGTCTGTGTTACTTGGTGTAATTGTGTGTCTGTGTTACTGGGTATCAGTGTATGCCTTTGTTACTTCGTGTCAGTGTATGTCTTTGTTACTTGGTGTAAGTGTATGTCTTTGTTACTTGGTGTCAGTGTATGTCTTTGTTACTTGGTGTAAGTGTGTGTCTGTGCTACTGAGTATCAGTGTATGTCTTGGTTCCTTGCTGTAAGTGTGTGTCTGTGCTTCTGGGTATCAGTGTATGTCTTTGTTACTTGCTGTCAGTGTATGTCTTTGTTACTTGCTGTCAGTGTATGTCTTTGTTACATGGTGTAAGTGTGTGTCTGTGTTACTGGGTATCAGTGAATGACTTTGTTACTTGGTGTCAGTGTATGTCTTTGTTACTGGGTGTCAGTGTACGTTTTTGTTAATGGGTGTCAGTGTCTGTCTTTGTTACTTGGTGTCCGTGTGTGTCTGTGTTACTGGGTGTCAGTGTATGTCTTTGTTACTGGGTGTCAGTGTATGCCTTTGTTACTTGGTGTCAGTGTATGTCTTTGTTACTTGGTGTTGGTGTGTTTATGTGTAACTGAGTATCAGTGTATGTCTTTGTGACCTGGGTTAAGTGTGTGTCTGTGTTACTGGGTATCAGTTTCTGTCTTTGTTACTTGGTGTAAGTGTGTGTCTGTGTTACTGGGTGTCAGTGTATGTCTTTGTTACTTGGTGTCAGTGTATGTCTGTGTACTTGGTGTAAGTGTGTGTATGTGTTACTGGGTATCAGTGTCTGTCATTGTTACTTGGTGTAAGTGTGTGTCTGTGTTACTGGGTATCAGTGTATGTCTTTGTTACTTGGTGTCAGTGTATGTCTGTGTTACTTGGTGTAAGTGTATGTCTGTGCAACTGAGTATCTGTATATGTCTTTGCTACTTGGTGTAAGTGTGTGTCTGTGTTACTGGGTGTCAGTGTATGTTTTTGTTACTTGGTGTCAGTGTATGTCAGTGTACTTGGTGTCAGTGTGTCTTTGTTACTTGGTGTCAGTGTATGTCAGTGTCCTTGGTGTCAGTGTGTGTCTTTGTTACTTGGTGTCAGTGTATTTCTGTGTTACTTGGTGTAAGTGTATGTCCTTGTTACTTAGTGTCATTGTCCGTCTTTGTTACTTGGTGTAAGTGTGTGTCTGTGTTACTGGGTATCAGTGTATGTCTTTGTTACTTGGTGTCAGTGTATGTCTCTGTTACTTGGTGTAAGTGTGTGTATGTGTTACTGGGTATCAGTGTATGTCTTTGTAACTTGGTATCAGTGTCTGTCTGTGTTACTTGGTGTAATTGTGTGTCTGTGTTACTGGGTATCAGTGTATGCCTTTGTTACTTCGTGTCAGTGTATGTCTTTGTTACTTGGTGTAAGTGTATGTCTTTGTTACTTGGTGTCAGTGTATGTCTTTGTTACTTGGTGTAAGTGTGTGTCTGTGCTACTGAGTATCAGTGTATGTCTTGGTTCCTTGCTGTAAGTGTGTGTCTGTGCTTCTGGGTATCAGTGTATGTCTTTGTTACTTGCTGTCAGTGTATGTCTTTGTTACTTGCTGTCAGTGTATGTCTTTGTTACATGGTGTAAGTGTGTGTCTGTGTTACTGGGTATCAGTGAATGACTTTGTTACTTGGTGTCAGTGTATGTCTTTGTTACTGGGTGTCAGTGTACGTTTTTGTTAATGGGTGTCAGTGTCTGTCTTTGTTACTTGGTGTCCGTGTGTGTCTGTGTTACTGGGTGTCAGTGTATGTCTTTGTTACTGGGTGTCAGTGTATGCCTTTGTTACTTGGTGTCAGTGTATGTCTTTGTTACTTGGTGTTGGTGTGTTTATGTGTAACTGAGTATCAGTGTATGTCTTTGTGACCTGGGTTAAGTGTGTGTCTGTGTTACTGGGTATCAGTTTCTGTCTTTGTTACTTGGTGTAAGTGTGTGTCTGTGTTACTGGGTGTCAGTGTATGTCTTTGTTACTTGGTGTCAGTGTATGTCTGTGTACTTGGTGTAAGTGTGTGTATGTGTTACTGGGTATCAGTGTCTGTCATTGTTACTTGGTGTAAGTGTGTGTCTGTGTTACTGGGTATCAGTGTATGTCTTTGTTACTTGGTGTCAGTGTATGTCTGTGTTACTTGGTGTAAGTGTATGTCTGTGCAACTGAGTATCTGTATATGTCTTTGCTACTTGGTGTAAGTGTGTGTCTGTGTTACTGGGTGTCAGTGTATGTTTTTGTTACTTGGTGTCAGTGTATGTCAGTGTACTTGGTGTCAGTGTGTCTTTGTTACTTGGTGTCAGTGTATGTCAGTGTCCTTGGTGTCAGTGTGTGTCTTTGTTACTTGGTGTCAGTGTATTTCTGTGTTACTTGGTGTAAGTGTATGTCCTTGTTACTTAGTGTCATTGTCCGTCTTTGTTACTTGGTGTAAGTGTGTGTCTGTGTTACTGGGTATCAGTGTATGTCTTTGTTACTTGGTGTCAGTGTATGTCTCTGTTACTTGGTGTAAGTGTGTGTATGTGTTACTGGGTATCAGTGTATGTCTTTGTAACTTGGTATCAGTGTCTGTCTGTGTTACTTGGTGTAATTGTGTGTCTGTGTTACTGGGTATCAGTGTATGCCTTTGTTACTTCGTGTCAGTGTATGTCTTTGTTACTTGGTGTAAGTGTATGTCTTTGTTACTTGGTGTCAGTGTATGTCTTTGTTACTTGGTGTAAGTGTGTGTCTGTGCTACTGAGTATCAGTGTATGTCTTGGTTCCTTGCTGTAAGTGTGTGTCTGTGCTTCTGGGTATCAGTGTATGTCTTTGTTACTTGCTGTCAGTGTATGTCTTTGTTACTTGCTGTCAGTGTATGTCTTTGTTACATGGTGTAAGTGTGTGTCTGTGTTACTGGGTATCAGTGAATGACTTTGTTACTTGGTGTCAGTGTATGTCTTTGTTACTGGGTGTCAGTGTACGTTTTTGTTAATGGGTGTCAGTGTCTGTCTTTGTTACTTGGTGTCCGTGTGTGTCTGTGTTACTGGGTGTCAGTGTATGTCTTTGTTACTGGGTGTCAGTGTATGCCTTTGTTACTTGGTGTCAGTGTATGTCTTTGTTACTTGGTGTTGGTGTGTTTATGTGTAACTGAGTATCAGTGTATGTCTTTGTGACCTGGGTTAAGTGTGTGTCTGTGTTACTGGGTATCAGTTTCTGTCTTTGTTACTTGGTGTAAGTGTGTGTCTGTGTTACTGGGTGTCAGTGTATGTCTTTGTTACTTGGTGTCAGTGTATGTCTGTGTACTTGGTGTAAGTGTGTGTATGTGTTACTGGGTATCAGTGTCTGTCATTGTTACTTGGTGTAAGTGTGTGTCTGTGTTACTGGGTATCAGTGTATGTCTTTGTTACTTGGTGTCAGTGTATGTCTGTGTTACTTGGTGTAAGTGTATGTCTGTGCAACTGAGTATCTGTATATGTCTTTGCTACTTGGTGTAAGTGTGTGTCTGTGTTACTGGGTGTCAGTGTATGTTTTTGTTACTTGGTGTCAGTGTATGTCAGTGTACTTGGTGTCAGTGTGTCTTTGTTACTTGGTGTCAGTGTATGTCAGTGTCCTTGGTGTCAGTGTGTGTCTTTGTTACTTGGTGTCAGTGTATTTCTGTGTTACTTGGTGTAAGTGTGTGTCTGTGTTACTGGGTATCAGTGTATGTCTTCGTTACTTGGTGTCAGTGTATGTCTTTGTTACTTGGTGTCAGTGTATGTCTGTGTTACTTGGTGTAATTGTGTGTCTGTGTTACTGGGTATCAATGTATGCCTTTGTTACTTCGTGTCAGTGTAGCTCTTTGTTACTTGGTGTAAGTGTATGTCTTTGTTACTTGGTGTCAGTGTATGTCTTTGTTACTTGGTGTAAGTGTGTGTCTGTGTTACTGAGTATCAGTGTATGTCTTGGTTCCTTGGTGTAAGTGTGTGTCTGTGTTTCTGGGTATCAGTGCATGTATTTGTTACTTGCTGTCAGTGTATGTCTTTGTTACTTGCTGTCAGTGTATGTCTTTGTTACTGGGTGTAAGTGTATGTCTGTGTTACTGGGTATCAGTGAATGTCTTTGTTACTTGGTGTCAGTGTGTGTCTTTGTTACTGGGTGTCAGTGTACGTTTTTGTTAATGTGTGTCAGTGTATGTCTTTGTTACTTGGTGTCCGTGTGTGTCTGTGTACTGGGTGTCAGTGTATGTCTTTGTTACTGGGTGTCAGTGTATGCCTTTGTTACTTGGTGTCAGTGTATGTCTTTGTTACTTGTTGTTGGTGTGTTTATGTGTAACTGAGTATCAGTGTATGTCTTTGTGACCTGGTGTAAGTGTGTGTCTGTGTTACTGGGTATCAGTTTCTGTCTTTGTTACTTGGTGTAAGTGTGTGTCTGTGTTACTGGGTGTCAGTGTATGTCTTAGTTAATTGGTGTCAGTGTATGTCTGTGTACTTGGTGTAAGTGTGTGTATGTGTTACTGGGTATCAGTGTCTGTCATTGTTACTTGTTGTAAGTGTGTGTCTGTGTTACTGGGTATCAGTGTATGTCTTTGTTACTTGGTGTCAGTGTATGTCTGTGTTACTTGGTGTAAGTGTGTGTCTTTTATACTTGGTGTCAGTGTCTATCTGTGTTACTTGGTGTAAGTGTGTGTCTTTGTTACTTGGTGTAATTGTATGTCTTTGTTACTTGGTGTCAGTGTGTGCCTGTGTTACTTGGTGTAAGTGTGTGTCTGTGTTACTGGGTATCAGTGAATGTCTTTGTTACTTGGTGTCAGTGTATGTCTTTGTTACTGGGTGTCAGTGTATATTTTTGTTAATGGGTTTCAGTGTATGTCTTTGTCACTTGGTGTCCGTGTGTGTCTGTTACTGGATGTCAGTGTATGTCTTTGTTACTGGGTGTCAGTGTATGCCTTTGTTACTTGGTGTCAGTGTATGTCTTTGTTACTTGGTGTAAGTGTGTGTCTGTGTAACTGAGTATCAGTGTATGCCTTTGTTACTTGGTGTAAGTGTATGTCTGTGTTACTGGGTATCAGTGTATGTCTTTGTTACTTGGTGTCAGTGTATGTCTTTGTTAATTGATGTAAGTGTGTGTCTGTGTTACTGGGTATCAGTGTATGTCTTTGTTACTTGGTGTTGGTGTGTTTCTGTGTAACTGAGTATCAGTGTATGTCTTTGTTACTTGGTGTAAGTGTGTGTCTGTGTTACTGGGTATCAGTTTCTGCCTTTGTTACTTGGTGTAAGTGTGTGTCTGTGTTACTGGGTGTCAGTGTATGTCTTTGTTACTTGGTGTCAGTGTATGTCTTTGTTACTTGGTGTAAGTCTATGTCTTTGTTACTTGGTGTCAGTGTATGTCTTTGTTACTGGGTGTCAGTGTACGTTTTTGTTAATGTGTGTCAGTGTATGTCTTTGTTACTTGGTGTCCGTGTGTGTCTGTGTACTGGGTGTCAGTGTATGTCTTTGTTACTGGGTGTCAGTGTATGCCTTTGTTACTTGGTGTCAGTGTATGTCTTTGTTACTTGTTGTTGGTGTGTTTATGTGTAACTGAGTATCAGTGTATGTCTTTGTGACCTGGTGTAAGTGTGTGTCTGTGTTACTGGGTATCAGTTTCTGTCTTTGTTACTTGGTGTAAGTGTGTGTCTGTGTTACTGGGTGTCAGTGTATGTCTTAGTTAATTGGTGTCAGTGTATGTCTGTGTACTTGGTGTAAGTGTGTGTATGTGTTACTGGGTATCAGTGTCTGTCATTGTTACTTGTTGTAAGTGTGTGTCTGTGTTACTGGGTATCAGTGTATGTCTTTGTTACTTGGTGTCAGTGTATGTCTGTGTTACTTGGTGTAAGTGTGTGTCTTTTATACTTGGTGTCAGTGTCTATCTGTGTTACTTGGTGTAAGTGTGTGTCTTTGTTACTTGGTGTAATTGTATGTCTTTGTTACTTGGTGTCAGTGTGTGCCTGTGTTACTTGGTGTAAGTGTGTGTCTGTGTTACTGGGTATCAGTGAATGTCTTTGTTACTTGGTGTCAGTGTATGTCTTTGTTACTGGGTGTCAGTGTATATTTTTGTTAATGGGTTTCAGTGTATGTCTTTGTCACTTGGTGTCCGTGTGTGTCTGTTACTGGATGTCAGTGTATGTCTTTGTTACTGGGTGTCAGTGTATGCCTTTGTTACTTGGTGTCAGTGTATGTCTTTGTTACTTGGTGTAAGTGTGTGTCTGTGTAACTGAGTATCAGTGTATGCCTTTGTTACTTGGTGTAAGTGTATGTCTGTGTTACTGGGTATCAGTGTATGTCTTTGTTACTTGGTGTCAGTGTATGTCTTTGTTAATTGATGTAAGTGTGTGTCTGTGTTACTGGGTATCAGTGTATGTCTTTGTTACTTGGTGTTGGTGTGTTTCTGTGTAACTGAGTATCAGTGTATGTCTTTGTTACTTGGTGTAAGTGTGTGTCTGTGTTACTGGGTATCAGTTTCTGCCTTTGTTACTTGGTGTAAGTGTGTGTCTGTGTTACTGGGTGTCAGTGTATGTCTTTGTTACTTGGTGTCAGTGTATGTCTTTGTTACTTGGTGTAAGTCTATGTCTTTGTTACTTGGTGTCAGTGTATGTCTTTGTTACTTGCTGTCAGTGTATGTTTTTGGTACTTGGTGTAAGTGTATGTCTTTGTTACTTGGTGTCAGTGCATGTCTTTGTTACTTGGTGTAAGTGTGTGTATGTGTTACTGGGTATCAGTGTATGTCTTTGTTACTTGGTGTCTTTGCCTTTCTTTGTTACTTGGGGTAAGTGTCTCTCTGTGTTCTTGGTTATCAGTGTATGTCTTTGTTACATGGTGTCAGTGTATGTCTTTGTTACTTGGTGTCATTGTATGTCTGTGTTACTTGGTGTACATGTGTGTCTGTGTTACTGGGTATCAGTGTATGTATTTGTTACTTGGCGTCAGTGTATGTCTTTGTTACTTGGTGTAAGTGTATGTTTTTGTTACTTGGTGTCAGTGTATGTCTTTGTTACTTGGTGTAAGTGTGTGTCTGTATTACTGAGTATCTGTGTAATTCTTTGTTACTTGGTGTCAGTGGATGTCCTTGTTACTTGGTGGAAGTGAGTGTCTGTGTTACTGGGTATCAGTGTATGTCTTAGTGACTCGGTGTCAGTGTGTGCCTTTGTTACTTGGTGTCATTGTGAGTCTTTGTTACTGGGTGTCAGTGTTGCCTTTGTTACTGGGTGTCAGTGTATGTCTTTGTGACTTGGTGTAAGTGTGTGTATGTGTTACTGGGTATCAGTGTCTGTCATTGTTACTTGTTGAAAGTGTGTGTCTGTGTTACTGGGTATCAGTGTATGTCTTTGTTACTTGGTGTCAGTGTATGTCTGTGTTACTTGGTGTAAGTGTGTGTCTTTTTTACTTGGTGTCAGTGTATGTCAGTGTTACTTGGTGTAAGTGTGTGTCTGTGTTACTGGGTATCAGTGTATGTCTTTGTTGCTTGGTGTCAGTGCATGTCTGTGTTACTGGGTGTCAGTGCATGTCTTTGTTACTTGGTGTCAGTGTCTATCTGTGTTACTTGGTGTAAGTGTGTGTCTTTGTTACTTGGTGTAATTGTATATCTTTGTTACTTGGTGTCAGTGTGTGTCTGTGTTACTTGGTGTAAGTGTGTGTCTGTGTTACTGGGTATCAGTGAATGTCTTTGTTACTTGGTGTCAGTGTATGTCTTTGTTACTTGATGTCCGTCTGTGTCTGTGTTACTGGATGTCAGTGTATGCCTTTGTTACTTGGTGTAAGTGTATGTCTGTGTTACTGGGTATCAGAGTATGTCTTTGTTACTTGGTGTCAGTGTATGTCTTTGTTACTTGGTGTAAGTGTGTGTCTGTGTTACTGGGTATCAGTGAATTTCTTTGTTACTTGGTGTCAGTGTATGTCCTTGTTACTTGGTGTAAGTGAGTGTATGTGTTACTGGGTATCAGTGTATGTAATTGTTACTTGGTGTTGGTGTGTTTCTGTGTAACTGAGTGTCAGTGTATGTCTTTGTTACTTGGTGTAAGTGTGTGTCTGTGTTACTGGGTATCAGTTTCTGCCTTTGTTACTTGGTGTAAGTGTGTGTCTGTGTTACTGGGTGTCAGTGTATGACTTTGTTACTTGGTGTCAGTGCATGTCTGTGTACTTGGTGTAAGTGTGTGTCTTTGTTACTTGGTGTCAGTGTATGTTTGTGTTACTTGGTGTAAGTGTATGTCTTTGTTACTTGGTGTCAGTGTCTGTCTTTGTTACTTGGTGTAAGTGTGTGTCTGTGTTACTGGGTATCAGTTTCTGTCTTTGTTAGTTGGTGTAAGTGTGTGTCTGTGTTACTGGGTGTCAGTGTATGTCTTAGTTAATTGGTGTCAGTGTATGTCTGTGTACTTGGTGTAAGTGTGTGTATGTGTTACTGGGTATCAGTGTCTGTCATTGTTACTTGTTGTAAGTGTGTGTCTGTGTTACTGGGTATCAGTGTATGTCTTTGTTACTTGGTGTCAGTGTATGTCTGTGTTACTTGGTGTAAGTGTGTGTCTTTTATACTTGGTGTCAGTGTCTATCTGTGTTACTTGGTGTAAGTGTGTGTCTTTGTTACTTGGTGTAATTGTATGTCTTTGTTACTTGGTGTCAGTGTGTGCCTGTGTTACTTGGTGTAAGTGTGTGTCTGTGTTACTGGGTATCAGTGAATGTCTTTGTTACTTGGTGTCAGTGTATGTCTTTGTTACTGGGTGTCAGTGTATATTTTTGTTAATGGGTTTCAGTGTATGTCTTTGTCACTTGGTGTCCGTGTGTGTCTGTTACTGGATGTCAGTGTATGTCTTTGTTACTGGGTGTCAGTGTATGCCTTTGTTACTTGGTGTCAGTGTATGTCTGTGTTACTTGGTGTAAGTGTGTGTCTGTGTAACTGAGTATCAGTGTATGCCTTTGTTACTTGGTGTAAGTGTATGTCTGTGTTACTGGGTATCAGTGTATGTCTTTGTTACTTGGTGTCAGTGTATGTCTTTGTTAATTGATGTAAGTGTGTGTCTGTGTTACTGGGTATCAGTGTATGTCTTTGTTACTTGGTGTTGGTGTGTTTCTGTGTAACTGAGTATCAGTGTATGTCTTTGTTACTTGGTGTAAGTGTGTGTCTGTGTTACTGGGTATCAGTTTCTGCCTTTGTTACTTGGTGTAAGTGTGTGTCTGTGTTACTGGGTGTCAGTGTATGTCTTTGTTACTTGGTGTCAGTGTAAGTCTTTGTTACTTGGTGTAAGTCTATGTCTTTGTTACTTGGTGTCAGTGTATGTCTTTGTTACTTGCTGTCAGTGTATGTTTTTGGTACTTGGTGTAAGTGTATGTCTTTGTTACTTGGTGTCAGTGCATGTCTTTGTTACTTGGTGTAAGTGTGTGTATGTGTTACTGGGTATCAGTGTGTGTCTTTGTTACTTGGTGTCTTTGCCTTTCTTTGTTACTTGGGGTAAGTGTCTCTCTGTGTTCTTGGTTATCAGTGTATGTCTTTGTTACATGGTGTCAGTGTATGTCTTTGTTACTTGGTGTCATTGTATGTCTGTGTTACTTGGTGTACATGTGTGTCTGTGTTACTGGGTATCAGTGTATGTATTTGTTACTTGGCGTCAGTGTATGTCTTTGTTACTTGGTGTAAGTGTATGTTTTTGTTACTTGGTGTCAGTGTATGTCTTTGTTACTTGGTGTAAGTGTGTGTCTGTATTACTGAGTATCTGTGTAATTCTTTGTTACTTGGTGTCAGTGGATGTCCTTGTTACTTGGTGGAAGTGAGTGTCTGTGTTACTGGGTATCAGTGTATGTCTTAGTGACTCGGTGTCAGTGTGTGCCTTTGTTACTTGGTGTCATTGTGAGTCTTTGTTACTGGGTGTCAGTGTTGCCTTTGTTACTGGGTGTCAGTGTATGTCTTTGTGACTTGGTGTAAGTGTGTGTATGTGTTACTGGGTATCAGTGTCTGTCATTGTTACTTGTTGTAAGTGTGTGTCTGTGTTACTGGGTATCAGTGTATGTCTTTGTTACTTGGTGTCAGTGTATGTCTGTGTTACTTGGTGTAAGTGTGTGTCTTTTTTACTTGGTGTCAGTGTATGTCAGTGTTACTTGGTGTAAGTGTGTGTCTGTGTTACTGGGTATCAGTGTATGTCTTTGTTGCTTGGTGTCAGTGCATGTCTGTGTTACTGGGTGTCAGTGCATGTCTTTGTTACTTGGTGTCAGTGTCTATCTGTGTTACTTGGTGTAAGTGTGTGTCTTTGTTACTTGGTGTAATTGTATATCTTTGTTAATTGGTGTCAGTGTGTGTCTGTGTTACTTGGTGTAAGTGTGTGTCTGTGTTACTGGGTATCAGTGAATGTCTTTGTTACTTGGTGTCAGTGTATGTCTTTGTTACTTGATGTCCGTCTGTGTCTGTGTTACTGGATGTCAGTGTATGCCTTTGTTACTTGGTGTAAGTGTATGTCTGTGTTACTGGGTATCAGAGTATGTCTTTGTTACTTGGTGTCAGTGTATGTCTTTGTTACTTGGTGTAAGTGTGTGTCTGTGTTACTGGGTATCAGTGAATTTCTTTGTTACTTGGTGTCAGTGTATGTCCTTGTTACTTGGTGTAAGAGAGTGTATGTGTTACTGGGTATCAGTGTATGTAATTGTTACTTGGTGTTGGTGTGTTTCTGTGTAACTGAGTGTCAGTGTTTGTCTTTGTTACTTGGTGTAAGTGTGTGTCTGTGTTACTGGGTATCAGTTTCTGCCTTTGTTACTTGGTGTAAGTGTGTGTCTGTGTTACTGGGTGTCAGTGTATGTCTTTGTTACTTGTTGTCAGTGCATGTCTGTGTACTTGGTGTAAGTGTGTGTCTTTGTTACTTGGTGTCAGTGTATGTTTGTGTTACTTGGTGTAAGTGTATGTCTTTGTTACTTGGTGTCAGTGTCTGTCTTTGTTACTTGGTGTAAGTGTATGTCTTTGTTACTTGGTGTCAGTGCATGTTTTTGTTACTTGGTGTAAGTGTATGTCTTTGTTACTTGGTGTCAGTGTATCTCTCTGTTACTTGGTGTAAGTGTGTGTATGTGTTACTGGGTATCAGTGTATGTCTTTGTTACTTGGTGTCTTTGTCTTTCTTTGTTACTTCGGGTAAGTGTGTCTCTGTGTTATTGGTTATCAGTGTATGTCTTTGTTACATGGTGTCAGTGTATGTATTTGTTACTTGGTGTCAGTGTATGTCTGTGTTACTTGGTGTACGTGTGTGTCTGTGTTACTGGGTATCAGTGTATGTATTTGTTACTTGGTGTCAGTGTATGTCTTTGTTACTTGGTGTAAGTGTATGTCTTTGTTACTTGGTGTCAATGTATGTCTTTGTTACTTGGTGTAAGTGCATGTCTGTGTTACTGAATATCTGTGTAATTCTTTGTTACTTGGTGTCAGTGTATGTCCTTGTTACTTGGTGTAAGTGTGTCTCTGTGTTACTGGGTATCAGTGTATGTCTTAGTTACTCGGTGTCAGTGTGTGCCTTTGTTACTTGGTGTCATTGTGTGTCTTTGTTACTGGGTGTCAGTGTATGCCTTTGTTACTGGGTGTCAGTGTATGTCTGTGTTACTGGGTGTCAGTGCATGTCTTTGTTACTTGGTGTCAGTGTCTATCTGTGTTACTTGGTGTAAGTGTGTGTCTTTGTTACTTGGTGTAATTGTATGTCTGTGTTACTTGGTGTCAGTGCGTGCCTGTGTTACTTGGTGTAAGTGTGTGTCTGTGTTACTTGGTGTAAGTGTGTGTCTGTGTTACTGGGTATCAGTGAATGTCTTTGTTACTTGGTGTCAGTGTATGTCTTTGTTACTGGGTGTCAGTGTATATTTTTGTTAATGGGTGTCAGTGTATGTCTTTGTTACTTGGTGTCCGTGTGTGTCTGTGTTACTGGATGTCAGTGTATGTCTTTGTTACTGGGTGTCAGTGTATGCCTTTGTTACTTGGTGTCAGTGTATGTCTTTGTTACTTGGTGTAAGTGTGTGTCTGTGTAACTGAGTATCAGTGTATGCCTTTGTTACTTGGTGTAAGTGTATGTCTGTGTTACTGGGTATCAGTGTCTGTCTTTGTTACTTTGTGTCAGTGTATGTCTTTGTTACTTGGTGTAAGTGTGTGTCTGTGTTACTGGGTATCAGTTAATTTCTTTGTTACTTGGTGTCAGTGTATGTCCTTGTTACTTGGTGTAAGTCTGTGTATGTGTTACTGTGTATCAGTGTATGTCTTTGTTACTTGGTGTTGGTGTGTTTCTGTGTAACTGAGTGTCAGTGTATGTCTTTGTTACTTGGTGTAAGTGTCTGTCTGTGTTACTGGGTATCAGTTTCTGCCTTTGTTACTTGGTGTAAGTGTGTGTCTGTGTTACTGGGTGTCAGTGTATGTCTTTGTTACTTGGTGTCAGTGCATGTCTGTGTACTTGGTGTAAATGTGTGTCTTTGTTACTTGGTGTCAGTGTATGTTTGTGTTACTTGGTGTAAGTGTATGTCTTTGTTACTTGGTGTCAGTGTCTGTCTTTGTTACTTGGTGTAAGTGTATGTCTTTGTTACTTGGTGTCAGTGCATGTTTTTGTTACTTGGTGTAAGTGTATGTCTTTGTTACTTGGTGTCAGTGTATCTCTCTGTTACTTGGTGTAAGTGTGTGTATGTGTTACTGGGTATCAGTGTATGTCTTTGTTACTTGGTGTCTTTGTCTTTCTTTGTTACTTCGGGTAAGTGTGTCTCTGTGTTATTGGTTATCAGTGTATGTCTTTGTTACATGGTGTCAGTGTATGTCTTTGTTACTTGGTGTCAGTGTATGTCTGTGTTACTTGGTGTACGTGTGTGTCTGTGTTACTGGGTATCAGTGTATGTATTTGTTACTTGGTGTCAGTGTATGTCTTTGTTACTTGGTGTAAGTGTATGTCTTTGTTACTTGGTGTCAATGTATGTCTTTGTTACTTGGTGTAAGTGCATGTCTGTGTTACTGAATATCTGTGTAATTCTTTGTTACTTGGTGTCAGTGTATGTCCTTGTTACTTGGTGTAAGTGTGTCTCTGTGTTACTGGGTATCAGTGTATGTCTTAGTTACTCGGTGTCAGTGTGTGCCTTTGTTACTTGGTGTCATTGTGTGTCTTTGTTACAGGGTGTCAGTGTATGCCTTTGTTACTGGGTGTCAGTGTATGTCTGTGTTACTGGGTGTCAGTGCATGTCTTTGTTACTTGGTGTCAGTGTCTATCTGTGTTACTTGGTGTAAGTGTGTGTCTTTGTTACTTGGTGTAATTGTATGTCTGTGTTACTTGGTGTCAGTGCGTGCCTGTGTTACTTGGTGTAAGTGTGTGTCTGTGTTACTTGGTGTAAGTGTGTGTCTGTGTTACTGGGTATCAGTGAATGTCTTTGTTACTTGGTGTCAGTGTATGTCTTTGTTACTGGGTGTCAGTGTATATTTTTGTTAATGGGTGTCAGTGTATGTCTTTGTTACTTGGTGTCCGTGTGTGTCTGTGTTACTGGATGTCAGTGTATGTCTTTGTTACTGGGTGTCAGTGTATGCCTTTGTTACTTGGTGTCAGTGTATGTCTTTGTTACTTGGTGTAAGTGTGTGTCTGTGTAACTGAGTATCAGTGTATGCCTTTGTTACTTGGTGTAAGTGTATGTCTGTGTTACTGGGTATCAGTGTCTGTCTTTGTTACTTTGTGTCAGTGTATGTCTTTGTTACTTGGTGTAAGTGTGTGTCTGTGTTACTGGGTATCAGTTAATTTCTTTGTTACTTGGTGTCAGTGTATGTCCTTGTTACTTGGTGTAAGTCTGTGTATGTGTTACTGTGTATCAGTGTATGTCTTTGTTACTTGGTGTTGGTGTGTTTCTGTGTAACTGAGTGTCAGTGTATGTCTTTGTTACTTGGTGTAAGTGTCTGTCTGTGTTACTGGGTATCAGTTTCTGCCTTTGTTACTTGGTGTAAGTGTGTGTCTGTGTTACTGGGTGTCAGTGTATGTCTTTGTTACTTGGTGTCAGTGCATGTCTGTGTACTTGGTGTAAATGTGTGTCTTTGTTACTTGGTGTCAGTGTATGTTTGTGTTACTTGGTGTAAGTGTATGTCTTTGTTACTTGGTGTCAGTGTCTGTCTTTGTTACTTGGTGTAAGTGTATGTCTTTGTTACTTGGTGTCAGTGCATGTTTTTGTTACTTGGTGTAAGTGTATGTCTTTGTTACTTGGTGTCAGTGTATCTCTCTGTTACTTGGTGTAAGTGTGTGTATGTGTTACTGGGTATCAGTGTATGTCTTTGTTACTTGGTGTCTTTGTCTTTCTTTGTTACTTCGGGTAAGTGTGTCTCTGTGTTATTGGTTATCAGTGTATGTCTTTGTTACATGGTGTCAGTGTATGTCTTTGTTACTTGGTGTCAGTGTATGTCTGTGTTACTTGGTGTACGTGTGTGTCTGTGTTACTGGGTATCAGTGTATGTATTTGTTACATGGTGTCAGTGTATGTCTTTGTTACTTGGTGTAAGTGTATGTCTTTGATACTTTTTGTCAGTGTATGTCTTTGTTACTTGGTGTAAGTGCATGTCTGTTTTACTGAATATCTGTGTAATTCTTTGTTACTTGGTGTCAGTGTATGTCCTTGTTACTTGGTGTAAGTGTGTCTCTGTGTTACTGGGTATCAGTGTATGCCTTAGTTACTCGGTGTCAGTGTGTGCCTTTGTTACTTGGTGTCATTGTGTGTCTTTGTAACTGGGTGTCAGTGTATGCCTTTGTTACTGGGTGTCAGTGTATATCTGTGTTACTGGGTGTCAGTGCATGTCTTTGTTACTTGGTGTCAGTGTCTATCTGTGTTACTTGGTGTAAGTGTGTGTCTTTGTTACTTGGTGTAATTGTATGTCTGTGTTACTTGGTGTCAGTGCGTGCCTGTGTTACTTGGTGTAAGTGTGTGTCTGTGTTACTTGGTGTAAGTGTGTGTCTGTGTTACTGGGTATCAGTGAATGTCTTTGTTACTTGGTGTCAGTGTATGTCTTTGTTACTTGGTGTCAGTGTATGTCTGTGTTACATGGTGTAAGTGTGTGTCTTTTTTCTTGGTGTCAGTGTATGTCAGTGTTACTTGGTGTAAGTGTGTGTCTTTGTTACTTGGTGTCAGTGGATGTCTTTGTTACTTGGTGTCATTGTATGCCGTTGTTACATGGTGTCAGCGTGTGTCTGTGTTACTGGGTATCAGTGTATGTCTTTGTTACTTGGTGTCTGTGTATGTCTGTGATACTTGGTATAATTGTGTGTCTGTGTTGCTGGGTATCAGTGTATGTCTTTGAAACTTGGTGTAAGTGTGTATCTGTGTTACTGGGTATCAGTGTATGTCGTTGTTACTTGGTGTCTGTGTATGTCTTTGATACTTGGTGTCAGTGTGTGTCTTTGTTACTTCGTGTCAGTGTTTGTCTTTGTGACTTGGTGTTCGTGTGTGTCTGTGTTACTGAGTATCAGTGTCGGTCTTTGTTACTTGGTGTAAGTGTGTGTCTGTGTTACTGGGTATCAGTGTATGTCTTTGTTACTTGGTGTCAGTGTATGTCTGTGTACTTGGTGTAAGTGTGTGTCTTTGTTACTTGGTGTCAGTGTATGTCTGTGTTACTTGGTGTAAGTGTATGTCTTTGTTACTTTGTGTCAGTGTCTGTCTTTGTTACTTGGTGTAAGTGTATGTCTTTGTTACTTGGTGTCAGTGCATGTTTTTGTTACTTGGTGCAAATGTATGTCTTTGTTACTTGGTGTCAGTGTATGTCTGTGTTACATGGTGTAAGTGTGTGTCTGTGTTACTGGGTATCAGTGTCTGTCTTTGTTACTTGCTGTCATTGTCTGTCTTTGTTACTTGGTGTAAGTGTGTGTCTGTGTTACTGGGTATCAGTGTATGTCTTTGTTACTTGGTGTCAGTGTATGTCTGTGTTACTTGGTGTAAGTGTGCGTCTGTGTTACTGGGTATCAGTGTATGTCTTTGTTCCTTGGTGTCAGTGTATGTCTGTGTTACATGGTGTAAGTGTGTGTCTGTGTTACTGGGTATCAGTGTCTGTCTTTGTTACTTGCTCTCATTGTCTGTCTTTGTTACTTGGTGTAAGTGTGTGTCTGTGTTACTGGGTATCAGTGTATGTCTTTGTTACTTGGTGTCAGTGTATGTCTTTGTTACTTGGTGTCAGTGGACGTCTGTGTTACTTGGTGTAAGTGCATGTCTTTGTTACTTGGTGTCAGTGTATGTCTTTGTTACTTGGTGTCTGTGTATGTCTTTTTTACTTGGTGTAAGTGTGTGTCTTTGTTACTTGGTGTCAGTGTGTGTCTTTGTTACTGGGTGTTAGTGTATGTCTTTGTGACTTGGTGTTAGTGTGTGTCTGTGTTACTGGGTATTAGTGTCTGTCTTTGTTACTTGGTGTAAGTGTGTGTCTGTGTTACTGGGTATCAGTGTATGTCTTTGTTACTTGGTGTCAGTGTATGTCTGTGTACTTGGTGTAAGTGTGTGTCTTTGTTACTTGGTGCCAGTGGATGTCTTTGTTACTTGGTGTAAGTGTATGTCTTTGTTTCTTGGTGTCAGTGCATGTATTTGTTACTTGGTGTAAGTGTATGTCTTTGTTACTTGGTGTCAGTGTATGTCTCTGTTACTTGATGTAAGTGTGTGTCTGTGTTACTGGGTATCAGTCTATGTCTTTGTTACTTGGTGCCATTGTCTGTCTTTGTTACTTGGTGTAATTGTATGTCTTTGTTACTTGGTGTCAGTGTACGTCTGTGTTACTTGGTGTAAGTGCATGTCTTTGTTACTTGGTGTCAGTGTATGTCTTTGTTACTTGGTGTCTGTGTATGTCTTTGTTACTTGGTGTAAGTGTGTGTCTTTGTTACTTGGTGTCAGTGAGTGTCTTTGTTCCTGTGAGTCAGTGTTTGTCTTTGTTACTGGGTGTTAGTGTATGTATTTGTGACTTGGTGTTAGTGTGTGTCTGTGTTACTGGGTATCAGTGTCTGTCTTTGTTACTTGGTGTAAGTGTGTGTCTGTGTTACTGGGTATCAGTGTATGTCTTTGTTACTTGGTGTCAGTGTGTGTCTGTGTACTTGGTATATGTGTGTGTCTTTGTTACTTGGTGCCAGTGTATGTCTGTGTTACTTGGTGTAAGTGTATGTCTTTGTTACTTGGTGTGAGTGGATGTCTTTGTTACTTGGTGTAAGTGTATGTATTTGTTACTTGGTGTAAGTGTATGTCTTTGTTACTTGGTGTCAGTGTATGTCTCTGTTACTTGATGTAAGTGTGTGTCTGTGTTACTGGGTATCAGTGTATGTCTTTGTTACTTGGTGTAAGTGTGTGTCTGTGTTACTGGGTATCAGTGTATGTCTTTGTTACTTGGTGTCAGTGTGTGTCTGTGTACTTGGTGTATGTGTGTGTCTTTGTTACTTGGTGCCAGTGTATGTCTGTGTTACTTGGTGTAAGTGTATGTCTTTGTTACTTGGTGTGAGTGGATGTCTTTGTTACTTGGTGTAAGTGTATGTATTTGTTACTTGGTGTAAGTGTATGTCTTTGTTACTTGGTGTCAGTGTATGTCTCTGTTACTTGATGTAAGTGTGTGTCTGTGTTACTGGGTATCAGTGTATGTCTTTGTTACTTGGTGTCATTGTCTGTCTTTGTTACTTGGTGAAAGTGTGTGTCTGTGTTACTTGGTGTTAGTGTGTGTCTGTGTTACATGGTATCAGTGTATGTCTTTGTTACTTGGTGTCAGTGTATGTATTTGTTACTTGGTGTCAGTGTATGTCTGTGTTACTTGGTGTCTTTGTATGTCTGTGTTGCTTGGTGTAAGTGTATGTCTTTGTTACTTGTTGTCAGTGTATGTCTTTGTTACTTGGTGTAAGTTTATGTCTTTGTTACTTGGTGTCAGTGTATGTCTTTGTTACTTGGTGGAAGTGTATGTCTTTGCTACTTGGTATCAGTGTATGTCTTTGATACTTGGTGTAAGTGTATGTCTGTGTTACTGGGTATCAGTGTCTGTCTTTGTTACTTGGTGTAAGTGTGTGTCTGTGTTACTCGGTATCAGTGTATGTCTTTGTTACTTGGTGTCAGTGTATGTCTGTGTACTTGGTGTAAGTGTGTGTCTTTGTTACTTGGTGTCAGTGTATGTCTGTGTTACTTGGTGTAAGTGTATGACTTTGTTACTTGGTGTCAATGTCTGTCTTTGTTAGTTGTTGTAACTGTATGTCTTTGTTACTTGGTGTCAGTGCATGTTTTTGTTACTTGGTGTAAGTGTATGTCTTTGTTACTTGGTGTCAGTGTATCTCTCTGTTACTTGGTGTAAGTGTGTGTATGTGTTACTGGGTATCAGTGTATGTCTTTGTTACTTGGTGTCTTTGTCTTTCTTTGTTACTTCGGGTAAGTGTGTCTCTGTGTTATTGGTTATCAGTGTATGTCTTTGTTACATGGTGTCAGTGTATGTATTTGTTACTTGGTGTCAGTGTATGTCTGTGTTACTTGGTGTACGTGTGTGTCTGTGTTACTGGGTATCAGTGTATGTATTTGTTACTTGGTGTCAGTGTATGTCTTTGTTACTTGGTGTAAGTGTATGTCTTTGTTACTTGGTGTCAATGTATGTCTTTGTTACTTGGTGTAAGTGCATGTCTGTGTTACTGAATATCTGTGTAATTCTTTGTTACTTGGTGTCAGTGTATGTCCTTGTTACTTGGTGTAAGTGTGTCTCTGTGTTACTGGGTATCAGTGTATGTCTTAGTTACTCGGTGTCAGTGTGTGCCTTTGTTACTTGGTGTCATTGTGTGTCTTTGTTACTGGGTGTCAGTGTATGCCTTTGTTACTGGGTGTCAGTGTATGTCTGTGTTACTGGGTGTCAGTGCATGTCTTTGTTACTTGGTGTCAGTGTCTATCTGTGTTACTTGGTGTAAGTGTGTGTCTTTGTTACTTGGTGTAATTGTATGTCTGTGTTACTTGGTGTCAGTGCGTGCCTGTGTTACTTGGTGTAAGTGTGTGTCTGTGTTACTTGGTGTAAGTGTGTGTCTGTGTTACTGGGTATCAGTGAATGTCTTTGTTACTTGGTGTCAGTGTATGTCTTTGTTACTGGGTGTCAGTGTATATTTTTGTTAATGGGTGTCAGTGTATGTCTTTGTTACTTGGTGTCCGTGTGTGTCTGTGTTACTGGATGTCAGTGTATGTCTTTGTTACTGGGTGTCAGTGTATGCCTTTGTTACTTGGTGTCAGTGTATGTCTTTGTTACTTGGTGTAAGTGTGTGTCTGTGTAACTGAGTATCAGTGTATGCCTTTGTTACTTGGTGTAAGTGTATGTCTGTGTTACTGGGTATCAGTGTCTGTCTTTGTTACTTTGTGTCAGTGTATGTCTTTGTTACTTGGTGTAAGCGTGTGTCTGTGTTACTGGGTATCAGTTAATTTCTTTGTTACTTGGTGTCAGTGTATGTCCTTGTTACTTGGTGTAAGTCTGTGTATGTGTTACTGTGTATCAGTGTATGTCTTTGTTACTTGGTGTTGGTGTGTTTCTGTGTAACTGAGTGTCAGTGTATGTCTTTGTTACTTGGTGTAAGTGTCTGTCTGTGTTACTGGGTATCAGTTTCTGCCTTTGTTACTTGGTGTAAGTGTGTGTCTGTGTTACTGGGTGTCAGTGTATGTCTTTGTTACTTGGTGTCAGTGCATGTCTGTGTACTTGGTGTAAATGTGTGTCTTTGTTACTTGGTGTCAGTGTATGTTTGTGTTACTTGGTGTAAGTGTATGTCTTTGTTACTTGGTGTCAGTGTCTGTCTTTGTTACTTGGTGTAAGTGTATGTCTTTGTTACTTGGTGTCAGTGCATGTTTTTGTTACTTGGTGTAAGTGTATGTCTTTGTTACTTGGTGTCAGTGTATCTCTCTGTTACTTGGTGTAAGTGTGTGTATGTGTTACTGGGTATCAGTGTATGTCTTTGTTACTTGGTGTCTTTGTCTTTCTTTGTTACTTCGGGTAAGTGTGTCTCTGTGTTATTGGTTATCAGTGTATGTCTTTGTTACATGGTGTCAGTGTATGTCTTTGTTACTTGGTGTCAGTGTATGTCTGTGTTACTTGGTGTACGTGTGTGTCTGTGTTACTGGGTATCAGTGTATGTATTTGTTACATGGTGTCAGTGTATGTCTTTGTTACTTGGTGTAAGTGTATGTCTTTGATACTTTTTGTCAGTGTATGTCTTTGTTACTTGGTGTAAGTGCATGTCTGTTTTACTGAATATCTGTGTAATTCTTTGTTACTTGGTGTCAGTGTATGTCCTTGTTACTTGGTGTAAGTGTGTCTCTGTGTTACTGGGTATCAGTGTATGCCTTAGTTACTCGGTGTCAGTGTGTGCCTTTGTTACTTGGTGTCATTGTGTGTCTTTGTAACTGGGTGTCAGTGTATGCCTTTGTTACTGGGTGTCAGTGTATATCTGTGTTACTGGGTGTCAGTGCATGTCTTTGTTACTTGGTGTCAGTGTCTATCTGTGTTACTTGGTGTAAGTGTGTGTCTTTGTTACTTGGTGTAATTGTATGTCTGTGTTACTTGGTGTCAGTGCGTGCCTGTGTTACTTGGTGTAAGTGTGTGTCTGTGTTACTTGGTGTAAGTGTGTGTCTGTGTTACTGGGTATCAGTGAATGTCTTTGTTACTTGGTGTCAGTGTATGTCTTTGTTACTTGGTGTCAGTGTATGTCTGTGTTACATGGTGTAAGTGTGTGTCTTTTTTCTTGGTGTCAGTGTATGTCAGTGTTACTTGGTTTCATTGTATGCCGTTGTTACATGGTGTCAGCGTGTGTCTGTGTTACTGGGTATCAGTGTATGTCTTTGTTACTTGGTGTCTGTGTATGTCTGTGATACTTGGTATAATTGTGTGTCTGTGTTGCTGGGTATCAGTGTATGTCTTTGAAACTTGGTGTAAGTGTGTATCTGTGTTACTGGGTATCAGTGTATGTCGTTGTTACTTGGTGTCTGTGTATGTCTTTGATACTTGGTGTCAGTGTGGGTCTTTGTTACTTCGTGTCAGTGTTTGCCTTTGTTACTGGGTGTCAGTGTATGTCTTTGTGACTTGGTGTTCGTGTGTGTCTGTGTTACTGAGTATCAGTGTCGGTCTTTGTTACTTGGTGTAAGTGTGTGTCTGTGTTACTGGGTATCAGTGTATGTCTTTGTTACTTGGTGTCAGTGTATGTCTGTGTACTTGGTGTAAGTGTGTGTCTTTGTTACTTGGTGTCAGTGTATGTCTGTGTTACTTGGTGTAAGTGTATGTCTTTGTTACTTTGTGTCAGTGTCTGTCTTTGTTACTTGGTGTAAGTGTATGTCTTTGTTACTTGGTGTCAGTGCATGTTTTTGTTACTTGGTGCAAATGTATGTCTTTGTTACTTGGTGTCAGTGTATGTCTGTGTTACATGGTGTAAGTGTGTGTCTGTGTTACTGGGTATCAGTGTCTGTCTTTGTTACTTGCTGTCATTGTCTGTCTTTGTTACTTGGTGTAAGTGTGTGTCTGTGTTACTGGGTATCAGTGTATGTCTTTGTTACTTGGTGTCAGTGTATGTCTGTGTTACTTGGTGTAAGTGTGCGTCTGTGTTACTGGGTATCAGCGTATGTCTTTGTTCCTTGGTGTCAGTGTATGTCTTTGTTACTTCGTGTAATTGTATGTCTTTGTTACTTGGTGTCAGTGGACGTCTGTGTTACTTGGTGTAAGTGCATGTCTTTGTTACTTGGTGTCAGTGTATGTCTTTGTTACTTGGTGTCTGTGTATGTCTTTTTTACTTGGTGTAAGTGTGTGTCTTTGTTACTTGGTGTCAGTGTGTGTCTTTGTTACTGGGTGTTAGTGTATGTCTTTGTGACTTGGTGTTAGTGTGTGTCTGTGTTACTGGGTATTAGTGTCTGTCTTTGTTACTTGGTGTAAGTGTGTGTCTGTGTTACTGGGTATCAGTGTATGTCTTTGTTACTTGGTGTCAGTGTATGTCTGTGTACTTGGTGTAAGTGTGTGTCTTTGTAACTTGGTGTCAGTGTATGTCTGTGTTACTTGGTGTAAGTGTATGTCTTTGTTACTTTGTGTCAGTGTCTGTCTTTGTTACTTGGTGTAAGTGTATGTCTTTGTTACTTGGTGTCCGTGCATGTTTTTGTTACTTGGTGCAAATGTATGTCTTTGTTACTTGGTGTCAGTGTATGTCTGTGTTACTTGGTGTAAGTGTGTGTCTGTGTTACTGGGTATCAGTGTCTGTCTTTGTTACTTGGTGTCATTGTCTGTCTTTGTTACTTGGTGTAAGTGTGTGTCTGTGTTACAGTGTATCAGTGTATGTCTTTGTTACTTGGTGTCAGTGTATGTCTATGTTACTTGGTGTCAGTGTGCGTCTGTGTTACTGGGTACCAGTGTATGTCTTTGTTCCTTGGTGTCAGTGTATGTCTTTGTTACTTCGTGTAATTGTATGTCTTTGTTACTTGGTGTCAGTGGACGTCTGTGTTACTTGGTGTAAGTGCATGTCTTTGTTACTTGGTGTCAGTGTATGTCTTTGTTACTTGGTGTCTGTGTATGTCTTTGTTACTTGGTGTAAGTGTGTATCTTTGTTACTTGGTGTCAGTGTGTGTCTTTGTTCCTGTGTGTCAGTGTTTGTCTTTGTTACTGGGTGTTAGTGTATGTCTTTGTGACTTGTTGTTAGTGTGTGTCTGTGTTACTGGGTATCAGTGTCTGTCTTTGTTACTTGGTGTTAGTGTGTGTCTGTGTTACTGGGTATCAGTGTATGTCTTTGTTACTTGGTGTCAGTGTATGTCTGTGTACTTGGTGTAAGTGTGTGTCTGTGTTACTTGGTGCCAGTGGATGTCTTTGTTACTTGGTGTAAGTGTATGTCTTTGTTTCTTGGTGTCAGTGCATGTATTTGTTACTTGGTGTAAGTGTATGTCTTTGTTTCTTGGTGTCAGTGCATGTATTTGTTACTTGGTGTCAGTGTATGTCTCTGTTACTTGATGTAAGTGTGTGTCTGTGTTACTGGGTATCAGTGTATGTCTTTGTTACTTGGTGCCACTGTCTGTCTTTGTTACTTGGTGTAATTGTATGTCTTTGTTACTTGGTGTCAGTGTACGTCTGTGTTACTTGGTGTAAGTGCATGTCTTTGTTACTTGGTGTCAGTGTATGTCTTTGTTACTTGGTGTCTGTGTATGTCTTTGTTACTTGGTGTAAGTGTGTGTCTTTGTTACTTGGTGTCAGTGAGTGTCTTTGTTCCTGTGAGTCAGTGTTTGTCTTTGTTACTGGGTGTTAGTGTATGTATTTGTGACTTGGTGTTAGTGTGTGTCTGTGTTACTGGGTATCAGTGTCTGTCTTTGTTACTTGGTGTAAGTGTGTGTCTGTGTTACTGGGTATCAGTGTATGTCTTTGTTACTTGGTGTCAGTGTGTGTCTGTGTACTTGGTGTATGTGTGTGTCTTTGTTACTTGGTGCTAGTGTATGTCTGTGTTACTTGGTGTAAGTGTATGTCTTTGTTACTTGGTGTGAGTGGATGTCTTTGTTACTTGGTGTAAGTGTATGTAGTTGTTACTTGGTGTAAGTGTATGTCTTTGTTACTTGGTGTCAGTGTATGTCTCTGTTACTTGATGTAAGTGTGTGTTTGTGTTACTGGGTATCAGTGTATGTCTTTGTTACTTGGTGTAAGTGTGTGTCTGTGTTACTGGGTATCAGTGTATGTCTTTGTTACTTGGTGTCAGTGTGTGTCTGTGTACTTGGTGTATGTGTGTGTCTTTGTTACTTGGTGCCAGTGTATGTCTGTGTTACTTGGTGTAAGTGTATGTCTTTGTTACTTGGTGTGAGTGGATGTCTTTGTTACTTGGTGTAAGTGTATGTATTTGTTACTTGGTGTAAGTGTATGTCTTTGTTACTTGGTGTCAGTGTATGTCTCTGTTACTTGATGTAAGTGTGTGTCTGTGTTACTGGGTATCAGTGTATGTCTTTGTTACTTGGTGTCATTGTCTGTCTTTGTTACTTGGTGAAAGTGTGTGTCTGTGTTACTTGGTGTTAGTGTGTGTCTGTGTTACTGGGTATCAGTGTGTGTCTTTGTTACTTGGTGTCAGTGTATGTATTTGTTACTTGGTGTCAGTGTATGTCTGTGTTACTTGGTGTCTTTGTATGTCTGTGTTGCTTAGTGTAAGTGTATGTCTTTGTTACTTGTTGTCAGTGTATGTCTTTGTTACTTGGTGTAAGTTTATGTCTTTGTTACTTGGTGTCAGTGTATGTCTTTGTTACTTGGTGGAAGTGTATGTCTTTGCTACTTGGTATCAGTGTATGTCTTTGATACTTGGTGTAAGTGTATGTCTGTGTTACTGGGGATCAGTGTCTGTCTTTGTTACTTGGTGTAAGTGTGTGTCTGTGTTACTGGGTATCAGTGTATGTCTTTGTTACTTGGTGTCAGTGTATGTCTGTGTACTTGGTGTAAGTGTGTGTCTTTGTTACTTGGTGTCAGTGTATGTCTGTGTTACTTGGTGTAAGTGTATGTCTGTGTTACTGGGTATCAGTGTCTGTCTTTGTTACTTGGTGTAAGTGTGTGTCTGTGTTACTGGGTATCAGTGTATGTCTTTGTTACTTGGTGTCAGTGTATGTCTGTGTACTTGGTGTAAGTGTGTCTCTTTGTTACTTGGTGTAAGTGTATGTCTGTGTTACTTGGTGTAAGTGTATGTCTTTGTTACTTGGTGTCAGTGTATGTCTTTGTTAGTTGGTGTAACTGTATGTCTTTGTTACTTGGTGTCAGTGCATGTTTTTGTTAATTGGTGTAAGTGTATGTCTTTGTTACTTGGTGTCAGTGTATGTCTGTGTTACTTGGTGTTAGTGTGTGTCTGTGTTACTGGGTATCAGTGTATGTCTTTGTTACTTGGTGTCATTGTCTGTCTTTGTTACTTGGTGTAAGTGTGTGTCTGTGTTACTGGGTATCAGTGTATGTCTTTGTTACTTGGTGTCAGTGTATGTCTGTGTTACTTGGTGTAAGTGTGCGTCTGTGTTACTGGGTATCAGTGTATGTCTTTGTGCCTTGGTGAAAGTGTGTGTCTGTGTTGCTTGCTATCAGTGTATGTCTTTGTTACTTGGTGTAAGTGTGTCTCTGTGTTACTGGGTATCAGTGTACGTCTTTGTTACTTGGTGTCTGTGTGTGTCTGTGTTACTTGGTGTAAGTGTGTGTCTGTGTAACTGGGTATCAGTGCATGTCTTTGTTACTTGGTGTAAGTGTGTCTCTGTGTTATTGGGTATCAGTGTATGCCTTCGTTACTTGGTGTCAGTGTATGTCTTTTTTAATTGGTGTAAGAGTATGTCTTTGTTACTTGGTGTCAGTGTATGTCTTTGTTACTTGGTGTAAGTGTGTGTCTGTGTTACTGGGTATCAGTGTATGTCTTTGTTAATAGGTGTCAGTGTATGTCTTTGTTACTTGGTGTCAGTGTATGTCTTTGTTACTTGGTGTAAGTGTGTGTCTGTATTACTGAGTATCTGTGTAATTCTTTGTTACTTGGTGTCAGTGTATGTCCTTGTTACTTGGTGTAAGTGTGTGTCTGTGTTACTGGGTATCAGTGTATGTCTTAGTTACTCGGTGTCAGTGTGTGCCTTTGTTACTTGGTGTCATTGTGTGTCTTTGTTGCTGGGTGTCAGTGTATGCCTTTGTTACTGGGTGTCAGTGTATGTCTTTGTGACTTGGTGTAAGTGTGTGTATGTGTTACTGGGTATCAGTGTCTGTCATTGTTACTTGTTGTAAGTGTGTGTCTGTGTTACTGGGTATCAGTGTATGTCTTTGTTACTTGGTGTCAGTGTATGTCTGTGTTACTTGGTGTAAGTGTGTGTCTTTTTTACTTGGTGTCTGTGTATGTCAGTGTTACTTGGTGTAAGTGTGTGTCTTTGTTACTGGGTATCAGAGTATGTCTTTGTTACTTGGTGTCAGTGTATGTCTGTGTTACTGGGTGTCAGTGCATGTCTTTGTTACTTGGTGTCAGTGTCTATCTGTGTTACTTGGTGTAAGTGTGTGTCTTTGTTACTTGGTGTAATTGTATGTCTTTGTTACTTGGTGTCAGTGTGTGCCTGTGTTACTTGGTGTAAGTGTATGTATTTGTTACTTGGTGTAAGTGTGTGTCTGTGTTACTGGGTATCAGTGAATGTCTTTGTTACTTGGTGTCAGTGTATGTCTTTGTTACTGGGTGTCAGTGTATATTTTTGTTAATGGGTGTCAGTGTATGTCTTTGTTACTTGGTGTCCGTGTGTGTCTGTGTTACTGGATGTCAGTGTATGTCTTTGTTACTGGGTGTCAGTGTATGCCTTTGTTACTTGGTGTCAGTGTATGTCTTTGTTACTTGGTGTAAGTGTGTGTCTGTGTAACTGAGTATCAGTGTATGCCTTTGTTACTTGGCGTAAGAGTATGTCTGTGTTACTGGGTATCAGTTTATGTCTTTGTTACTTGGTGTCAGTGTATGTCTTTGTTACTTGGTGTAAGTGTGTGTCTGTGTTACTGGGAATCAGTGAATTTCTTTGTTACTTGGTGTCAGTGTATGTCCTTGTTCCTTGGTGTAAGTGTGTGTATGTGTTACTGGGTATCTGTGTATGTGTTTGTTACTTGGTGTTGGTGTGTTTCTGTGTAACTGAGTATCAGTGTATGTCTTTGTTACTTGGTGTAAGTGTGTGTCTGTGTTACTGGGTATCAGTTTCTGCCTTTGTTACTTGGTGTAAGTGTGTGTCTGTGTTACTGGGTGTCAGTGTATGTCTTTGTTACTTGGTGTCAGTGCATGTCTGTGTACTTGGTGTAAGTGTGTGTCTTTGTTACTTGGTGTCAGTGTATGTTAGTGTTACTTGGTGTAAGTGTATGTCTTTGTTACTTGGCGTCAGTGTATGTTTTTGGTACTTGGTGTAAGTGTATGTCTTTGTTACTTGGTGTAAGTGCATGTCTTTGTTACTTGGTGTAAGTTTATGTCTTTGTTACTTGGTGTCAGTGTATCTCTCCTTTACTTGGTGTAAGTGTGTGTATGTGTTACTGGGTATCAGTGTATGTCTTTGTTACTTGGTGTCTTTGTCTTTCTTTGTTACTTGGGGTAAGTGTGTCTCTGTGTTATTGGTTATCAGTGTATGTATTTGTTACTTGGTGTCAGATTATGTCTTTGTTACTTGGTGTAAATGTATGTCTTTGTTACTTGGTGTCAGTGTATGTCATTGTTACTTGGTGTAAGTGTGTGTCTGTGTTACTGAATATCTGTGTAATTCTTTGTTACTTGGTGTCAGTGTATGTCCTTGTTACTTGGTGTAAGTGTGTGTCTGTGTTACTGGGTATCAGTGTATTTCTTAGTTACTCGGTGTCAGTGTGTGCCTTTGTTACTTGGTGTCATTGTGTGTCTTTGTTACTGGGTGTCAGTGTATGCCTTTGTTACTGGGTGTCAGTGTATAAATGTGTTACTGGGTGTCAGTGCATGTCTTTGTTACTTGGTGTCAGTGTCTATCTGTGTTACTTGGTGTAAGTGTGTGTCTTTGTTACTTGGTGTAATTGTATGTCTTTGTTACTTGGTGTCAGTGTGTGCCTGTGTTACTTGGTGTAAGTGTGTGTCTGTGTTACTTGGTGTAAGTGTGTGTCTGTGTTACTGGGTATCAGTGAATGTCTTTGTTACTTGGTGTCAGTGTATGTCTTTGTTACTGGGTGTCAGTGTATATTTTTGTTAATGGGTGTCAGTGTATGTCTTTGCTACTTGGTGTCCGTGTGTGTCTGTGTTACTGGATGTCAGTGTATGTCTTTGTTACTGGGTGTCAGTGTATGCCTTTGTTACTTGGTGTCAGTGTATGTCTTTTTTACTTTGTGTAAGTGTGTGTCTGTGTAACTGAGTATCAGTGTATGCCTTTGTTACTTGGTGTAAGTGTGTGTCTGTGTTACTGGGTATCAGTGTATGTCTTTGTTGCTTGGTGTCAGTGTATGTCTGTGTACTTGGTGTAAGTGTGTGTCTTTGTTACTTGGTGTCAGTGTATGTCTGTTTTACTTGGTGTAAGTGTATGTCTTTGTTACTTGGTGTCAGTGTCTGTCTTTGTTACTTGGTGTAAGTGTATGTCTTTGTTACTTGGTGTCAGTGCATGTTTTTGTTACTTGGTGTAAGTGTATGTCTTTGTTACTTGGTGTCAGTGTATGTCTGTGTTACTTGGTGTAAGTGTGTGTCTGTGTCACTGGGTATCAGTGTATGTCTTTGTTACTTGGTGTCATTGTCTGTCTTTGTTACTTGGTGTAAGTGTGTGTCTGTGTTACTGGGTATCAGTGTATGTCTTTGTTACTTGGTGTCAGTGTATGTCTGTGTTACTTGGTGTAAGTGTGCGTCTGTGTTACTGGGTATCAGTGTATGTCTTTGTTCCTTGGTGTCAGTGTATGTCTTTGTTACTTGGTGTAATTGTATGTCTTTGTTACTTGGTGTCAGTGTACGTCTGTGTTACTTGGTGTAAGTGCATGTCTTTGTTACTTGGTGTCAGTGTATGTCTTTGTTACTTGGTGTCTGTGTATGTCTTTGTTACTTGGTGTAAGTGTGTGTCTTTGTTACTTTTTGTCAGTGTGTGTCTTTGTTCCTGTGTGTCAGTGTTTGTCTTTGTTACTTGGTGTTAGTGTCTGTCTTTGTGACTTGGTGTTAGTGTGTGTCTGTGTTACTGGGTATCAGTGTCTGTCTTTGTTACTTGGTGTAAGTGTGTGTCTGTGTTACTGGGTATCAGTGTATGTCTTTGTTACTTGGTGTCAGTGTATGTCTGTGTACTTGGTGTAAGTGTGTGTCTTTGTTACTTGGTGCCAGTGGATGTCTTTGTTACTTGGTGTAAGTGTATGTCTTTGTTTCTTGGTGTCAGTGCATGTATTTGTTACTTGGTGTAAGTGTATGTCTTTGTTACTTGGTATCAGTGTATGTCTCTGTTACTTGATGTAAGTGTGTGTCTGTGTTACTGGGTATCAGTGCTATGTCTTTGTTACTTGGTGTCATTGTCTGTCTTTGTTACTTGGTGAAATTGTATGTCTTTGTTACTTGGTGTCAGTGTACGTCTGTGTTACTTGGCGTAAGTGCATGTCTTTGTTACTTGGTGTCAGTGTATGTCTTTGTTACGTGGTGTCTGTGTATGTCTTTGTTACTTGGTGTAAGTGTGTGTCTTTGTTACTTGGTGTCAGTAAGTGTCTTTGTTCCTGTGAGTCAGTGTTTGTCTTTGTTACCGGGTGTTAGTGTATGTCTTTGTGACTTGGTGTTAGCGTGTGTCTGTGTTACTGGGTATCAGTGTCTGTCTTTGTTACTTGGTGTAAGTGTGTGTCTGTGTTACTGGGTATCAGTGTATGTCTTTGTTACTTGGTGTCAGTGTATGTCTGTGTACTTGGTGTATGTGTGTGTCTTTGTTACTTGGTGCCAGTGTATGTCTGTGTTACTTGGTGTAAGTGTATGTCTTTGTTACTTGGTGTGAGTGGATGTCTTTGTTACTTGGTGTAAGTGTATGTATTTGTTACTTGGTGTAAGTGTATGTCTTTGTTACTTGGTGTCAGTGCATGTCTCTGTTACTTGATGTAAGTGTGTGTCTGTGTTATTGGGTATCAGTGTATGTCTTTGTTCTTTGGTGCAATTGTCTGTCTTTGTTACTTGGTGAAAGTGTGTGTCTGTGTTACTTGGTTTTAGTGTGTGTCTGTGTTACTGGGTATCAGTTTATGTCTTTGTTACTTGGTGTCAGTGTATGTATTTGTTACTTGGTGTCAGTGTATGTCTGTGTTACTTGGTGTCTTTGTATGTCTGTGTTGCTTGGTTTAAGTGTATGTCTTTGTTACTTGGTGTCACTGTATGTCTTTGTTACTTGGTGTAAGTTTATGTCTTTGTTACTTGGTGTCAGTGTATGTCTGTGTTACTGGGTATCAGTGTCTGTCTTTGTTAGTTGGTGTAAGTGTGTGTCTGTGTTGCTTGGTATCAGTGTATGTCTTTGTTACTTGGTGTAAGTGTGTCTCTGTGTTACTGGGTATCAGTGTATGTCTTTGTTACTTGGTGTAAGTGTGTCTCTGTGTTACTGGGTATCAGTGTACGTCTTTGTTACTTGGTGTCTGTGTGTGTCTGTGTTACTTGGTTTAAGTGTGTGCCTGTGTAACTGGGTATCAGTGTATGTCTTTGTTACTTGGTGTAACTGTGTCTCTGTGTTATTGGGTATCAGTGTATGTCTTTGTTACTTGGTGTCAGTGTATGTCTTTTTTAATTGGTGTAAGTGTATGTCTTTGTTACTTGGTGTCAGTGTGTGTCTTTGTTACTGTGTGTCAGTGTATGTCTTTGTGACTTGGTGTAAGTGCGTGTCTGTGTTACCGGGTATCAGTGTATGTCATTGTTACTTGGAGTAATTGTTTCTCTGTGTTACTGGGTGTCAGTGTGTATCTGTGTTCCTGGGTATCAGTGTCTGTCTTTGTTACTTGGAGTAGGTGTTTCTCTGTGTTACTGGGTGTCAGTGTGTCAGTGTCTGTCTTTGTTACTTTGTGTCAGTGCATGACTGTGTTAGTTGGTGTAAGTGTGTGTCTTTGTTATTGGTTATCAGTGTATGTCTTTGTTACTTGGTGTAAGTGTCTGTCTGTGTTACTGGGTATCAGTGTATGTCTTTGTTACTTGGTGTAAGTGTGTGTCTGTGTTACTGGGTATCAGTGTCTGTCTTTGTTACTTGTTGTCAGTGTATGACTTTGTTACTGGGTGCCAGTGCGTGTCTGTGATACTGGGTATCATTGTATGTCTTTGTTGCTTGGTGTCAGTGTATGTCTTTGTACTTGGTGGAAGTGAATGTCTTTGTTACTTGGTGTCAGTGTATGTCTGTGTTACTGGGTGTCACTGTGTATCTGTGTTCCTGGGTGTCGGTGTATGTCATTGTAACTTGGTGTCAGTGTATGTCCGTGTTACTTGGTGTAAGTGTGTGTCTGTGTTACTTTCTGTAAGTGTTTGTCTGTGTTAAAGGGTATCAGTGCATGTCTGTGTTACCTGGTGTCAGTGTATGTCTTTGTTACTTGGTGTAAGTGTATGTCTTTGTTACTTGGTGTCTGTGTATGTCTGTGTTACTTGTTGTAACTCTATGTCTTTGTTACTTGGTGTCAGTGTATGTCTTTGTTACTTGGTGTAAGTATGTGTCTGTGTTACTGGGTATCAGTGTATGTCTTTGTTACTTGGTGTAAGTGTGTGTCTGTGTTACTGGGTATCAGTGTATGTCTCTGTTACTTGGTGTCAGTGTATGTCTTTGTTACTTGGTGTAAGTGTATGTCTTTATTACTTGGTGTCAGTGTAAGACTTTGTTACTTGGTGTAAGTGTGTGTCTGTGTTTCTGGGTATCAGTGTATGTCTTTGTTAATTGGTGTCAGTGTATGTCTTTGTTACTTGGTGTCAGTGTCTGTCTTTGTTACTTGGTGTAACTGTGTGTCTGTGTTATTATGTATCAGTGTCTGTCTTTGTTACTGGGTGTCAGTGTGTGCCTTTGTGACTTGGTGTAAGTTCGTGTCTGCATTACTGGGTATCAGTGTCTGTCTTTGTTAATTGGTGTAAGTGTGTGTCTGTGTTACTGGGTATCAGTGTATGTCTTTGTTAATTGGTGTCAGTGTATGTCCGTGTTACTTGGTTTAAGTATGTGTCTTTGTTAATTGGTGTAAGTGTATGTCTGTCTTACTTGGTGGAAGTGTATGTCTTTGTTACTTGGTGTCAGTGCTTGTCTTTGTTACTTGGTGTTAATTTATGTCTTTGTTACTTGGTTTCAGTGTCTGTCTTTGTTACTTGGTGTAAGTGTATGTCTTTGTTACTTGGTGTCAGTGTTTCTCTGTGTTACTGGGTGTCACTGTGTATCTGTGTTCCGGGGTGTCAGTGTAAGTCATTGTAACTTGGTGTCAGTGTATGTCCGTGTTACTTGGTGTAAGTGTGTGACTGTGTTACTTGGTGTAAGTGTGTGTCTGTGTTACTGGGTATCAGTGCATGTCTGTGTTACCTGGTGTCAGTGTATGTCTTTGTTACTTGGTGTAAGTGTATGTCTTTGTTACTTGGTGTCAGTGTATGTCTGTGTCACTTGGTGTAACTCTATGTCTTTGTTACTTGGTGTCAGTGTATGTCTTTGTTACTTGGTGTAAGTGTGTGTCTGTGTTACTGGGTATCAGTGTATGTCTTTGTTACTTGGTGTAAGTGTGTGTCTGTGTTACTGGGTATCAGTGTATGTCTTTGTTACTTTGTGTCAGTGTATGTCTTTGTTCCTTGGTGTAAGTGTATGTCTTTATTACTTGGTGTCAGTGTAAGTCTTTGTTACTTGGTGTAAGTGTGCGTCTGTGTTTCTGGGTATCAGTGTATGTCTTTGTTAATTGGTGCCAGTGTATGTCTTTGTTACTTGGTGTCAGTGTAAGTCTTTGTTACTTGGTGTAAGTGTGTGTCTGTGTTTCTGGGTATCAGTGTATGTCTTTGTTAATAGGTGCCAGTGTATGTCTTTGTTACTTGGTGTCAGTGCTTGTCTTTGTTACTTGGTGTTAATTTATGTCTTTGTTACTTGGTTTCAGTGTCTGTCTTTGTTACTTGCTGTAAGTGTATGTCTTTATTACTTGGTGTCAGTGTAAGTCTTTGTTACTTGGTGTAAGTGTGTGTCTGTGTTTCTGGGTATCAGTGTATGTCTTTGTTAATTGGTGCCAGTGTATGTCTTTGTTACTTGGTGTCAGTGAAAATCTTTGTTACTTGGTGTAAGTGTGTGTCTGTGTTTCTGGGTATCAGTGTATGTCTTTGTTAATTGGTGCCAGTGTATGTCTTTGTTACTTGGTGTCAGTGCTTGTCTATGTTACTTGGTGATAATTTATGTCTTTGTTACTTGGTTACAGTGTCTGTCTTTGTTACTTGGTGTAAGTGTATGTCTTTGTTACTTGGTGTCAGTGTATGTCTTTGATTATTTGTGTAATTGTGTTAATGTTACTGGGTATCAGTGTCTGTCTTTGTTACTTGGTGTAAGAGTGTGTCTTTCTTACTTGGTGTAAGTGCATGTCTTTGTTAATTGGTGTCAGTGTATGTCTGTGTTACTTGGTGTATGTGTGTGTCTTTGTTAGTTGGTGTAAGTGTATGTCTTTGTTACATGGTGTCACTGTGTGTCTGTGTTATTTGCTTCAAGTGTCTGTCTTTGTTACTTGGTGTCAGTGTATGTATTTGTTACTGGCTGCAAGTATTTGTCTGTGTTACTGGGCATCAGTGTATCTCTTTTTTACTTGGTGTCAGTGTATATCTGTGTACTTGGTGTAAGTGTGTGTCTTTGTTACTTGGTGTCAGTGTATGGCTTTGTTACTTGGTGTAAGTGTATGTCTTTGTTACTTGGTGTCAGTGTATGTCTTTGTTACTTGGTGTAAGTGTATGTCTTTGTTACTTGGTGTCAGTGTATGTCTCTGTTACTTGGTGTAAGTGTGTGTCTGTGTTACTATGTATCAGTGTATGTCTTTGTTACTTGGTGTCATTGTCTGTCTTTGTTACTTGGTGTAAGTGTGTGTCTGTGTTACTGAGCATCAGTGTATGTCTTTGTTACTTGGTGTCAGTGTATGTCTTTGTTACTTGGTGACAGTGTGTGTCTGTGTTACTTGGTGTAAGTGTGTGTCTGCGTTACTGGGTATCAGTGTATGTCTTTGTTACTTGGTGTCAGTGCATGTCTTTGTTACTTGGTGTAAATGTATGTCTTTGTTACTTGGTGTCAGTGTATGTCTGTGTTACTTGGTGTAAGTGTATGTCTTTGTTACTTGGTGTCAGTGTATGTCTTTGATACTTAGTGTAAGTGTATGTCTTTGTTACTTGGTGTCAGTTTATGTCTTTGTTACTTGGTGTAAGTGTATCCCTTTGCTACTTGGTGTCAGTGTATGTCTTTGATACTTGGTCTAAGTGTATGTCTGTGTTACTGGGTATCAGTGTCTGTATTTGTTACTTGGTGTAAGTGTGTGTCTTTGTTACTTGGTGTCTGTGTATGTCTTTGTTACTTGGTGTCAGTGTGTTTCTTTGTTACTTGGTGTCAGTGTGTGTCTTTGTTACTGGGTGTCAGTGTTTGTGTTTGTTTCTGGGTGTCAGTGTATGTCTTTGTGACTTGGTGTTAGTGTGTGTCTGTGTTACTGGTTATCAGTGTCTGTCTTTGTTACTTGGTGTAAGTGTGTGTCTGTGTTACTGGGTATCAGTGTATGTCTTTGTTACTTGGTGTCAGTGTATGTCTGTGTACTTGGTGTATGTGTGTGTCTTTGTTACTTGGTGTCAGTGTTTGTCTGTGTTACTTGGTGTAAGTGTATGTCTTTGTTACTTGGTGTCAGTGTATGTCTTTGTTACTTGGTGTAAGTGTATGTCTTTGTTTCTTGTTGTCAGTGCATGACATTGTTACTTGGTGTAAGTGTATGTCTTTGTTACTTGGTGTCAGTGTATGTCTCTGTTACTTGGTGTAGTTGTGTATCTGTGTTACTGGGTATCAGTGTATGTCTTTGTTACTTGGTATCATTGTCTGTCTTTGTTACTTGGTGTAAGTGTGTGTCTGTGTTACTTGGTGTAAATGTTTGTCTGTGTTACTGGCTATCAGTGTATGTCTTTGTAACTTGGTGTCAGTGTATGTCTTTGTTACTTGGTGTAAGTGTATGTCTTTGTTACTTGGTGTCAGTGTATGTCTCTGTTACTTGGTGTAAGTGTGTGTCTGTGCTACTGGGTATCAGTGTATGTCTTTGTTACTTGGTGTCATTGTCTGTCTTTGTTACTTGGTGTAAGTGTGTGTCTGTGTTACTGAGTATCAGTGTATGTCTTTGTTACTTGGTGTCAGTGAATGTCTTTCTTACTTGGTGACAGTGTATGTCTGTGTTACTAGGTGTAAGTGTGTATCTGCGTTACTGGGTATCAGTGTATGTCTTTGTTACTTGGTGTCAGTGTATGTCTTTGTTACTTGGTGTAAGTGTATGTCTTTGTTACTTGGTGTCAGTGTATGTCTGTGTTACTTGGTGTAAGTGTATGTCTTTGTTACTTGGTGTCAGTGTATGTCTTTGATACTTAGTGTAAGTGTATGTCTTTGTTACTTGGTGTCAGTGTATGTCTTTGTTACTTGGTGAAAGTGTGTGTCTGTGTTACTTGGTGTTAGTGTGTGTCTGTGTTACTGGGTATCAGTGTTTGTCTTTGTTACTTGGTGTCAGTGTATGTATTTTTTACTTGGTGTCAGTGTATGTCTGTTTTACTTGGTGTCTTTGTGTGTCTGTGTTACTTGGTGTAAGTGTATGTCTTTGTTACCTGGTGTCAGTGTATGTCTTTGTTACTTGGTGTAAGTTTATGTCTTTGTTACTTGGTGTCAGTGTATGTCCTTGTTACTTGGTGTAAGTGTATGTCTTTGCTACTTGGTATCAGTGTATGTCTTTGATACTTGGTGTAAGTGTATGTCTGTGTTACTGGGTATCAGTGTCGGTCTTTGTTACTCGGTGTAAGTGTGTGTCTGTGTTGCTGAGTATCAGTGTATGTCTTTGTTACTTGGTGTAAGTGTGTCTCTGTGTTACTGGGTATCAGTGTACGTCTTTGTTACTTGGTGTCTGTGTGTGTCTGTGTTACTTGGTGTAAGTGTGTGTCTGTGTAACTGGGTATCAGTGTATGTATTTGTAACTTGGTGTAAGTGTGTGTCTGTGTTATTGGGTATCAGTGTATGTCTTTGTTACTTGGTGTCAGTGTATGTCTTTTTTAATTGGTGTAAGTGTATGTCTTTGTTACTTGGTGTCAGTGTATGTCTTTGTTACTTGGTGTAAGTGTGTGTCTGTGTTACTGGGTATCAGTCTATGTCTTTGTTAATATTTGTCAGTGTATGTCTTTGTTACGTGGTGTAAGTGTGTCTCTCTGTTACTGGGTATCAGTGTATGTCTTTGTTACTTGGTGTAAGTGTGTGTCTGTGTTACTGGGTATCAGTGTCTGTCTTTGTTACTTGTTGTCAGTGTCTGTCTTTGTTACTGGGTGTCAGTGCGTGTCTGTGATACTGGGTATCATTGTATGTCTTCGTACTTGGTGTAAGGGATGTCTTTGTTACTTGGTGACAGTGTATCTCTGTGTTACTTGGTGTCAGTGTGTGTCTTTGTTACTTGGTGTCAGTGTTTCTCTGTGTAACTGGGTGTCACTGTGTATCTGTGTTCCTGGGTGTCAGTGTATGTCATTGTAACTTGGTGTCAGTGTATGTCCGTGTTACTTGGTGTAAGTGTGTGTCTTTGTTACTTGGTGTAAGTGTGTGTCTGTGTTACTGGGATTCAGTGTATGTCTGTGTTACCTGGTGTCAGTGTATGTCTTTGTTACTTGGTGTAAGTGTATGTCTTTGTTACTTGGTGTCAGTGTATGTCTGTGTTACTTGGTGTAACTGTATGTCTTTGTTACTTGGTGTCAGTGTATGTCTTTGTTACTTGGTGTAAGTGTGTGTCTGTGTTACTGGGTATCAGTGCATTTCTTTGTTACTTGGTGTAAGTGTGTGTCGGTGTTACTGGGTATCAGTGTATGTCTTTGTTACTTGGTGTCATTGTATGTCTTTGTTACTTGTGGAAGTGTGTGTCTTTGTTTCTGGGTATCAGTGTATGTCTTTGTTAATTGGTGTCAGTGTATGTCTTTGTTACTTGGTGTCAGTATATGTCTTTGTTACTTAGTGTCAGTTTGTGTCTTTGTTTCTGGGTGTCAATGTATGTCTGTGTTACTTGGTGTATGTGTGTGTCTTTGTTAGTTGGTGTAAGTGTATGTCTTTGTTACATGGTGTCACTGTGTGTCTGTGTTATTTGGTTCAAGTGTCTGTCTTTGTTACTTGGTGTCAGTGTATGTATTTGTTACTGGCTGCAAGTCTTTGTCTGTGTTACTGGGCATCAGTGTATCTCTTTTTTACTTGGTGTCAGTGTATATCTGTGTACTTGGTGTAAGTGTGTGTCTTTGTTACTTGGTGTCAGTGTATGGCTTTGTTACTTGGTGTAAGTGTATGTCTTTGTTACTTGGTGTCAGTGTATGTCTTTGTTACTTGGTGTAAGTGTATGTCTTTGTTACTTGGTGTCAGTGTATGTCTCTGTTACTTGGTGTAAGTGTGTGTCTGTGTTACTATGTATCAGTGTATGTCTTTGTTACTTAGTGTCATTGTCTGTCTTTGTTACTTGGTGTAAGTGTGTGTCTGTGTTACTGAGCATCAGTGTATGTCTTTGTTACTTGGTGTCAGTGTATGTCTTTGTTACTTGGTGACAGTGTATGTCTGTGTTACTTGGTGTAAGTGTGTGTCTGCGTTCCTGGGTATCAGTGTATGTCTTTGTTACTTGGTGTCAGTGCATGTCTTTGTTACTTGGTGTAAATGTATGTCTTTGTTAGTTGGTGTCAGTGTATGTCTGTGTTACTTGGTGTAAGTGTATGTCTTTGTTACTTGGTGTCAGTGTATGTCTTTGATACTTAGTGTAAGTGTATGTCTTTGTTACTTGGTGTCAGTGTATGTCTTTGTTACTTGGTGTAAGTGTATCCCTTTGCTACTTGGTGTCAGTGTATGTCTTTGATACTTGGTCTAAGTGTATGTCTGTGTTACTGGGTATCAGTGTCTGTATTTGTTACTTGGTGTAAGTGTGTGTCTTTGTTACTTGGTGTCTGTGTATGTCTTTGTTACTTGGTGTCAGTGTGTTTCTTTGTTACTTGGTGTCAGTGTGTGTCTTTGTTACTGGGTGTCAGTGTTTGTGTTTGTTTCTGGGTGTCAGTGTATGTCTTTGTGACTTGGTGTTAGTGTGTGTCTGTGTTACTGGGTATCAGTGTCTGTCTTTGTTACTTGGTGTAAGTGTGTGTCTGTGTTACTGGGTATCAGTGTATGTCTTTGTTACTTGGTGTCAGTGTATGTCTGTGTACTTGGTGTATGTGTGTGTCTTTGTTACTTGGTGTCAGTGTTTGTCTGTGTTACTTGGTGTAAGTGTATGTCTTTGTTACTTGGTGTCAGTGTATGTCTTTGTTACTTGGTGTAAGTGTATGTCTTTGTTTCTTGTTGTCAGTGCATGACATTGTTACTTGGTGTAAGTGTATGTCTTTGTTACTTGGTGTCAGTGTATGTCTCTGTTACTTGGTGTAGTTGTGTATCTGTGTTACTGGGTATCAGTGTATGTCTTTGTTACTTGGTGTCATTGTCTGTCTTTGTTACTTGGTGTAAGTCTGTGTCTGTGTTACTTGGTGTAAATGTTTGTCTGTGTTACTGGCTATCAGTGTATGTCTTTGTAACTTGGTGTCAGTGTATGTCTTTGTTACTTGGTGTAAGTGTATGTCTTTGTTACTTGGTGTCAGTGTATGTCTCTGTTACTTGGTGTAAGTGTGTGTCTGTGTTACTGGGTATCAGTGTATGTCTTTGTTACTTGGTGTCATTGTCTGTCTTTGTTACTTGGTGTAAGTGTGTGTCTGTGTTACTGAGTATCAGTGTATGTCTTTGTTACTTGGTGTCAGTGAATGTCTTTCTTACTTGGTGACAGTGTATGTCTGTGTTACTAGGTGTAAGTGTGTGTCTGCGTTACTGGGTATCAGTGTATGTCTTTGTTACTTGGTGTCAGTGTATGTCTTTGTTACTTTGTGTAAGTGTATGTCTTTGTTACTTGGTGTCAGTGTATGTCTGTGTTACTTGGTGTAAGTGTATGTCTTTGTTACTTGGTGTCAGTGTATGTCTTTGATACTTAGTGTAAGTGTATGTCTTTGTTACTTGGTGTCAGTGTATGTCTTTGTTACTTAGTGAAAGTGTGTGTCTGTGTTACTTGGTGTTAGTGTGTGTCTGTGTTACTGGGTATCAGTGTTTGTCTTTGTTACTTGGTGTCAGTGTATGTATTTTTTACTTGGTGTCAGTGTATGTCTGTTTTACTTGGTGTCTTTGTGTGTCTGTGTTACTTGGTGTAAGTGTATGTCTTTGTTACCTGGTGTCAGTGTATGTCTTTGTTACTTGGTGTAAGTTTATGTCTTTGTTACTTGGTGTCAGTGTATGTCTTTGTTACTTGGTGTAAGTGTATGTCTTTGCTACTTGGTATCAGTGTATGTCTTTGATACTTGGTGTAAGTGTATGTCTGTGTTACTGGGTATCAGTGTCGGTCTTTGTTACTCGGTGTAAGTGTGTGTCTGTGTTGCTGAGTATCAGTGTATGTCTTTGTTACTTGGTGTAAGTGTGTCTCTGTGTTACTGGGTATCAGTGTACGTCTTTGTTACTTGGTGTCTGTGTGTGTTTGTGTTACTTGGTGTAAGTGTGTGTCTGTGTAACTGGGTATCAGTGTATGTATTTGTAACTTGGTGTAAGTGTGTGTCTGTGTTATTGGGTATCAGTGTATGTCTTTGTTACTTGGTGTCAGTGTATGTCTTTTTTAATTGGTGTAAGTGTATGTCTTTGTTACTTGGTGTCAGTGTATGTCTTTGTTACTTGGTGTAAGTGTGTGTCTGTGTTACTGGGTATCAGTGTATGTCTTTGTTAATATTTGTCAGTGTATGTCTTTGTTACGTGGTGTAAGTGTGTGTCTCTGTTACTGGGTATCAGTGTATGACTTTGTTACTTGGTGTAAGTGTGTGTCTGTGTTACTGGGTATCAGTGTCTGTCTTTGTTACTTGTTGTCAGTGTCTGTCTTTGTTACTGGGTGTCAGTGCGTGTCTGTGATACTGGGTATCATTGTATGTCTTCGTACTTGGTGTAAGGGATGTCTTTGTTACTTGGTGTCAGTGTATCTCTGTGTTACTTGGTGTCAGTGTGTGTCTTTGTTACTTGGTGTCAGTGTTTCTCTGTGTTACTGGGTGTCACTGTGTATCTGTGTTCCTGGGTGTCAGTGTATGTCATTGTAACTTGGTGTCAGTGTATGTCCGTGTTACTTGGTGTAAGTGCGTGTCTGTGTTACTTGGTGTAAGTGTGTGTCTGTGTTACTGGGATTCAGTGTATGTCTGTGTTACCTGGTGTCAGTGTATGTCTTTGTTACTTGGTGTAAGTGTATGTCTTTGTTACTTGGTGTCAGTGTATGTCTGTGTTACTTGGTGTAACTGTATGTCTTTGTTACTTGGTGTCAGTGTATGTCTTTGTTACTTGGTGTAAGTGTGTGTCTGTGTTACTGGGTATCAGTGTACTTCTTTGTTACTTGGTGTAAGTGTGTGTCGGTGTTACTGGGTATCAGTGTATGTCTTTGTTACTTGGTGTCATTGTATGTCTTTGTTACTTGGTGTAAGTTTGTGTCTTTGTTTCTGGGTATCAGTGTATGTCTTTGTTAATTGGTGTCAGTGCATGTCTTTGTTACTTGGTGTCAGTGTATGTCTTTGATACTTAGTGTAAGTGTATGTCTTTGTTACTTGGTGTCAGTGTATGTCTTTGTTACTTGGTGAAAGTGTGTGTCTGTGTTACTTGGTGTTAGTGTGTGTCTGTGTTACTGGGTATCAGTGTTTGTCTTTGTTACTTGGTGTCAGTGTATGTATTTTTTACTTGGTGTCAGTGTATGTCTGTTTTACTTGGTGTCTTTGTGT
Organism: Heterodontus francisci; assembly: GCF_036365525.1. Taxonomy (NCBI): domain Eukaryota; kingdom Metazoa; phylum Chordata; class Chondrichthyes; order Heterodontiformes; family Heterodontidae; genus Heterodontus; species Heterodontus francisci. The sequence goes on along the minus strand of NW_027140357.1, from coordinate 3,179,709 downwards.
GTCTGTGTTACTTGGTGTAAGTGTATGTCTTTGTTACCTGGTGTCAGTGTATGTCTTTGTTACTTGGTGTAAGTTTATGTCTTTGTTACTTGGTGTCAGTGTATGTCCTTGTTACTTGGTGTAAGTGTATGTCTTTGCTACTTGGTATCAGTGTATGTCTTTGATACTTGGTGTAAGTGTATGTCTGTGTTACTGGGTATCAGTGTCGGTCTTTGTTACTCGGTGTAAGTGTGTGTCTGTGTTGCTGAGTATCAGTGTATGTCTTTGTTACTTGGTGAAAGTGTGTGTCTGTGTTACTTGGTGTTAGTGTGTGTCTGTGTTACTGGGTATCAGTGTTTGTCTTTGTTACTTGGTGTCAGTGTATGTATTTTTTACTTGGTGTCAGTGTATGTCTTTTTTAATTGGTGTAAGTGTATGTCTTTGTTACTTGGTGTCAGTGTATGTCTTTGTTACTTGGTGTAAGTGTGTGTCTGTGTTACTGGGTATCAGTGTATGTCTTTGTTAATATTTGTCAGTGTATGTCTTTGTTACGTGGTGTAAGTGTGTGTCTCTGTTACTGGGTATCAGTGTATGACTTTGTTACTTGGTGTAAGTGTGTGTCTGTGTTACTGGGTATCAGTGTCTGTCTTTGTTACTTGTTGTCAGTGTCTGTCTTTGTTACTGGGTGTCAGTGCGTGTCTGTGATACTGGGTATCATTGTATGTCTTCGTACTTGGTGTAAGGGATGTCTTTGTTACTTGGTGTCAGTGTATCTCTGTGTTACTTGGTGTCAGTGTGTGTCTTTGTTACTTGGTGTCAGTGTTTCTCTGTGTTACTGGGTGTCACTGTGTATCTGTGTTCCTGGGTGTCAGTGTATGTCATTGTAACTTGGTGTCAGTGTATGTCCGTGTTACTTGGTGTAAGTGCGTGTCTGTGTTACTTGGTGTAAGTGAGTGTCTGTGTTACTGGGATTCAGTGTATGTCTGTGTTACCTGGTGTCAGTGTATGTCTTTGTTACTTGGTGTAAGTGTATGTCTTTGTTACTTGGTGTCAGTGTATGTCTGTGTTACTTGGTGTAACTGTATGTCTTTGTTACTTGGTGTCAGTGTATGTCTTTGTTACTTGGTGTAAGTGTGTGTCTGTGTTACTGGGTATCAGTGTACTTCTTTGTTACTTGGTGTAAGTGTGTGTCGGTGTTACTGGGTATCAGTGTATGTCTTTGTTACTTGGTGTCATTGTATGTCTTTGTTACTTGGTGTAAGTTTGTGTCTTTGTTTCTGGGTATCAGTGTATGTCTTTGTTAATTGGTATCAGTGTATGTCTGTGTTACTTGGTGTAAGTGTATGTCTTTGTTACTTGGTGTCAGTGTATGTCTTTGATACTTGGTGTCAGTGTATGTCTTTGTTACTTGGTGAAAGTGTGTGTCTGTGTTACTTGGTGTTAGTGTGTGTCTGTGTTACTGGGTATCAGTGTTTGTCTTTGTTACTTGGTGTCAGTGTATGTATTTTTTACTTGGTGTCAGTGTATGTCTGTTTTACTTGGTGTCTTTGTGTGTCTGTGTTACTTGGTGTAAGTGTATGTCTTTGTTACCTGGTGTCAGTGTATGTCTTTGTTACTTGGTGTAAGTTTATGTCTTTGTTACTTGGTGTCAGTGTATGTCCTTGTTACTTGGTGTAAGTGTATGTCTTTGCTACTTGGTATCAGTGTATGTCTTTGATACTTGGTGTAAGTGTATGTCTGTGTTACTGGGTATCAGTGTCGGTCTTTGTTACTCGGTGTAAGTGTGTGTCTGTGTTGCTGAGTATCAGTGTATGTCTTTGTTACTTGGTGTAAGTGTGTCTCTGTGTTACTGGGTATCAGTGTACGTCTTTGTTACTTGGTGTCTGTGTGTGTCTGTGTTACTTGGTGTAAGTGTGTGTCTGTGTAACTGGGTATCAGTGTATGTATTTGTAACTTGGTGTAAGTGTGTGTCTGTGTTATTGGGTATCAGTGTATGTCTTTGTTACTTGGTGTCAGTGTATGTCTTTTTAAATTGGTGTAAGTGTATGTCTTTGTTACTTGGTGTCAGTGTATGTCTTTGTTACTTGGTGTAAGTGTGTGTCTGTGTTACTGGGTATCAGTGTATGTCTTTGTTACTTGGTGTAAGTGTATGTCTTTGTTACATGGTGTCAGTGTATGTCTCTGTTACTTGGTGTAAGTGTGTGTCTGTGTTACTGGGTATCAGTGTATGTCTTTGTTACTTGGTGTCATTGTCTGTCTTTGTTACTTGGTGTAAGTGTGTGTCTGTGTTACTGAGTATCAGTGTATGTCTTTGTTACTTGGTGTCAGTGAATGTCTTTCTTACTTGGTGACAGTGTATGTCTGTGTTACTAGGTGTAAGTGTGTGTCTGCGTTACTGGGTATCAGTGTATGTCTTTGTTACTTGGTGTCAGTGTATGTCTTTGTTACTTTGTGTAAGTGTATGTCTTTGTTACTTGGTGTCAGTGTATGTCTGTGTTACTTGGTGTAAGTGTATGTCTTTGTTACTTGGTGTCAGTGTATGTCTTTGATACTTAGTGTAAGTGTATGTCTTTGTTACTTGGTGTCAGTGTATGTCTTTGTTACTTAGTGAAAGTGTGTGTCTGTGTTACTTGGTGTTAGTGTGTGTCTGTGTTACTGGGTATCAGTGTTTGTCTTTGTTACTTGGTGTCAGTGTATGTATTTTTTACTTGGTGTCAGTGTATGTCTGTTTTACTTGGTGTCTTTGTGTGTCTGTGTTACTTGGTGTAAGTGTATGTCTTTGTTACCTGGTGTCAGTGTATGTCTTTGTTACTTGGTGTAAGTTTATGTCTTTGTTACTTGGTGTCAGTGTATGTCTTTGTTACTTGGTGTAAGTGTATGTCTTTGCTACTTGGTATCAGTGTATGTCTTTGATACTTGGTGTAAGTGTATGTCTGTGTTACTGGGTATCAGTGTCGGTCTTTGTTACTCGGTGTAAGTGTGTGTCTGTGTTGCTGAGTATCAGTGTATGTCTTTGTTACTTGGTGTAAGTGTGTCTCTGTGTTACTGGGTATCAGTGTACGTCTTTGTTACTTGGTGTCTGTGTGTGTCTGTGTTACTTGGTGTAAGTGTGTGTCTGTGTAACTGGGTATCAGTGTATGTATTTGTAACTTGGTGTAAGTGTGTGTCTGTGTTATTGGGTATCAGTGTATGTCTTTGTTACTTGGTGTCAGTGTATGTCTTTTTTAATTGGTGTAAGTGTATGTCTTTGTTACTTGGTGTCAGTGTATGTCTTTGTTACTTGGTGTAAGTGTGTGTCTGTGTTACTGGGTATCAGTGTATGTCTTTGTTAATATTTGTCAGTGTATGTCTTTGTTACGTGGTGTAAGTGTGTGTCTCTGTTACTGGGTATCAGTGTATGACTTTGTTACTTGGTGTAAGTGTGTGTCTGTGTTACTGGGTATCAGTGTCTGTCTTTGTTACTTGTTGTCAGTGTCTGTCTTTGTTACTGGGTGTCAGTGCGTGTCTGTGATACTGGGTATCATTGTATGTCTTCGTACTTGGTGTAAGGGATGTCTTTGTTACTTGGTGTCAGTGTATCTCTGTGTTACTTGGTGTCAGTGTGTGTCTTTGTTACTTGGTGTCAGTGTTTCTCTGTGTTACTGGGTGTCACTGTGTATCTGTGTTCCTGGGTGTCAGTGTATGTCATTGTAACTTGGTGTCAGTGTATGTCCGTGTTACTTGGTGTAAGTGCGTGTCTGTGTTACTTGGTGTAAGTGTGTGTCTGTGTTACTGGGATTCAGTGTATGTCTGTGTTACCTGGTGTCAGTGTATGTCTTTGTTACTTGGTGTAAGTGTATGTCTTTGTTACTTGGTGTCAGTGTATGTCTGTGTTACTTGGTGTAACTGTATGTCTTTGTTACTTGGTGTCAGTGTATGTCTTTGTTACTTGGTGTAAGTGTGTGTCTGTGTTACTGGGTATCAGTGTACTTCTTTGTTACTTGGTGTAAGTGTGTGTCGGTGTTACTGGGTATCAGTGTATGTCTTTGTTACTTGGTGTCATTGTATGTCTTTGTTACTTGGTGTAAGTTTGTGTCTTTGTTTCTGGGTATCAGTGTATGTCTTTGTTAATTGGTATCAGTGTATGTCTGTGTTACTTGGTGTAAGTGTATGTCTTTGTTACTTGGTGTCAGTGTATGTCTTTGATACTTAGTGTAAGTGTATGTCTTTGCTACTTGGTATCAGTGTATGTCTTTGATACTTGGTGTAAGTGTATGTCTGTGTTACTGGGTATCAGTGTCGGTCTTTGTTACTCGGTGTAAGTGTGTGTCTGTGTTGCTGAGTATCAGTGTATGTCTTTGTTACTTGGTGTAAGTGTGTGTCTGTGTTACTTGGTGTAAGTGTGTGTCTGAGTAACTGGGTATCAGTGTATGTATTTGTAACTTGGTGTAAGTGTGTGTCTGTGTTATTGGGTATCAGTGTATGTCTTTGTTACTTGGTGTCAGTGTATGTCTTTTTTAATTGGTGTAAGTGTATGTCTTTGTTACTTGGTGTCAGTGTATGTCTTTGTTACTTGGTGTAAGTGTGTGTCTGTGTTACTGGGTATCAGTGTATGTCTTTGTTAATATTTGTCTGTGTATGTCTTTGTTACGTGGTGTAAGTGTGTGTCTCTGTTACTGGGTATCAGTGTATGTCTTTGTTACTTGGTGTAAGTGTGTGTCTGTGTTACTGGGTTTCAGTGTCTGTCTTTGTTACTTGTTGTCAGTGTCTGTCTTTGTTACTGGGTGTCAGTGCGTGTCTGTGATACTGGGTATCATTGTATGTCTTCGTACTTGGTGTAAGGGATGTCTTTGTTACTTGGTGTCAGTGTATCTCTGTGTTACTTGGTGTCAGTGTGTGTCTTTGTTACTTGGTGTCAGTGTTTCTCTGTGTTACTGGGTGTCACTGTGTATCTGTGTTCCTGGGTGTCAGTGTATGTCATTGTAACTTGGTGTCAGTGTATGTCCGTGTTACTTGGTGTAAGTGTGTGTCTGTGTTACTTGGTGTAAGTGTGTGTCTGTGTTACTGGGATTCAGTGTATGTCTGTGTTACCTGGTGTCAGTGTATGTCTTTGTTACTTGGTGTAAGTGTATGTCTTTGTTACTTGGTGTCAGTGTATGTCTGTGTTACTTGGTGTAACTGTATGTCTTTGTTACTTGGTGTCAGTGTATGTCTTTGTTACTTGGTGTAAGTGTGTGTCTGTGTTACTGGGTATCAGTGCATTTCTTTGTTACTTGGTGTAAGTGTGTGTCGGTGTTACTGGGTATCAGTGTATGTCTTTGTTACTTGGTGTCATTGTATGTCTTTGTTACATGGTGTAAGTGTGTGTCTTTGTTTCTGGGTATCAGTGTATGTCTTTGTTAATTGGTGTCAGTGTATGTCTTTGTTACTTGGTGTCAGTATATGTCTTTGTTACTTAGTGTCAGTTTGTGTCTTTGTTTCTGGGTGTCAATGTATGTCTGTGTTACTTGGTGTATGTGTGTGTCTTTGTTAGTTGGTGTAAGTGTATGTCTTTGTTACATGGTGTCACTGTGTGTCTGTGTTATTTGGTTCAAGTGTCTGTCTTTGTTACTTGGTGTCAGTGTATGTATTTGTTACTGGCTGCAAGTCTTTGTCTGTGTTACTGGGCATCAGTGTATCTCTTTTTTACTTGGTGTCAGTGTATATCTGTGTACTTGGTGTAAGTGTGTGTCTTTGTTACTTGGTGTCAGTGTATGGCTTTGTTACTTGGTGTAAGTGTATGTCTTTGTTACTTGGTGTCAGTGTATGTCTTTGTTACTTGGTGTAAGTGTATGTCTTTGTTACTTGGTGTCAGTGTATGTCTCTGTTACTTGGTGTATGTGTGTGTCTGTGTTACTATGTATCAGTGTATGTCTTTGTTACTTGGTGTCATTGTCTGTCTTTGTTACTTGGTGTAAGTGTGTGTCTGTGTTACTGAGCATCAGTGTATGTCTTTGTTACTTGGTGTCAGTGTATGTCTTTGTTACTTGGTGACAGTGTATGTCTGTGTTACTTGGTGTAAGTGTGTGTCTGCGTTACTGGGTATCAGTGTATGTCTTTGTTACTTGGTGTCAGTGCATGTCTTTGTTACTTGGTGTAAATGTATGTCTTTGTTAGTTGGTGTCAGTGTATGTCTGTGTTACTTGGTGTAAGTGTATGTCTTTGTTACTTGGTGTCAGTGTATGTCTTTGATACTTAGTGTAAGTGTATGTCTTTGTTACTTGGTGTCAGTGTATGTCTTTGTTACTTGGTGTAAGTGTATCCCTTTGCTACTTGGTGTCAGTGTATGTCTTTGATACTTGGTCTAAGTGTATGTCTGTGTTACTGGGTATCAGTGTCTGTATTTGTTACTTGGTGTAAGTGTGTGTCTTTGTTACTTGGTGTCTGTGTATGTCTTTGTTACTTGGTGTCAGTGTGTTTCTTTGTTACTTGGTGTCAGTGTGTGTCTTTGTTACTGGGTGTCAGTGTTTGTGTTTGTTTCTGGGTGTCAGTGTATGTCTTTGTGACTTGGTGTTAGTGTGTGTCTGTGTTACTGGGTATCAGTGTCTGTCTTTGTTACTTGGTGTAAGTGTGTGTCTGTGTTACTGGGTATCAGTGTATGTCTTTGTTACTTGGTGTCAGTGTATGTCTGTGTACTTGGTGTATGTGTGTGTCTTTGTTACTTGGTGTCAGTGTTTGTCTGTGTTACTTGGTGTAAGTGTATGTCTTTGTTACTTGGTGTCAGTGTATGTCTTTGTTACTTGGTGTAAGTGTATGTCTTTGTTTCTTGTTGTCAGTGCATGACATTGTTACTTGGTGTAAGTGTATGTCTTTGTTACTTGGTGTCAGTGTATGTCTCTGTTACTTGGTGTAGTTGTGTATCTGTGTTACTGGGTATCAGTGTATGTCTTTGTTACTTGGTGTCATTGTCTGTCTTTGTTACTTGGTGTAAGTCTGTGTCTGTGTTACTTGGTGTAAATGTTTGTCTGTGTTACTGGCTATCAGTGTATGTCTTTGTAACTTGGTGTCAGTGTATGTCTTTGTTACTTGGTGTAAGTGTATGTCTTTGTTACTTGGTGTCAGTGTATGTCTCTGTTACTTGGTGTAAGTGTGTGTCTGTGTTACTGGGTATCAGGGTATGTCTTTGTTACTTGGTGTCATTGTCTGTCTTTGTTACTTGGTGTAAGTGTGTGTCTGTGTTACTGAGTATCAGTGTATGTCTTTGTTACTTGGTGTCAGTGAATGTCTTTCTTACTTGGTGACAGTGTATGTCTGTGTTACTAGGTGTAAGTGTGTGTCTGCGTTACTGGGTATCAGTGTATGTCTTTGTTACTTGGTGTCAGTGTATGTCTTTGTTACTTTGTGTAAGTGTATGTCTTTGTTACTTGGTGTCAGTGTATGTCTGTGTTACTTGGTGTAAGTGTATGTCTTTGTTACTTGGTGTCAGTGTATGTCTTTGATACTTAGTGTAAGTGTATGTCTTTGTTACTTGGTGTCAGTGTATGTCTTTGTTACTTAGTGAAAGTGTGTGTCTGTGTTACTTGGTGTTAGTGTGTGTCTGTGTTACTGGGTATCAGTGTTTGTCTTTGTTACTTGGTGTCAGTGTATGTATTTTTTACTTGGTGTCAGTGTATGTCTGTTTTACTTGGTGTCTTTGTGTGTCTGTGTTACTTGGTGTAAGTGTATGTCTTTGTTACCTGGTGTCAGTGTATGTCTTTGTTACTTGGTGTAAGTTTATGTCTTTGTTACTTGGTGTCAGTGTATGTCTTTGTTACTTGGTGTAAGTGCATGTCTTTGCTACTTGGTATCAGTGTATGTCTTTGATACTTGGTGTAAGTGTATGTCTGTGTTACTGGGTATCAGTGTCGGTCTTTGTTACTCGGTGTAAGTGTGTGTCTGTGTTGCTGAGTATCAGTGTATGTCTTTGTTACTTGGTGTAAGTGTGTCTCTGTGTTACTGGGTATCAGTGTACGTCTTTGTTACTTGGTGTCTGTGTGTGTCTGTGTTACTTGGTGTAAGTGTGTGTCTGTGTAACTGGGTATCAGTGTATGTATTTGTAACTTGGTGTAAGTGTGTGTCTGTGTTATTGGGTATCAGTGTATGTCTTTGTTACTTGGTGTCAGTGTATGTCTTTTTTAATTGGTGTAAGTGTATGTCTTTGTTACTTGGTGTCAGTGTATGTCTTTGTTACTTGGTGTAAGTGTGTGTCTGTGTTACTGGGTATCAGTGTATGTCTTTGTTAATATTTGTCAGTGTATGTCTTTGTTACGTGGTGTAAGTGTGTGTCTCTGTTACTGGGTATCAGTGTATGACTTTGTTACTTGGTGTAAGTGTGTGTCTGTGTTACTGGGTATCAGTGTCTGTCTTTGTTACTTGTTGTCAGTGTCTGTCTTTGTTACTGGGTGTCAGTGCGTGTCTGTGATACTGGGTATCATTGTATGTCTTCGTACTTGGTGTAAGGGATGTCTTTGTTACTTGGTGTCAGTGTATCTCTGTGTTACTTGGTGTCAGTGTGTGTCTTTGTTACTTGGTGTCAGTGTTTCTCTGTGTTACTGGGTGTCACTGTGTATCTGTGTTCCTGGGTGTCAGTGTATGTCATTGTAACTTGGTGTCAGTGTATGTCCGTGTTACTTGGTGTAAGTGCGTGTCTGTGTTACTTGGTGTAAGTGTGTGTCTGTGTTACTGGGATTCAGTGTATGTCTGTGTTACCTGGTGTCAGTGTATGTCTTTGTTACTTGGTGTAAGTGTATGTCTTTGTTACTTGGTGTCAGTGTATGTCTGTGTTACTTGGTGTAACTGTATGTCTTTGTTACTTGGTGTCAGTGTATGTCTTTGTTACTTGGTGTAAGTGTGTGTCTGTGTTACTGGGTATCAGTGTACTTCTTTGTTACTTGGTGTAAGTGTGTGTCGGTGTTACTGGGTATCAGTGTATGTCTTTGTTACTTGGTGTCATTGTATGTCTTTGTTACTTGGTGTAAGTTTGTGTCTTTGTTTCTGGGTATCAGTGTATGTCTTTGTTAATTGGTGTCAGTGTATGTCTTTGTTACTTGGTGTCAGTGTATGTCTTTGTTACTTAGTGTCAGTTTGTGTCTTTGTTACTGGGTGTCAATGTATGTCTTTGTTACTTGGTGTCAATGTGTGTCTTTGTGACTTGGTGCAAGTGTGTGTCTGTGTTACTGGATGTCAGTGTCTGTCTTTGTTACTTGGTGTAACTGTGTGTCTGCATTACTGGGTATGAGTGTCTGTCTTTGTTACTTGGTGCAAGTGTGTGTCTGTGTTACTGGGTATCAGTGTATGTCTTTGTTACTTGTTGTCAGTGTAAGTCCGTGTTACTAGGTTTAAGTATGTGTCTTTGTTAATTCGTGTAAGTGTATGTCTGTCTTACTTGGTGGAAGTGTATGTCTTTGTTACTTGGTGTCAGTGTTTGTCTTTGTTACTTGGTGTTGATTTATGTCTTTGTTACTTGGTGTCAGTGTATGTCTGTGTTACTTGGTGTAAGTGTGTGTCTTTGTTAGTTGGTGTAAGTGTATGTCTTTGTTACATGGTGTCACTGTGTGTCTGTGTTATTTTCTGTAAGTGTCTGTCTTTGTTACTTGGTGTCAGTGTATGTCTTTGTTACTTGCTGCAAGTGTTTGTCTGTGTTACTGGGCATCAGTGCATGTCTTTGTTACTTGGTGTCAGTGTATATCTGTGTACTTGGTGTAAGTGTGTGTCTTTGTTACTTGGTGTCGGTGGATGGCTGTGTTACTTGGTGTAAGTGTATGTCTTTGTTACTTGGTGTCAGTGTATGTCTTTGTTACTCTTTGTAAGTGTATGTCTTTGTTACTTGGTGTCAGTGTATGTCTCTGTTACTTGGTGTAAGTGTGTGTCTGTGTTACTGGGTATCTGTGTATGTCTTTGTTACTTGGTGTCATTGTCTGTCTTTGTTATTTGGTGTCAGTGTATGTCTTTGTTACTTGGTGACAGTGTATGTCTGTGTTACTTGGTGTAAGTGTGTGTCTGCGTTACTGGGTATCAGTGTATGTCTTTGTTACTTGGTGTCAGTGTATGTCTTTGTTACTTGGTGTAAGTGTATGTCTTTGTTACTTGGTGTCAGTGTATGTCTCTGTTACTTGGTCTAAGTGTGTGTCTGTGTTACTGGGTATCAGTGTATGTCTTTGTTACTTGGTGTCATTGTCTGTCTTTGTTACTTGGTGTAAGTGTGTGTCTGTGTTACTGAGTATCAGTGTATGTCTTTGTTACTTGGTTTCAGTGTATGTCTTTGTTACTTGGTGACAGTGTATGTCTGTGTTACTTGGTGTAAGTGTGTGTCTGCGTTACTGGGTATCAGTGTATGTCTTTGTTACTTGGTGTCAGTGTATGTCTTTGTTACTTGGTGTAAGTGTATGTCTTTGTTACTTGGTGTCAGTGTATGTCTGTGTTACTTGGTGTAATTGTATGTCTTTGTTACTTGGTGTCAGTGTATGTCTTTGATACTTAGTGTAAGTGTATGTCTTTGTTACTTGGTGTCAGTGTATGTCTTTGTTACTTGGTGTAATGTATGCCTTTGCTACTTGGTGTCAGTGTATGTCTTTGACACTTGGCGTAAGTGTATGTCTGTGTTGCTGGGTATCATTGTATGTCTTTGTTACTTGGTGTAAGTGTGTGTCTGTGTTACAGGGTATCAGTGTCTGTCTTTGTTACTTTGTGTCTGTTTATGTCTTTGTTACTTGGTGTCAGTGTGTGTCTTTGTTACTGGGTGTCACTGTTTGTGTTTGTTTCTGGGTGTCAGTGTATGTCTTTGTGACTTGGTGTTAGTGTGTGTCTGTGTTACTGGGTATCAGTGTCTGTCTTTGTTACTTGGTGTAAGTGTGTGTCTATGTTGCTGGGTATCAGTGTATGTCTTTGTTACTTGGTGTCAGTGTATGTCTGTGTACATGGTGTATGTGTGTGTCTTTGTTACTTGGTGTCAGTGTTTGTCTGTGTTACTTGGTGTAAGTGTATGTCTTTGTTTCTTGGTGTCAGTGCATGTCTTTGTTACTGGGTATCAGTGTACGTCTTTGTTACTTGGTGTCTGTGTGTGTCTGTATTATTGGGTATCAGTGTATGTCTTTGTTACTTGGTGTCAGTGTATGTCTTTTTTAATTGGTGTAAGTGTATGTCTTTGTTACTTGGTGTCAGTGTATGTCTTTGTTACTTGGTGTAAGTGTGTGTCTGTGTTACTGGGTATCAGTGTATGTCTTTGTTAATATTTGTCAGTGTATGTCTTTGTTACGTGGTGTAAGTGTGTGTCTCTGTTACTGGGTATCAGTGTATGTCTTTGTTACTTGGTGTAAGTGTGTGTCTGTGTTACTGCGTATCAGTGTCTGTCTTTGTTACTTGTTGTCAGTGTCTGTCTTTGTTACTGGGTGTCAGTGCGTGTCTGTGATACTGGGTATCATTGTATGTCTTCGTACTTGGTGTAAGGGATGTCTTTGTTACTTGGTGTCAGTGTATCTCTGTGTTACTTGGTGTCAGTGTGTGTCTTTGTTACTTGGTGTCAGTGTTTCTCTGTGTTACTGGGTGTCACTGTGTATCTGTGTTCCTGGGTGTCAGTGTATGTCATTGTAACTTGGTGTCAGTGTATGTCCGTGTTACTTGGTGTAAGTGTGTGTCTGTGTTACTTGGTGTAAGTGTGTGTCTGTGTTACTGGGATTCAGTGTATGTCTGTGTTACCTGGTGTCAGTGTATGTCTTTGTTACTTGGTGTAAGTGTATGTCTTTGTTACTTGGTGTCAGTGTATGTCTGTGTTACTTGGTGTAACTGTATGTCTTTGTTACTTGGTGTCAGTGTATGTCTTTGTTACTTGGTGTAAGTGTGTGTCTGTGTTACTGGGTATCAGTGTATTTCTTTGTTACTTGGTGTAAGTGTGTGTCTGTGTTACTGTGTATCAGTGTATGTCTTTGTTACTTGGTGTCAGTGTAAGTCTTTGTTACTTGGTGTAAGTGTGTGTCTGTGTTTCTGGGTATCAGTGTATGTCTTTGTTAATTGGTGTCAGTGTATGTCTTTGTTACTTGGTGTCAGTGCATGTCTTTGTTACTTAGTGTCAGTTTGTGTCTTTGTTCCTGGGTGTCAGTGTATGTCTTTGTTACTTGGTGTCATTGTGTGTCTTTGTGACTTGGTGCAAGTGTGTGCCTGCATTACTGGGTATCAGTGTCTGTCTTTGTTACTTGGTGTAAGTGTGTGACTGTGTTACTGGGTATCAGTGTATGTCTTTGTTACTTGGTGTCAGTGTAAGTCCGTGTTACTTGGTTTAAGTATGTGTCTTTGTTAATTGGTGTAAGTGTATGTCTGTCTTACTTGGTGGAAGTGTATGTCTTTGTTACTTGGTGTCAGTGTTTGTCTTTGTTACTTGGTGTTGATTTATGTCTTTGTTACTTGGTGTCAGTCTCTGTCTTTGTTACTTGGTGTAAGTGTATGTCTTTGTTACTTGGTGTCAGTGTATGTCATTGATTCTTGGTGTAAGTGTGTGTCTGTGTTACTGGGTATCAGTGTCTGTCTTTGTTACTTGGTGTAAGAGTGTGTCTTTCTTACTTGGTGTCAGTGCATGTCTTTGTTAATTGGTGTCAGTGTATGTCTGTGTTACTTGGTGTAAGTGTGTGTCTTTGTTAGTTGGTGTAAGTGTATGTCTTTGTTACATGGTGTCACTGTGTGTCTGTGTTATTTTCTGTAAGTGTCTGTCTTTGTTACTTGGTGTCAGTGTATGTCTTTGTTACTTGCTGCAAGTGTTTGTCTGTGTTACTGGGCATCAGTGCATGTCTTTGTTACTTGGTGTCAGTGTATATCTGTGTACTTGGTGTAAGTGTGTGTCTTTGTTACTTGGTGTCTGTGGATGGCTGTGTTCCTTGTAGTAAGTGTATGTCTTTGTTACTTGGTGTCAGTGTATGTCTTTGTTACTTGGTGTAAGTGTATGTCTTTGTTACTTGGTGTCAGTGTATGTCTCTGTTACTTGGTGTAAGTGTGTGTCTTTGTTACTTGGTGTAAGTGTGTGTCTTTGTTACTGAGTATCAGTGTATGTCTTTGTTACTTGGTGTCAGTGTATGTCTTTGTTACTTGGTGACAGTGTATGTCTGTGTTACTTGGTGTAAGTGTGTGTCTGCGTTACTGGGTATCAGTGTATGTCTTTGTTACTTGGTGTCAGTGTATGTCTTTGTTACTTGGTGTAAGTGTATGTCTTTGTTACTGGGTATCAGTGTATGTCTTTGTTACTTGGTGTCATTGTCTGTCTTTGTTACTTGGTGTAAGTGTGTGTCTTTGTTACTGAGTATCAGTGTATGTCTTTGTTACTTGGTGTCAGTGTATGTCTTTGTTACTTGGTGGCAGTGTATGTCTGTGTTACTTGGTGTAAGTGTGTGTCTGCGTTACTGGGTATCAGTGTATGTCTTTGTTACTTGGTGTCAGTGTATGTCTTTGTTACTTGGTGTAAGTGTATGTCTTTGTTACTTGGTGAAAGTGTGTGTCTGTGTTACTTGGTGTTAGTGTGTGTCTGTGTTGCTGGGTATCAGTATATGTCTTTGTTACTTGGTGTTATTGTCTGTCTTTGTTACTTGGTGTAAGTGTGTGTCTTTGTTACTGAGTATCAGTGTATGTCTTTGTTACTTGGTGTCAGTGTATGTCTTTGTTACTTGGTGACAGTGTATGTCTGTGTTACTTGGTGTAAGTGTGTGCCTGCGTTACTGGGTATCACTGTATGTCTTTGTTACTTGGTGTCAGTGTATGTATTTGTTACTTGGTGTCATTGTCTGTCTTTGTTACTTGGTGTAAGTGTGTGTCTTTGTTACTGAGTATCAGTGTATGTCTTTGTTACTTGGTGTCAGTGTATGTCTTTGTTACTTGGTGACAGTGTATGTCTGTGTTACTTGGTGGAAGTGTATGTCTTTGTTACTTGGTGTTGATTTATGTCTTTGTTACTTGGTGTCAGTGTCTGTCTTTGTTACTTGGTGTAAGTGTATGTCTTTGTTACTTGGTGTCAGTGTATGTCTTTGATTCTTGGTGTAAGTGTGTGTCTGTGTTACTGGGTATCAGTGTCTGTCTTTGTTACTTGGTGTAAGAGTGTGTCTTTCTTTCTTGGTGTCAGTGCATGTCTTTGTTAATTGGTGTCAGTGTATGTCTGTGTTACTTGGTGTAAGTGTGTGTCTTTGTTAGTTGCTGTAAGTTTATGTCTTTGTTACATGGTGTCACTGTGTGTCTGTGTTATTTTCTGTAAGTGTCTGTCTTTGTTACTTGGTGTCAGTGTATGTCTTTGTTACTTGCTGCAAGTGTTTGTCTGTGTTACTGGGCATCAGTGTATGTCTTTGTTACTTGGTGTCAGTGTATATCTGTGTACTTGGTGTAAGTGTGTGTCTTTGTTACTTGGTGTCTGTGGATGGCTGTGTTACTTGGTGTAAGTGTATGTCTTTGTTACTTGGTGTCAGTGTATGTCTTTGTTACTTGGTGTAAGTGTGTGTCTGTGTTACTGGGTATCAGTGTATGTCTTTGTTACTTGGTGTCATTGTCTGTCTTTGTTACTTGGTGTAAGTGTGTGTCTGTGTTACTGAGTATCAGTGTATGTCTTTGTTACTTGGTGTCAGTGTATGTCTTTGTTACTTGGTGACAGTGTATGTCTCTGTTACTTGGTGTAAGTGTGTGTCTGTGTTACTGGGTATCAGTGTATGTCTTTGTTACTTGGTGTCATTGTCTGTCATTGTTACTTGGTGTAAGTGTGTGTCTGTGTTACTGAGTATCAGTGTATGTCTTTGTTACTTGGTGTCAGTGTATGTCTTTGTTACTTCGTGACAGTGTATGTCTGTGTTCCTTGGTGTAAGTGTGTGTCTGCGTTATGGGTATCAGTGTATGTCTTTGTTACTTGGTGACAGTGTATGTCTTTGATACTTAGTGTAAGTGTATGTCTTTGTTACTTGGTGTCAGTGTATGTCTTTGTTACTTGGTGTAAGTGTATGCCTTTGCTACTTGGTGTCAGTGTATGTCTTTGATACTTGGTGTAAGTGTATGTCTGTGTTACTGGGTATCAGTGTCTGTATTTGTTACTTGGTGTAAGTGTGTGTCTGTGTTGCTCGGTATCAGTGTATGTCTTTGTTACATGGTGTAAGTGTGTGTCTGTGTTAATGGGTATCAGTGTCTTTCTTTGTTACTTGGTGTCTGTGTATGTCTTTGTTACTTGGTGTCAGTGTGTGTCTTTGTTACTGGGTGTCAGTGTTTGTGTTTGTTTCTGTGTGTCAGTGTATGTCTTTGTGACTTGGTGTTAGTGTGTGTCTGTGTTACTGGGTATCAGTGTCTGTCTTTGTTACTTGGTGTAAGTGTGTGTCTGTGTTACTGGGTGTCAGTGTATGTCTTTGTTACTTGGTGTCAGTGTATGTCTGTGTACTTGGTGTATGTGTGTGTCTTTGTTACTTGGTGTCAGTGTTTGTCTGTGTTACTTGGTGTAAGTGTATGTCTTTGTTACTTGGTGTAAGTGTATGTCTTTGTTACTTGGTGTCAGTGTATGTCTCTGTAACTTGGTGTAATTGTGTATCTGCGTTACAGGGTATCAGTGTATGTCTTTGTTACTTGGTGTCATTGTCCGTCCTTGTTACTTGGTGTAAGTGTGTGTCTGTGTTACTTGGTGTAAATGTGTGTCTGTGTTACTGGGTATCAGTGTATGTCTTTGTAAGATGGTGTCAGTGTATTTCTTTGTTAATTGGTGTAAGTGTATGTCTTTGTTACTTGGTGTCAGTGTATGTCTGTGTTACTTGGTGTAACTGTATGTCTTTGTTACTTGGTCTCAGTGTATGTCTTTGTTACTTGGAGTAAGTGTATGTCTTTGTTACTTGGTGTCAGTGTATGTCTTTGTTACTTGGTGTAAGTGTATGTCTTTGCTACTTGGTGTCAGTGTATGTCTTTGATACTTGGTGTAAGTGTATGTCTGTGTTACTGGGTATCAGTGTTTGTCTTTGTTACTTGGTGTAAGTGTGTGTCTGTGTTCCTGGGTATCAGTGTTTGTCTTTGTTACTTGGTGTAAGTGTGTGTCTGTGTTACTGGGTATCAGTGTCTGTCTTTGTTACTTGGTGTCAGTGTAAGTCTTTGTTACTTGGTGTAAGTGTGTGTCTGTGTTACTGGGTATCAGTGTTCCGTCTTTGTTACTTGGTGTCTGTGTGTGTCTATGTTACTTGGTGTAAGTGTGTGTCTGCGTAACTGGGTATCAGTGTATGTCTTTTTTAATTGGTGTAAGTGTGTGTCTGTGTTGCTGGGTATCAATGTATGTCTTTGTTACTTGGTGTCAGTGTGTGTCTGTGTTACTGGGAATCAGTGTCTGTCTTTGTTACTTGGTGTCAGTGTGTGTCTTTGTTACTTGGTGTCAGTGTATGTCTGTGTTACTTGGTGTAACTGAATGTCTTTGTTACTTGGTGTCAGGGTATGTCTTTGTTACTTGGAGTAAGTGTATGTCTTTGTTACTTGGTGTCAGTGTATGTCTTTGTTACTTGGTGTAAGTGTATGTCTTTGCTACTTGGTGTAAGTGTGTGTCTGCGTTACTGGGTATCTGTGTATGTCTTTGTTACTTGGTGTCAGTGTATGTCTTTGTTACTTGGTGTAAGTGTATGTCTTTGTTACCTGGTGTCAGTGTATGTCTTTGTTACTTGGTGTAATGTGTTTCTGTGTTACAGGGTATCAGTGTCTGTCTTTGTTACTTGGTGTCTGTGTATGTCTTTGTTACTTGGTGTCAGTGTGTGTCTTTGTTACTGGGTGTCAGTGTTTGTGTTTGTTTCTGGGTGTCAGTGTATGTCATTTTGACTTGGTGTTAGTGTGTGTCTGTGTTACTGGGTATCAGTGTCTGTCTTTGTTACTTGGTGTAAGTGTGTGTCTGTGTTACTGGGTATCAGTGTATGTCTTTGTTACTTGGTGTCAGTGTATGTCTGTGTACTTGGTGTATGTGTGTGTCTTTGTTACTTGGTGTCAGTGTTTGTCTGTGTTACTTGGTGTAAGTGTATGTCTTTCTTACTTGGTGTCAGTGTATGTCTTTGTTATTTGGTGTAAGTGTATGTCTTTGTTTCTTGGTGTCAGTGCATGACTTTGTTACTTGGTGTAAGTGTATGTCTTTGTTACTTGGTGTCAGTGTATGTCTCTGTTACTTGGTGTAATTGTGTATCTGTGTTACTGGGTATCAGTGTATGTCTTTGAAACCTGGTGTCAGTGTATGTCTTTGTTACTTGGTGTAAGTGTATGTCTTTGTTACTTGGTGTCAGTGTATGTCTGTGTTACTTTGTGTAACTGTATGTCTTTGTTACTTGGTCTCAGTGTATGTCTTTGTTACTTGGAGTAAGTGTATGTCTTTGCTACTTGGTGTCAGTGTATGTCTTTGATACTTGGTGTAAGTGTATGTCTGTGTTACTGGATATCAGTGTCTGTCTTTGTTACTTGGTGTAAGTGTGTGTCTTTGTTACTTGGTGTCAGTGTGTGTCTGTGTTACTGGGTATCAGTGTACGTCTTTGTTACATGGTGTCTGTGTGTGTCTATGTTACTTGGTGAAAGTGTGTGTCTGTGTAACTGGGTATCAGTGTATGTCTTTGTTACTTGGTGTAAGTGTGTGTCTGTGTTATTGGGTATCAGTGTATGTCTTTGTTACTTGGTGTCAGTGTATGTCTTTTTTAATTGGTGTAAGTGTGTGTCTGTGCTGCTGGGTATCAATGTATGTCTTTGTTACTTGGTGTCAGTGTGTGTCTTTGTTACTTGGTGTCAGTGTGTGTCTTTGTTACTTGTTGTCAGTGTATGTCTGTGTTACTTGGTGTAACTGTATGTCTTTGTTAGTTGGTGTCAGTGTATGTCTTTGTTACTTGGTGTAAGTGTATGTCTTTGCTACTTGGTGTCAGTGTATGTCTTTTTTAATTGGTGTAAGTGTGTGTCTGTGTTGCTGGGTATCAGTGTATGTCTTTGTTAATTGGTGTAAGTGTGTGTCTGTGTTACTGGGAATCAGTGTCTGTCTTTGTTACTTGGTGTCAGTGTGTGTATTTGTTACTTGGTGTCAGTGTGTGTCTTTGTTACTCGGTGTCAGTGTTTGTGTTTGTTTCTTGGTGTCAGTGTATGTCTTTGTGACTTGGTGTTAGTGTGTGTCTGTGTTACTGGGTATCAGTGTCTGTCTTTGTTACTTGGTGTAAGAGTGTGTCTGTGTTACTGGGTATCAGTGTATGTCTTTGTTACTTGGTGTCAGTGTAGGTCTGTGTTACTTGGTGTAATTGTGTGTCTTTCTTACTTGGTGTAAGTGCATGTCTTTGTTAATTGGTGTCAGTGTATGTCTGTGTTACTTGGTGTAAGTGTGTGTCTTTGTTAGTTGGTGTAAGTTTATGTCTTTGTTACATGGTGTCACTGTGTGTCTGTGTTATTTGCTGTAAGTGTCTGTCTTTGTTACTTGGTGTCAGTGTATGTCTTTGTTACTTGCTGCAAGTGTTTGTCTGTGTTACTGGGCATCAGTGTATGTCTTTGTTAGTTGGTGTCAGTGTATATCTGTGTACTTGGTGTAAGTGTGTGTCTTTGTTACTTGGTGTCAGTGTATGGCTGTGTTACTTGGTGTAAGTGTATGTCTTTGTTACTTGGTGTCAGTGTATGTCTTTGTTACTTGGTGTAAGTGTATGTCTTTGTTACTTGGTGTCAGTGTATGTCTCTGTTACTTGATGCAAGTGTGTGTCTGTGTTACTGGGTATCAGTGTATGTCTTTGTTACTTGGTGTCATTGTCTGTCTTTGTTACTTGGTGTAAGTGTGTGTCTGTGTTACTGAGTATCAGTGTATGTCTTTGTTACTTGGTGTCAGTGTATGTCTTTGTTACTTGGTGACAGTGTATGTCTGTGTTACTTGGTGTAAGTGTGTGTCTGCGTTACTGGGTATCAGTGTATGCCTTTGTTACTTGGTGTCAGTGTATGTCTTTGTTACTTGGTGTAAGTGTATGTCTTTGTTACTTGGAGTAAGTGTATGTCTTTGTTACTTGGTGTCAGTGTATGTCTTTGTTACTTGGTGTAAGTGTATGTCTTTGCTATTTGTTGTAAGTGTATGTCTTTGATACTTGGTGTAAGTGTATGTCTGTGTTACTGGGTATCAGTGTCTGTCTTTGTTACTTGGTGTAAGTGTGTGTCTGTATTGCTGGGCATCAGTGTTTGTCTTTGTTACTTGGTGTAAATGTGTGTCTGTGTACTTGGTGTAAGTGTGTGTCTTTGTTACTTGGTGTCAGTGTATGGCTGTGTTACTTGGTGTAAGTGTATGTCTTTGTTACTTGGTGTCAGTGTATGTCTTTGTTACTTGGTGTAAGCGTCTGTCTTTGTTACTTGGTGTCAGTGTATGTCTGTGTTGCTAGGTGTAAGTGTGTGTCTTTGTTAGTTGGTGTAAGTTTATGTCTTTGTTACATGGTGTCTCTGTGTGTCTGTGTTATTTGCTGTAAGTGTCTGTCTTTGTTACTTGGCGTCAGTGTATTTCATTGTTACCTGCTGCAAGTGTTTGTCTGTGTTACTGGGCATCAGTGTATGTCTTTGTTACTTGGTGTCAGTGTATATCTGTGTACTTGGTGTAAGTGTGTGTCTTTGTTACTTGGTGTCAGTGTATGGCTGTGTTAATTGGTGTAAGTGTATGTCTTTGTTACTTGGTGTAAGTGTATGTCTTTGTTACTTGGTGTCAGTGTATGTCTCTGTTACTTGATGCAAGTGTGTGTCTGTGTTACTGGGTATCAGTGTATGTCTTTGTTACTTGGTGTCATTGTCTGTCTTTGTTAATTGGTGTAAGTGTGTGCCTGTGTTACTGAGTATCAGTGTATGTCTTTGTTACTTGGTGTCAGTGAATGTCTTTGTTACTTGGTGACAGTGTATGTCTGTGTTACTTGGTGTAAGTGTGTGTCTGCGTTACTGGGTATCAGTGTATGTCTTTGTTACTTGGTGTCAGTGTATGTCTTTGTTACTTGGTGTAAGTGTATGTCTTTGTTACTTGGAGTAAGTGTATTTCTTTGTTACTTGGTGTCAGTGTATGTCTTTGTTACTTGGTGTAAGTGTATGTCTTTGCTATTTGGTGTAAGTGTATGTCTTTGATACTTGGTGTAAGTGTATGTCTGTGTTACTGGGTATCAGTGTCTCTCTTTGTTACTTGGTGTAAGTGTGTGTCTGTATTGCTGGGTATCAGTGTTTGTCTTTGTTACTTGGTGTAAGTGTGTGTCTGTGTACTTGGTGTAAGTGTGTGTCTTTGTTACTTGGTGTCAGTGTATGGCTGTGTTACTTGGTGTAAGTGTATGTCTTTGTTACCTGGTGTCAGTGTATGTCTTTGTTACTTGGTGTAAGCGTATGTCTTTGTTACTTGGTGTCAGTGTATGTCTCTGTTACTTGTTGCAAGTGTGTGTCTGTGTTACTGGGTATCAGTGTAAGTCTTTGTTACTTGGTGTCATTGTCTGTCTTTGTTACTTGGTGTAAGTGTGTGTCTGTGTTACTGAGTATCAGTGTATGTCTTTGTTACTTGGTGTCAGTGTATGTCTTTGTTACTTGGTGACAGTGTATGTCTGTGTTACTTGGTGTAAGTGTGTGTCTGCGTTAGTGGGTATCAGTGTATGTCTTTGTTACTTGGTGTCAGTGTATGTCTTTGTTACTTGGTGTAAGTGTATGTCTTTGTTACTTGGTGTCAGTGTATGTCTTTGTTACTTGGAGTAAGTGTATGTCTTTGTTACTTGGATTCAGTGTATCTCTTTGTTACTTGGTGTAAGTGTATGTCTTTGCTATTTGGTGTCAGTGTATGTCTTTGATACTTGGTGTAAGTGTATGCCTTTGCTACTTGGTGTCAGTGTTTGTCTTTGATACTTGGTGTAAGTGTATGTCTGTGTTACTGGGTATCAGTGTCTGTATTTGTTACTTGGTGTAAGTGTGTGTCTGTGTTGCTGGGTATCAGTGTATGTCTTTGTTAGTTGGTGTAAGTGTGTGTCTTTGCTATTTGGTGTCAGTGTATGTCTTTGTTACTTGGTGTAAGTGTATGCCTTTGCTACTTGGTGTCAGTGTATGTCTGTGTTACTGGGTATCAGTGTCTGTATTTCTTACTTGGTGTAAGTGTGTGTCTGTGTTGCTGGGTATCAGTGTATGTCTTTGTTACTTGGTGTCTGTGTATGTCTTTGTTACTTGGTGTCAGTGTATGTCTTTGTTACTGGGTGTCAGTGATTGTGTTTGTTTCTGGGTGTCAGTGTATGTCTTTGTGACTTGGTGTTAGTGTGTGTCTGTGTTACTGGGTATCAGTGTCTGTCTTTGTTACTTGGTGTAAGTGTGTGTCTGTGTTACTGGGTATCAGTGTATGTCTTTGTTACTTGGTGTCAGTGTATGTCTGTGTACTTGGTGTATGTGTGTGTCTTTGTTACTGGGTGTCAGTGTTTGTCTGTGTTATTTGGTGTAAGTGTATGTCTTTCTTACTTGGTATCAGTGCATGTCTTTGTTACTTGGTGTAAGTGTATGTCTTTGTTACTTGGTGTTAGTGTATGTCTCTGTTACTTGGTGTAATAGTGTATCTGTGTTACTGGGTATCAGTGCATGTCTTTGTTACTTGGTGTCATTGTCTATCCTTGTTACTTGGTGTAAGTGTGTGTCTGTGTTACTTGGTGTAAATGTGTGTCTGTGTTACTGGGTATCAGTGTATGTCTTTGTAACCTGGTGTCAGTGTATGTCTTTGTTACTTGGTGTAAGTGTATGTCTTTGTTACTTGGTGTCAGTGTATGTCTGTGTTACTTTGTGTAACTGTATGTCTTTGTTACTTGGTCTCAGTGTATGTCTTTGTTACTTGGAGTAAGTGTATGTCTTTGTTACTTGGTGTCAGTGTATGTCTTTGTTACTTGGTGTAAGTGTATCTCTTTGCTACTTGGTGCCAGTGTATGTCTTTGATACTTGGTGTAAGTGTATGTCTGTGTTACTGGATATCAGTGTCTGTCTTTGTTACTTGGTGTAAGTGTGTGTCTGTGTTCCTGGGTATCAGTGTTTGTCTTTGTTACTTGGTGTAAGTGTGTGTCTGTGTTACTGGGTATCAGTGTCTGTTTTTGTTACTTGGTGTCAGTGTATGTCTTTGTTACTTGGTGTCAGTGTGTGTCTGTGTTACTGGGTATCAGTGTACGTCTTTGTTACATGGTGTCTGTGTGTGTCTATGTTACTTGGTGTAAGTGTGTGTCTGTGTAACTGGGTATCAGTGTATGTCTTTGTTACTTGGTGTAAGTGTGTGTCTGTGTTATTGGGTATCAGTGTATGTCTTTGTTACTTGGTGTCAGTGTATTTCTTTTTTAATTGATGTAAGTGTGTGTCTGTGTGGCTGGGTATCAATGTATGTCTTTGTTACTTGGTGTCACTGTGTGTCTGTGTTACTGGGAATCAGTGTCTGTCTTTGTTACTTGGTGTCAGTGTGTGTCTTTGTTACTTGGTGTCAGTGTATGTCTGTGTTACTTGGTGTAACTGTATGTCTTTGTTACTTGGTGTCAGTGTATGTCTTTGTTACTTGGTGTAAGTGTATGTCTTTGCTACTTGGTGTCAGTGTATGTCTTTTTTAATTGGTGTAAGTGTGTGTCTGTGTTGCTGGGTATCAGTGTATGTCTTTGTTACTTGGTGTAAGTGTGTGTCTGTGTTACTGGGAATCAGTGTCTGTGTTTGTTGCTTGGTGTCAGTGTGTGTCTTTGTTACTTGGTGTCAGTGTGTGTCTTTGTTACTGGGTGTCAGTGTTTGTGTTTGTTTCTGGGTGTCAGTGTATGTCTTTGTGACTTGGTGTTAGTGTGTGTCTGTGTTACTGGGTATCAGTGTCTGTCTTTGTCACTAGGTGGAAGTGTGTGTCTGTGTTACTGGGTATCAGTGTCTGTCTTTGTTACTTGGTGAAAGAGTGTCTCTGTGTTAGTGGGTATCAGTGTATGTCTTTGTTACTTGGTGTCAGTGTTGGACTGTGTTACTTGGTGTAATTGTGTGTCTTTCTTACTTGGTGCAAGTGCATGTCTTTGTTAATTGGTGTCAGTGTATGTCTGTGTTACTTGGTGTAAGTGTGTGTCTTTGTTAGTTGGTGTAAGTTTATGTCTTTGTTACTTGGTGTCAGTGAATATCTGTGTACTTGGTGTAAGTGTGTGTCTTTGTTACTTGGTGTCAGTGTATGGCTGTGTTACTTGGTGTAAGTGGATGTGTTTGTTACTTGGTGTCAGTGTATGTCTTTGTTACTTGGTGTAAGTGTATGTCTTTGTTACTTGGTGTCAGTGTATGTCTCTGTTACTTGATGCAAGTGTGTGTCTGTGTTACTGGGTATCAGTGTATGTCTTTGTTACTTGGTGTCATTGTCTGTCTTTGTTACTTGGTGTAAGTGTGTGTCTGTGTTACTGAGTATCAGTGTATGTCTTTGTTACTTGGTGTCAGTGTATGTCTTTGTTACTTGGTGACAGTGTATGTCTGTGTTACTTGGTGTAAGTGTGTGTCTGCGTTACTGGGTATCAGTGTATGTCTTTGTTACTTGGTGTCAGTGTATGTCTGTGTTACTTGGTGTAAGTGTGTGTCTGCGTTACTGGGTATCAGTGTATGTCTTTGTTACTTGGTGTCAGTGTATGTCTTTGTTACTTGGTGTAAGTGTATGTCTTTGTTACTTGGTGTCAGTGTATGTCTTTGTTACTTGGAGTAAGTGTATGTTTTTGTTACTTGGTTTCAGTGTATGTCTTTGTTACTTGGTGTAAGTGTATGTCTTTGCTATTTGGTGTCAGTGTATGTCTTTGATACTTGGTGTAAGTGTATGCCTTTGCTACTTGGTGTCAGTGTTTGTCTTTGATACTTGGTGTAAGTGTATGTCTGTGTTACTGGGTATCAGTGTCTGTATTTGTTACTTGGTGTCAGTGTGTGTCTGTGTTGCTGGGTATCAGTGTATGTCTTTGTTACTTGGTGTAAGTGTGTGTCTTTGCTATTTGGTGTCAGTGTATGTCTTTGTTACTTGGTGTAAGTGTATGCCTTTGCTACTTGGTGTCTGTGTATGTCTTTGATACTTGGTGTCAGTGTGTGTCTTTGTTACTGGTTGTCAGTGATTGTGTTTGTTTCTGGGTGTCAGTGTATGTCTTTGTGACTTGGTGTTAGTGTGTGTCTGTGTTACTGGGTATCAGTGTCTGTCTTTGTTACTTGGTGTAAGTGTGTGTCTGTGTTACTGGGTATCAGTGTATGTCTTTGTTACTTGGTGTCAGTGTATGTCTGTGTACTTGGTGTATGTGTGTGTCTTTGTTACTGGGTGTCAGTGTTTGTCTGTGTTACTTGGTGTAAGTGTATGTCTTTCTTACTTGGTGTCAGTGCATGTCTTTGTTACTTGGTGTAAGTGTATGTCTTTGTTACTTGGTGTCAGTGTATGTCTCTGTTACTTGGTGCAATTGTGTATCTGTGTTACTGGGTATCAGTGTATGTCTTTGTTACTTGGTGTCATTGTCTATCCTTGTTACTTGGTGTAAGTGTGTGTCTGTGTTACTTGGTGTAAATGTGTGTCTGTGTTACTGGGTATCAGTGTATGTCTTTGTAACCTGGTGTCAGTGTATGTCTTTGTTACTTGGTGTAAGTGTATGTCTTTGTTACTTGGTGTCAGTGTATGTCTGTGTTACTTTGTGTAACTGTATGTCTTTGTTACTTGGTCTCAGTGTATGTCTTTGTTACTTGGAGTAAGTGTATGTCTTTGTTACTTGGTGTCAGTGTATGTCTTTGTTACTTGTTTTCAGTGTATGTCTTTGCTACTTGGTGCCAGTGTATGTCTTTGATACTTGGTGTAAGTGTAGGTCTGTGTTACTGGATATCAGTGTCTGTCTTTGTTACTTGGTGTAAGTGTGTGTCTGCGTTCCTGGGTATCAGTGTTTGTCTTTGTTACTTGGTGTAAGTGTGTGTCTGTGTTACTGGGTATCAGTGTCTGTTTTTGTTACTTGGTGTCAGTGTATGTCTTTGTTACTTGGTGTCAGTTTGTGTCTGTGTTACTGGGTATCAGTGTACGTCTTTGTTACATGGTGTCTGTGTGTGTCTATGTTACTTGGTGTAAGTGTGTGTCTGTGTAACTGGGTATCAGTGTATGTCTTTGTTACTTGGTGTAAGTGTGTGGCTGTGTTATTGGGTATCAGTGTATGTCTTTGTTACTTGGTGTCAGTGTATTTCTTTTTTAATTGATGTAAGTGTGTGTCTGTGTTGCTGGGTATCAATGTATGTCTTTGTTACTTGGTGTCACTGTGTGTCTGTGTTACTGGGAATCAGTGTCTGTCTTTGTTACTTGGTGTCAGTGTGTGTCTTTGTTACTTGGTGTCAGTGTATGTCTGTGTTACTTGGTGTAACTGTATGTCTTTGTTACTTGGTGTCAGTGTATGTCTTTGTTACTTGGTGTAAGTGTATGTCTTTGCTACTTGGTGTCAGTGTATGTCTTTTTTAATTGGTGTACGTGTGTTTCTGTGTTGCTGGGTATCAGTGTATGTCTTTGTTACTTGGTGTAAGTGTGTGTCTGTGTTACTGGGAATCAGTGTCTGTGTTTGTTGCTTGGTGTCAGTGTGTGTCTTTGTTACTTGGTGTCAGTGTATGTCTGTGTTACTTGGTGTAACTGTATGTCTTTGTTACTTGGTGTCAGTGTATGTCTTTGATACTTGGTGTAAGTGTATGTCTGTGTTACTGGGTATCAGTGTCTGTCTTTGTTACTTGGTGTAAGTGTGTGTCTGTATTGCTGGGTATCAGTGTTTGTCTTTGTTACTTGGTGTAAGTGTGTGTCTGTGTACTTTGTGTAAGTGTGTGTCTTTGTTACTTGTTGTCAGTGTATGGCTGTGTTACTTGGTGTAAGTGTATGTCTTTGTTACTTGGTGTCAGTGTATGTCTTTGTTACTTGGTGTAAGTGTATGTCTTTGTTACTTGGTGTCAGTGTATGTCTCTGTTACTTGGTGCAAGTGTGTGTCTGTGTTACTGGGTATCAGTGTATGTCTTTGTTACTTCGTGTCATTGTCTGTCTTTGTTACTTGGTGTAAGTGTGTGTCTGTGTTACTGAGTATCAGTGTATGTCTTTATTACTTGCTGTCAGTGTATGTCTTTGTTTCTTGGTGACAGTGTATGTCTTTGATACTTCGTGTAAGTGTATGTCTTTGCTATTTGGTGTCAGTGTATGTCTTTGATACTTCGTGTAAGTGTATGCCTTTGCTACTTGGTGTCAGTGTTTGTCTTTGATACTTGGTGTAAGTGTATGTCTGTGTTACTGGGTATCAGTGTCTGTATTTGTTACTTGGTGTAAGTGTGTGTCTGTGTTGCTGGGTATCAGTGTATGTCTTTGTTACTTGGTGTAAGTGTGTGTCTTTGTTATTTGGTGTCAGTGTATGTCTTTGTTACTTGGTGTAAGTGTATGCCTTTGCTACTTGGTGTCAGTGTATGTCTTTGATACTTGGTGTAAGTGTATGTCTGTGTTACTGGGTATCAGTGTCTGTATTTGTTACTTGGTGTAAGTGTGTGTCTGTGTTGCTGGGTATCAGTGTATGTCTTTGTTACTTGGTGTAAGTGTGTGTCTGTGTTACAGGGTATCAGTGTCTGTCTTTGTTACTTGGTGTCTGTGTATGTCTTTGTTACATGGTGTCAGTGTGTGTCTTTGTTACTGGGTGTCAGTGTTTGTGTTTGTTTCTGGGTGTCAGTGTATGTCTTTGTGACTTGGTGTTAGTGTGTGTCTGTGTTACTGGGTATCAGTGTCTGTCTTTGTTACTTGGTGTAAGTGTGTGTCTGTGTTACTGGCTATCAGTGTATGTCTTTGTTACTTAGTGTCAGTGTATGTCTGTGTACTTGGTGTATGTGTTTGTCTGTGTTACTTGGTGTAAGTGTATGTCTTTCTTACTTGGTGTCAGTGCATGTCTTTGTTACTTGGTGTAAGTGTATGTCTTTGTTACTTGTTGTCAGTGTATGTCTCTGTTACTTGGTGTAATTGTGTATCTGTGTTACTGGGTATCAGTGTATGTCTTTGTTACATGGTGTCATTGTCTGTCCTTGTTACTTGGTGTAAGTGTGTGTCTGTGTTACTTGGTGTAAATGTGTGTCTGTGTTACTGGGTATCAGTGTATGTCTTTGTAACCTGGTGTCAGTGTATGTCTTTGTTACTTGGTGTAAGTGTATGTCTTTGTTACTTGGTGTCAGTGTATGTCTGTGTTACTTTGTGTAACTGTATGTCTTTGTTACTTGGTCTCAGTGTATGTCTTTGTTACTTGGAGTAAGTGTATGTCATTGTTACTTGGTGTCAGTGTATGTCTTTGTTACTTGGTGTAAGTGTATCTCTTTGCTACTTGGTGTCAGTGTATGTCTTTGATACTTGGTGTAAGTGTATGTCTGTGTTACTGGATATCAGTGTCTGTCTTTGTTACTTGGTGTAAGTGTGTGTCTGTGTTCCTGGGTATCAGCGTTTGTCTTTGTTACTTGGTGTAAGTGTGTGTCTGTGTTACTGGGTATCGGTGTCTGTTTTTGTTACTTGGTGTCAGTGTGTGTCTTTGTTACTTGGTGTCAGTGTGTGTCTTTGTTACTGGGTGTCAGTGTTTGTGTTTGTTTCTGGGTGTCAGTGTATGTCTTTGTGACTTGGTGTTAGTGTGTGTCTGTGTTACTGGGTATCAGTGTCTGTCTTTGTCACTTGGTGGAAGTGTGTGTCTGTGTTACTGGGTATCAGTGTCTGTCTTTGTTACTTGGTGAAAGAGTGTCTCTGTGTTACTGGGTATCAGTGTATGTCTTTGTTACTTGGTGTCAGTGTAGGTCTGTGTTACTTGGTGTAATTGTGTGTCTTTCTTACTTGGTGCAAGTGCATGTCTTTGTTAATTGGTGTCAGTGTATGTCTGTGTTACTTGGTGTAAGTGTGTGTCTTTGTTAGTTGGTGTAAGTTTATGTCTTTGTTACTTGGTGTCAGTGTATATCTGTGTACTTGGTGTAAGTGTGTGTCTTTGTTACTTGGTGTCAGTGTATGGCTGTGTTACTTGGTGTAAGTGTATGTGTTTGTTACTTGGTGTCAGTGTATGTCTTTGTTACTTGGTGTAAGTGTATGTCTTTGTTACTTGGTGTCAGTGTATGTCTCTGTTACTTGATGCAAGTGTGTGTCTGTGTTACTGGGTATCAGTGTATGTCTTTGTTACTTGGTGTCATTGTCTGTCTTTGTTACTTGGTGTAAGTGTGTGTCTGTGTTACTGAGTATCAGTGTATGTCTTTGTTACTTGGTGTCAGTGTATGTCTTTGTTACTTGGTGACAGTGTATGTCTGTGTTACTTGGTGTAAGTGTGTGTCTGCGTTACTGGGTATCAGTGTATGTCTTTGTTACTTGGTGTCAGTGTATGTCTTTGTTACTTGGTGTAAGTGTATGTCTTTGTTACTTGGTGTCAGTGTATGTCTTTGTTAATTGGTGTAAGTGTATGTCTTTGCTATTTGGTGTCAGTGTATGTCTTTGATACTTGGTGTAAGTGTATGTCTGTGTTACTGGGTATCAGTGTCTGTCTTTGTTACTTGGTGTAAGTGTGTGTCTGTATTGCTGGGTATCAGTGTTTGTCTTTGTTACTTGGTGTAAGTGTGTGTCTGTGTACTTTGTGTAAGTGTGTGTCTTTGTTACTTGTTGTCAGTGTATGGCTGTGTTACTTGGTGTAAGTGTATGTCTTTGTTACTTGGTGTCAGTGTATGTCTTTGTTACTTGGTGTAAGTGTATGTCTTTGTTACTTGGTGTCAGTGTATGTCTCTGTTACTTGGTGCAAGTGTGTGTCTGTGTTACTGGGTATCAGTGTATGTCTTTGTTACTTCGTGTCATTGTCTGTCTTTGTTACTTGGTGTAAGTGTGTGTCTGTGTTACTGAGTATCAGTGTATGTCTTTGTTACTTGCTGTCAGTGTATGTCTTTGTTTCTTGGTGACAGTGTATGTCTGTGTTTCTTGGTTTAAGTGTGTGTCTGCGTTACTGGGTATCAGTGTATGTCTTTGTTACTTGGAGTAAGTGTATGTCTTTGTTACTTGGTGTCAGTGAATGGCTGTGTTACTTGGTGTAAGTGTATGTCTTTGTTACTTGGTGTCAGTGTATGTCTTTGTTACTTGGTGTAAGTGTATGTCTTTGTTACTTGGTGTCAGTGTATGTCTCTGTTACTTGGTGCAAGTGTGCGTCTGTGTTACTGGGTATCAGTGTAAGTCTTTGTTACTTGGTGTCATTGTCTGTCTTTGTTACTTGGTGTAAGTGTGTGTCTGTGTTACTGAGTATCAGTGTATGTCTTTGTTACTTGGTGTCAGTGTATGTCTTTGTTACTTGGTGACAGTGTATGTCTGTGTTACTTGGTGTAAGTGTGTGTCTGCGTTACTGGGTATCAGTGTATGTCTTTGTTACTTGGTGTCATTGTCTGTCTTTGTTACTTGGTGTAAGTGTATGTCTTTGTTACTTGGTGTCAGTGTATGTCTTTGTTACTTGGTGTCAGTGCATGTCTTTGTTACTTGGAGTAAGTGTATGTCTTTGTTACTTGGTTTCAGTGTATGTCTTTGTTACTTGGTGTAAGTGTATGTCTTTGCTATTTGGTGTCAGTGTATGTCTTTGATACTTCGTGTAAGTGTATGCCTTTGCTACTTGGTGTCAGTGTTTGTCTTTGATACTTGGTGTAAGTGTATGTCTGTGTTACTGGGTATCAGTGTCTGTATTTGTTACTTGGTGTAAGTGTGTGTCTGTGTTGCTGGGTATCAGTGTATGTCTTTGTTACTTGGTGTAAGTGTGTGTCTTTGTTATTTGGTGTCAGTGTATGTCTTTGTTACTTGGTGTAAGTGTATGCCTTTGCTACTTGGTGTCAGTGTATGTCTTTGATACTTGGTGTAAGTGTATGTCTGTATTACTGGGTATCAGTGTCTGTATTTGTTACTTGGTGTAAGTGTGTGTCTGTGTTGCTGGGTATCAGTGTATGTCTTTGTTACTTGGTGTAAGTGTGTGTCTGTGTTACAGGGTATCAGTGTCTGTCTTTGTTACTTGGTGTCTGTGTATGTCTTTGTTACATGGTGTCAGTGTGTTTCTTTGTTACTGGGTGTCAGTGTTTGTGTTTGTTTCTGGGTGTCAGTGTATGTCTTTGTGACTTGGTGTTAGTGTGTGTCTGTGTTACTGGGTATCAGTGTCAGTCTTTGTTACTTGGTGTAAGTGTGTGTCTGTGTTACTGGGTATCAGTGTATGTCTTTGTTACTTGGTGTCAGTGTATGTCTGTGTACTTGGTGTATGTGTTTGTCTGTGTTACTTGGTGTAAGTGTATGTCTTTCTTACTTGGTGTCAGTGCATGTCTTTGTTACTTGGTGTAAGTGTATGTCTTTGTTACTTGGTGTCAGTGTATGTCTCTGTTACTTGGTGTAATTGTGTATCTGTGTTACTGGGTATCAGTGTATGTCTTTGTTACTTGGTGTCATTGTCTGTCCTTGTTACTTGGTGTAAGTGTGTGTCTGTGTTACTTGGTGTAAATGTGTGTCTGTGTTACTGGGTATCAGTGTATGTCTTTGTAACCTGGTGTCAGTGTATGTCTTTGTTACTTGGTGTAAGTGTATGTCTTTGTTACTTGGTGTCAGTGTATGTCTGTGTTACTTTGTGTAACTGTATGTCTTTGTTACTTGGTCTCAGTGTATGTCTTTGTTACTTGGAGTAAGTGTATGTCTTTGTTACTTGGTGTCAGTGTATGTCTTTGTTACTTGGTGTAAGTGTATCTCTTTGCTACTTGGTGTCAGTGTATGTCTTTGATACTTGGTGTAAGTGTATGTCTGTGTTACTGGATATCAGTGTCTGTCTTTGTTACTTGGTGTAAGTGTGTGTCTGTGTTCCTGGGTATCAGCGTTTGTCTTTGTTACTTGGTGTAAGTGTGTGTCTGTGTTACTGGGTATCGGTGTCTGTTTTTGTTACTTGGTGTCAGTGTATGTCTTTGTTACTTGGTGTCAGTGTCTGTCTGTGTTACTGGGTATCAGTGTACGTCTTTGTTACATGGTGTCTGTGTGTGTCTTTGTTACTTGGTGTCAGTGTATGTCTTTGTTACTTGCTGTAAGTGTATGTCTTTGTTACTTGGTTTCAGTGTATGTCTCTGTTACTTGGTGCAAGTGTGTGTCTGTGTTACTGGGTATCAGTGTATGTCTTTGTTACTTGGTGTCATTGTCTGTCTTTGTTACTTGGTGTAAGTGTGTGTCTGCGTTACTGAGTATCAGTGTATGTCTTTGTTACTTGGTGTCAGTGTATGTCTTTGTTACTTGGTGACAGTGTATGTCTGTGTTACTTGGTGTAAGTGTGTGTCTGCGATGCTGGGTATCAGTGTATGTCTTTGTTACTTGGAGTAAGTGTATGTCTTTGTTACTTGGTGTCAGTGTATGTCTTTGTTACTTGGTGTAAGTGTATGTCTTTGCTATTTGGTGTCAGTGTATGTCTTTGATACTTGGTGTAAGTGTATGTCTGTTTTACTGGGTATCAGTGTCTGTCTTTGTTACTTGGTGTAAGTGTGTGTCTGTATTGCTGGGTATCAGTGTTTGTCTTTGTTACTTGGTGTAGGTGTGTGTCTGTGTACTTGGTGTAAGTGTGTGTCTTTGTTACTTGGTGTCAGTGTATGGCTGTGTTACTTGGTGTAAGTGTATGTCTTTGTTACTTGGTGTCAGTGTATGTCTTTGTTACTTGGTGTAAGTGTATGTCTTTGTTACTTGGTGTCAGTGTATGTCTCTGTTACTTGGTGCAAGTGTGTGTCTGTGTTACTGGGTATCAGTGTATGTCTTTGTTACTTGGTGTCATTGTCTGTCTTTGATACTTGGTGTCACTGTGTGTCTGTGTTACTGGGAATCAGTGTCTGTCTTTGTTACTTGTGTCAGTGTGTGTCTTTGTTACTTGGTGTCAGTGTATGTCTGTGTTACTTGGTGTAACTGTATGTCATTTTTACTTGGTGTCAGTGTATGTCTTTGTTACTTGGTGTAAGTGTATGTCTTTGCTACTTGGTGTCAGTGTATGTCTTTTTTAATTGGTGTAAGTGTGTGTCTGTGTTGCTGGGTATCAGTGTATGTCTTTGTTACTTGGTGCAAGTGTGTGTCTGTGTTACTGGGAATCAGTGTCTGTGTTTGTTGCTTGGTGTCAGTGCGTGTCTTTGTTACTTGGTGTCAGTGTGTGTCTTTGTTACTGGGTGTCAGTGTTTGTGTTTGTTTCTGGGTGTCATTGTATGTCTTTGTGACTTGGTGTTAGTGTGTGTCTGTGTTACTGGGTTTCAGTGTCTGTCTTTGTTACTTGGTGTAAGTGTGTGTCTGTGTTACTGGGTATCAGTGTCTGTCTTTGTTACTTGGTGTAAGAGTGTGTCTGTGTTACTGGGTATCAGTGTATGTCTTTGTTACTTGGTGCCAGTGTAGGTCTGTGTTACTTGGTGTAATTGTGTGTCTTTCTTACTTGGTGTAAGTGCATGTCTTTGTTAATTGGTGTCAGTGTATGTCTGTGTTACTTGGTGTAAGTGTGTGTCTTTGTTAGTTGGTGTAAGTTTATCTCTTTGTTACTTGGTGTCAGTGTATATCTGTGTACTTGGTGTAAGTGTGTGTCTTTGTTACTTGGTGTCAGTGTATGGCTGTGTTACTTGGTGTAAGTGTATGTGTTTGTTACTTGGTGTCAGTGTATGTCTTTGTTACTTGGTGTAAGTGTATGTCTTTGTTACTTGGTGTCAGTGTGTGTCTCTGTTACTTGATGCAAGTGTGTGTCTGTGTTACTGGGTATCAGTGTATGTCTTTGTTACTTGGTGTCATTGTCTGTCTTTGTTACTTGGTGTAAGTGTGTGTCTGTGTTACTGAGTATCAGTGTATGTCTTTGTTACTTGGTGTCAGTGTATGACTTTGTTACTTGGTGACAGTGTATGTCTGTGTTACTTGGTGTAAGTGTGTGTCTGCGTTACTGGGTATCAGTGTATGTCTTTGTTACTTGGTGTCAGTGTATGTCTTTGTTACTTGGTGTAAGTGTATGTCTTTGTTACTTGGTGTCAGTGTATGTCTTTGTTACTTGGTGTCAGTGTAGGTCTTTGTTACTTGGTGTAAGTGTATGTCTTTGTTATTTGGTGTCAGTGTATGTCTTTGATACTTGGTGTAAGTGTATGTCTGTGTTACTGGGTATCAGTGTCTGTCTTTGTTACTTGGTGTAAGTGTGTGTCTGTATATCTGGGTATCAGTGTTTGTCTTTGTTACTTGGTGTAAGTGTGTGTCTGTGTACTTTGTGTAAGTGTGTGTCTTTGTTACTTGGTGTAAGTGTGTGTCTGTATTGCTGGGTATCAGTGTTTGTCTTTGTTACTTGGTGTAAGTGTGTGTCTGTGTTACTGGGTATCAGTGTCTGTCTTTGTTACTTGGTGTCAGTGTATGTCTTTGTTACTTGGTGTAAGTGTGTGTCTGTGTTACTGGGTATCAGTGTACGTCTTTGTTACTTGGTGTAAGTGTGTGTCTGTGTTATTGGGTATCAGTGTATGTCTTTGTTAAATGGTGTCAGTGTATGTCTTTTTTAATTGGTGTAAGTGTGTGTCTGTGTTGCTGGGTATCAGTGTCTGTCTTTGTTACTTGTTGTAAGTGTGTGTCTGTGTTACTGGGAATCAGTGTCTGTCTTTGTTACTTGGTGTCAGTGTGTGTCTTTGTTACTTGGTGTCAGTTTGTGTCTTTGTTACTTGCTGCAAGTGTTTGTCTGTGTTACTGGGCATCAGTGTATGTCTTTGTTACTTGGTGTCAGTGTATATCTGTGTACTTGGTGTAAGTGTGTGTCTTTGTTACTTTGTGTCAGTGTATGGCTGTGTTACTTGGTGTAAGTGTATGTCTTTGTTACTTGGTGTCAGTGTATGTCTTTGTTACTTGGTGTAAGTGTATGTCTTTGTTACTTGGTTTCAGTGTATGTCTCTGTTACTTGGTGCAAGTGTGTGTCTGTGTTACTGGGTATCAGTGTATGTCTTTGTTACTTGGTGTCATTGTCTGTCTTTGTTACTTGGTGTAAGTGTGTGTCTGTGTTACTGAGTATCAGTGTATGTCTTTGTTACTTGGTGTCAGTGTATGTCTTTGTTACTTGGTGACAGTGTATGTCTGTGTTACTTGGTGTAAGTGTGTGTCTGCGTTGCTGGGTATCAGTGTATGTCTTTGTTACTTGGAGTAAGTGTATGTCTTTGCTATTTGGTGCAGTGTATGTCTTTGATACTTGGTGTAAGTGTATGTCTGTATTGCTGAGTATCAGTGTTTGTCTTTGTTACTTGGTGTATGTGTGTGTCTGTGTACTTGGTGTAAGTGTGTGTCTTTGTTACTTGGTGTAAGTGTGTGTCTGTGTACTTGGTGTATGTGTGTGTCTTTGTTACTTGGTGTCAGTGTATGGCTGTGTTACTTGGTGTAAGTGTATGTCTTTGGTACTTGGTGTCAGTGCATGTCTTTGTTACTTGGTGTAAGTGTATGTCTTTGTTACTTGGTGTCAGTGTATGTCTCTGTTACTTGGTGCAAGTGTGTGTCTGTGTTACTGGGTATCAGTGTAAGTCTTTGTTACTTGGTGTCATTGTCTGTCTTTGTTACTTGGTGTAAGTGTGTGTCTGTGTTACTGAGTATCAGTGTATGTCTTTGTTACTTGGTGTCAGTGTATGTCTTTGTTACTTGGTGACAGTGTATGTCTGTGTTACTTGGTGCAAGTGTGTGTCTGCGTTACTGGGTATCAGTGTATGTCTTTGTTACTTGGTGTCACTGTATGTCTTTGTTACTTGGTGTAAGTGTATGTCTTTGTTACTTGGTGTCAGTGTCTGTCTTTGTTACTTGGTGTCAGTGTATGTTTTTGTTACTTGGAGTAAGTGTATGTCTTTGTTACTTGGTTTCAGTGTATGTCTTTGTTACTTGGTGTAAGTGTATGTCTTTGCTATTTGGTGTCAATGTATGTCTTTGATACTTGGTGTAAGTGTATGTCTGTGTTACTGGGTATCAGTGTCTGTCTTTGTTACTTGGTGTAAGTGTATGTCTGTATTGCTGGGTATCAGTGTTTGTCTTTGTTTCTTGGTGTAAGTGTGTGTCTGTGTTACTGGGTATCAGTGTCTGTCTTTGTTACTTGGTGTCAGTGTATGTCTTTGTTACTTGGTGTAAGTGTGTGTCTGTGTTACTGGGTATCAGTGTACGTCTTTGTTACTTGGTGTAAGTGTGTGTCTGTGTTATTGGGTATCAGTGTATGTCTTTGTTAAATGGTGTCAGTGTATGTCTTTTTTAATTGGTGTAAGTGTGTGTCTGTGTTGCTGGGTATCAGTGTCTGTCTTTGTTACTTGTTGTAAGTGTGTGTCTGTGTTACTGGGAATCAGTGTCTGTCTTTGTTACTTGGTGTCAGTGTGTGTCTTTGTTACTTGGTGTCAGTTTGTGTCTTTGTTACTTGCTGCAAGTGTTTGTCTGTGTTACTGGGCATCAGTGTATGTCTTTGCTACTTGGTGTCAGCGTATATCTGTGTACTTGGTGTAAGTGTGTGTCTTTGTTACTTTGTGTCAGTGTATGGCTGTGTTACTTGGTGTAAGTGTATGTCTTTGTTACTTGGTGTCAGTGTATGTCTTTGTTACTTGGTGTAAGTGTATGTCTTTGCTACTTGGTGTCAGTGTATGTCTCTGTTACTTGGTGCAAGTGTGTGTCTGTGTTACTGGGTATCAGTGTATGTCTTTGTTACTTGGTGTCATTGTCTGTCTTTGTTACTTGGTGTAAGTGTGTGTCTGTGTTACTGAGTATCAGTGTATGTCTTTGTTACTTGGTGTCAGTGTATGTCTTTGTTACTTGGTGACAGTGTATGTCTGTGTTACTTGGTGTAAGTGTGTGTCTGCGTTACTGGGTATCAGTGTATGTCTTTGTTACTTGGTGTCAGTGTATGTCTTTGTTACTTGGTGTAAGTGTATGTCTTTGTTACTTGGTGTCAGTGTACGTCTTTGTTACTTGGTGTCAGTGTATGTCTTTGTTACTTGGTGTAAGTGTATGTCTTTGCCATTTGGTGTCAGTGTATGTCTTTGATACTTGGTGTAAGTGTATGTCTGTGTTACTGGGTATCAGTGTCTGTCTTTGTTACTTGGTGTAAGTGTGTGTCTGCGTTGCTGGGTATCAGTGTATGTCTTTGTTACTTGGAGTAAGTGTATGTCTTTGCTATTTGGTGTCAGTGTATGTCTTTGATACTTGGTGTAAGTGTATGTCTGTGTTACTGGGTATCAGTGTCTGTCTTTGTTACTTGGTGTAAGTGTGTGTCTGTATTGCTGGGTATCAGTGTTTGTCTTTGTTACTTGGTGTAGGTGTGTGTCTGTGTACTTGGTGTAAGTGTGTGTCTTTGTTACTTGGTGTCAGTGTATGGCTGTGTTACTTGGTGTAAGTGTATGTCTTTGTTACTTGGTGTCAGTGTATGTCTTTGTTACTTGGTGTAAGTGTATGTCTTTGTTACTTGGTGTCAGTGTATGTCTCTGTTACTTGGTGCAAGTGTGTGTCTGCGTTGCTGGGTATCAGTGTATGTCTTTGTTACTTGGAGTAAGTGTATGTCTTTGTTACTTGGTGTCAGTGTATGTCTTTGTTACTTGGTGTAAGTGTATGTCTTTGCTATTTGGTGCAAGTGTATGTCTTTGATACTTGGTGTAAGTGTATGTCTGTATTGCTGGGTATCAGTGTTTGTCTTTGTTACTTGGTGTATGGGTGTGTCTGTGTACTTGGTGTAAGTGTGTGTCTTTGTTACTTGGTGTAAGTGTGTGTCTCTGTACTTGGTGTAAGTGTGTGTCTTTGTTACTTGGTGTCAGTGTATGGCTGTGTTACTTGGTGTAAGTGTATGTCTTTGTTACTTGGTGTCAGTGCATGTCTTTGTTACTTGGTGTAAGTGTATGTCTTTGTTACTTGGTGTCAGTGTATGTCTCTGTCACTTGGTGCAAGTGTGTGTCTGTGTTACTGGGTATCAGTGTAAGTCTTTGTTACTTGGTGTCATTGTCTGTCTTTGATACTTGGTGTAAGTGTGTGTCTGTGTTACTGAGTATCAGTGTATGTCTTTGTTACTTGGTGTCAGTGTATGTCTTTGTTACTTGGTGACAGTGTATGTCTGTGTTACTTGGTGTAAGTGTGTGTCTGCGTTACTGGGTATCAGTGTATGTCTTTGTTACTTGGTGTCACTGTATGTCTTTGTTACTTGGTGTAAGTGTAAGTCTTTGTTACTTGGTGTCAGTGTATGTCTTTGTTACTTGGTGTCAGTGTATGTCTTTGTTACTTGGAGTAAGTGTATGTCTTTCTTACTTGGTTTCATTGTATGTCTTTGTTACTGGGTGTAAGTGTATGTCTGTGTTACTGGGTATCAGTGTCTGTCTTTGTCACTTGGTGTAAGTGTGTGTCTGTATTGCTGGGTATCAGTGTTTGTCTTTGTTACTTGGTGTAAGTGTGTGTCTGTGTTACTGGGTATCAGTGTCTGTCTTTGTTACTTGGTGTCATTGTCTGTCTTTGTTACTTGGTGTAAGTGAGTGTCTGTGTTACTGGGTATCAGTGTACGTCTTTGTTACTTGGTGTAAGTGTGTGTCTGTGTTATTGGGTATCAGTGTATGTCTTTGTTAAATGGTGTCAGTGTATGTCTTTTTTAATTGGTGTAAGTGTGTCTGTGTTGCTGGGTATCAGTGTCTGTCTTTGTTACTTGTTGTAAGTGTGTGTCTGTGTTACTGGGAATCAGTGTCTGTCTTTGTTACTTGGTGTCAGTGTGTGTCTTTGTTACTTGGAGTCAGTTTGTGTCTTTGTTACTTGCTGCAAGTGTTTGTCTGTGTTACTGGGCATCAGTGTATGTCTTTGTTACTTGGTGTCAGTGCATATCTGTGTACTTGGTGTAAGTGTGTGTCTTTGTTACTTTGTGTCAGTGTATGGCTGTGTTACTTGGTGTAAGTGTATGTCTTTGTTACTTGGTGTCAGTGTATGTCTTTGTAACTTGGTGTAAGTGTATGTCTTTGCTACTTGGTGTCAGTGTATGTCTCTGTTACTTGGTGCAAGTGTGTGTCTGTGTTACTGGGTATCAGTGTATGTCTTTGTTACTTGGTGTCATTGTCTGTCTTTGTTACTTGGTGTAAGTGTGTGTCTGTGTTACTGAGTATCAGTGTGTGTCTTTCTTACTTGGTGTCAGTGTATGTCTTTGTTACTTGGTGACAGTGTATGTCTGTGTTACTTGGTGTAAGTGTGTGTCTGCATTACTGGGTATCAGTGTATGTCTTTGTTACTTGGTGTCAGTGTATGTCTTTGTTACTTGTTGTAAGTGTATGTCTTTGTTACTTGGTGTCAGTGTACGTCTTTGTTACTTGGTGTCAGTGTATGTCTTTGTTACTTGGTGTAAGTGTATGTCTTTGCAATTTGGTGTCAGTGTATGTCTTTGATACTTGGTGTAAGTGTATGTCTGTGTTACTGGGTATCAGTGTCTGTCTTTGTTACTTGGTGTAAGTGTTGTCTGTATTGCTGGGTATCAGTGTTTGTCTTTGTTACTTGGTGTAAGTGTGTGTCTGTGTACTTTGTGTAAGTGTGTGTCTTTGTTACTTGGTGTCAGTGTATGGCTGTGTTACTTGGTGTAAGTGTATGTCTTTGTTACTTGGTGTCAGTGTATGTCTCTGTTACTTGGTGCAAGTGTGTGTCTGTGTTACTGGGTATCAGTGTATGTCTTTGTTACTTGGTGTCATTGTCTGTCTTTGTTACTTGGTGTAAGTGTGTGTCTGCGTTACTGAGTATCAGTGTATGTCTTTGTTACTTGGTGTCAGTGTATGTCTTTGTTACTTGGTGACAGTGTATGTCTGTGTTACTTGGTGTAAGTGTGTGTCTGCGATGCTGCGTATCACTGTATGTCTTTGTTACTTGGAGTAAGTGTATGTCTTTGTTACTTGGTGTCAGTGTACGTCTTTGTTACTTGGTGTCAGTGTATGTCTTTGTTACTTGGTGTAAGTGTATGTCTTTGCCATTTGGTGTCAGTGTATGTCTTTGATACTTGGTGTAAGTGTATGTCTGTGTTACTGGGTATCAGTGTCTCTCTTTGTTACTTGGTGTAAGTGTGTGTCTGCGTTGCTGGGTATCAGTGTATGTCTTTGTTACTTGGAGTAAGTGTATGTCTTTGCTATTTGGTGTCAGTGTATGTCTTTGATACTTGGTGTAAGTGTATGTCTGTGTTACTGGGTATCAGTGTCTGTCTTTGTTACTTGGTGTAAGTGTGTGTCTGTATTGCTGGGTATCTGTGTTTGTCTTTGTTACTTGGTGTAGGTGTGTGTCTGTGTACTTGGTGTAAGTGTGTGTCTTTGTTACTTGGTGTCAGTGTATGGCTGTGTTACTTGGTGTAAGTGTATGTCTTTGTTACTTGGTGTCAGTGTATGTCTTTGTTACTTGGTGTAAGTGTATGTCTTTGTTACTTGGTGTCAGTGTATGTCTCTGTTACTTGGTGCAAGTGTGTGTCTGCGTTGCTGGGTATCAGTGTATGTCTTTGTTACTTGGTGTCAGTGTATGTCTTTGTTACTTGGTGTAAGTGTATGTCTTTGCTATTTGGTGTAAGTGTATGTCTTTGATACTTGGTGTAAGTGTATGTCTGTATTGCTGGGTATCAGTGTTTGTCTTTGTTACTTGGTGTATGTGTGTGTCTGTGTACTTGGTGTAAGTGTGTGTCTTTGTTACTTGGTGTAAGTGTGTGTCTGTGTACTTGGTGTAAGTGTGTGTCTTTGTTACTTGGTGTCAGTGTATGGCTGTGTTACTTGGTGTAAGTGTATGTCTTTGTTACTTGGTGTCAGTGCATGTCTTTGTTACTTGGTGTAAGTGTATGTCTTTGTTACTTGGTGTCAGTGTATGTCTCTGTCACTTGGTGCAAGTGTGTGTCTGTGTTACTGGGTATCAATGTAAGTCTTTGTTACTTGGTGTCATTGTCTGTCTTTGATACTTGGTGTAAGTGTGTGTCTGTGTTACTGAGTATCAGTGTATGTCTTTGTTACTTGGTGTCAGTGTATGTCTTTGTTACTTGGTGACAGTGTATGTCTGTGTTACTTGGTGTAAGTGTGTGTCTGCGTTACTGGGTATCAGTGTATGTCTTTGTTACTTGGTGTCACTGTACGTCTTTGTTACTTGGTGTAAGTGTAAGTCTTTGTTACTTGGTGTCAGTGTATGTCTTTGTTACTTGGTGTCAGTGTATGTCTTTGTTACTTGGAGTAAGTGTATGTCTTTCTTACTTGGTTTCAGTGTATGTCTTTGTTACTGGGTGTAAGTGTATGTCTGTGTTACTGGGTATCAGTGTCTGTCTTTGTTACTTGGTGTAAGTGTGTGTCTGTATTGCTGGGTATCAGTGTTTGTCTTTGTTACTTGGTGTAAGTGTGTGTCTGTGTTACTGGGTATCAGTGTCTGTCTTTGTTACTTGGTGTCATTGTCTGTCTTTGTTACTTGGTGTAAGTGTGTGTCTGTGTTACTGGGTATCAGTGTACGTCTTTGTTACTTGGTGTAAGTGTGTGTCTGTGTTATTGGGTATCAGTGTATGTCTTTGTTAAATGGTGTCAGTGTATGTCTTTTTTAATTGGTGTAAGTGTGTCTGTGTTGCTGGGTATCAGTGTCTGTCTTTGTTACTTGTTGTAAGTGTGTGTCTGTGTTACTGGGAATCAGTGTCTGTCTTTGTTACTTGGTGTCAGTGTGTGTCTTTGTTACTTGGAGTCAGTTTGTGTCTTTGTTACTTGCTGCAAGTGTTTGTCTGTGTTACTGGGCATCAGTGTATGTCTTTGTTACTTGGTGTCAGTGTATATCTGTGTACTTGGTGTAAGTGTGTGTCTTTGTTACTTTGTGTCAGTGTATGGCTGTGTTACTTGGTGTAAGTGTATGTCTTTGTTACTTGGTGTCAGTGTATGTCTTTGTTACTTGGTGTAAGTGTATGTCTTTGCTACTTGGTGTCAGTGTATGTCTCTGTTACTTGGTGCAAGTGTGTGTCTGTGTTACTGGGTATCAGTGTATGTCTTTGTTACTTGGTGTCATTGTCTGTCTTTGTTACTTGGTGTAAGTGTGTGTCTGTGTTACTGAGTATCAGTGTATGTCTTTGTTACTTGGTGTCAGTGTATGTCTTTGTTACTTGGTGACAGTGTATGTCTCTGTTACTTGGTGTATGTGTGTGTCTGCGTTACTGGGTATCAGTGTATGTCTTTGTTACTTGGTGTCAGTGTATGTCTTTGTTACTTGTTGTAAGTGTATGTCTTTGTTACTTGGTGTCAGTTTACGTCTTTGTTACTTGGTGTCAGTGTATGTCTTTGTTACTTGGTGTAAGTGTATGTCTTTGCCATTTGGTGTCAGTGTATGTCTTTGATACTTGGTGTAAGTGTATGTCTGTGTTACTGGGTATCAGTGTCTGTCTTTGTTACTTGGTGTAAGTGTGTGTCTGTATTGCTGGGTATCAGTGTTTGTCTTTGTTACTTGGTGTAAGTGTGTGTCTGTGTACTTTGTGTAAGTGTGTGTCTTTGTTACATGGTGTCAGTGTATGGCTGTGTTACTTGGTGTAAGTGTATGTCTTTGTTACTTGGTGTCAGTGTATGTCTTTGTTACTTGGTGTAAGTGTATGTCTTTGTTACTTGGTTTCAGTGTATGTCTCTGTTACTTGGTGCAAGTGTGTGTCTGTGTTACTAGGTATCAGTGTATGTCTTTGTTACTTGGTGTCATTGTCTGTCTTTGTTACTTGGTGTAAGTGTGTGTCTGCGTTACTGAGTATCAGTGTATGTCTTTGTTACTTGGTGTCAGTGTATGTCTTTGTTACTTGGTGACAGTGTATGTCTGTGTTACTTGGTGTAAGTGTGTGTCTGCGATGCTGGGTATCAGTGTATGTCTTTGTTACTTGGAGTAAGTGTATGTCTTTGTTACTTGGTGTCAGTGTATGTCTTTGTTACTTGGTGTAAGTGTATGTCTTTGCTATTTGGTGTCAGTGTATGTCTTTGATACTTGGTGTAAGTGTATGTCTGTTTTACTGGGTATTAGTGTCTGTCTTTGTTACTTGGTGTAAGTGTGTGTCTGTATTGCTGGGTATCAGTGTTTGTCTTTGTTACTTGGTGTAGGTGTGTGTCTGTGTACTTGGTGTAAGTGTGTGTCTTTGTTACTTGGTGTCAGTGTATGGCTGTGTTACTTGGTGTAAGTGTATGTCTTTGTTACTTGGTGTCAGTGTATGTCTTTGTTACTTGGTGTAAGTGTATGTCTTTGTTACTTGGTGTCAGTGTATGTCTCTGTTACTTGGTGCAAGTGTGTGTCTGTGTTACTGGGTATCAGTGTATGTCTTTGTTACTTGGTGTCATTGTCTGTCTTTGTTACTTGGTGTAAGTGTGTGTCTGTGTTACTGAGTATCAGTGTATGTCTTTGTTACTTGGTGTCAGTGTATGTCTTTGTTACTTGGTGACAGTGTATGTCTGTGTTACATGGTGTAAGTGTGTGTCTGCGTTACTGGGTATCAGTGTATGTCTTTGTTACTTGGTGTCAGTGTATGTCTTTGTTACATGGTGTCAGTGTATGTCTTTGTTACTTGGAGTAAGTGTATGTCTTTGTTACTTGGTTTCAGTGTATGTCTTTGTTACTTGGTGTAAGTGTATGTCTTTGCTATTTGTTGTCAGTGTATGTCTTTGATACTTGGTGTCAGTGTATGTCTGTGTTACTGGGTATCAGTGTCTGTCTTTGTTACTTGGTGAAAGTGTGTCTCTGTATTGCTGGGTATCAGTGTTTGTCTTTGTTACTTGGTGTAAGTGTGTGTCTGTATTGCTGGGTATCAGTGTTTGTCTTTGTTACTTGGTGTAAGTGTGTGTCTGTGTTACTGGGTATCAGTGTCTGTCTTTGTTACTTGGTGTCAGTGTATGTCTTTGTTACTTGGTGTAAGTGTGTGTCTGTGTTACTGGGTATCAGTGTACGTCTTTGTTACTTGGTGTAAGTGTGTGTCTGTGTTATTGGGTATCAGTGTATGTCTTTGTTAAATGGTGTCAGTGTATGTCTTTTTTAATTGGTGTAAGTGTGTGT
Source organism: Heterodontus francisci (assembly GCF_036365525.1). Lineage (NCBI taxonomy): Eukaryota > Metazoa > Chordata > Chondrichthyes > Heterodontiformes > Heterodontidae > Heterodontus > Heterodontus francisci. Next base: position 3,136,838 of record NW_027140357.1, on the reverse strand, counting down.
CTGTGTTGCTGGGTATCAGTGTCTGTCTTTGTTACTTGTTGTAAGTGTGTGTCTGTGTTACTGGGAATCAGTGTCTGTCTTTGTTACTTGGTGTCAGTGTGTGTCTTTGTTACTTGGTGTCAGTTTGTGTCTTTGTTACTTGCTGCAAGTGTTTGTCTGTGTTACTGGGCATCAGTGTATGTCTTTGCTACTTGGTGTCAGTGTATATCTGTGTACTTGGTGTAAGTGTGTGTCTTTGTTACTTTGTGTCAGTGTATGGCTGTGTTACTTGGTGTAAGTGGATGTCTTTGTTACTTGGTGTCAGTGTATGTCTTTGTTACTTGGTGTAAGTGTATGTCTTTGCTACTTGGTGTCAGTGTATGTCTCTGTTACTTGGTGCAAGTGTGTGTCTGTGTTACTGGGTATCAGTGTATGTCTTTGTTACTTGGTGTCATTGTCTGTCTTTGTTACTTGGTGTAAGTGTGTGTCTGTGTTACTGAGTATCAGTGTATGTCTTTGTTACTTGGTGTCAGTGTATGTCTTTGTTACTTGGTGACAGTGTATGTCTGTGTTACTTGGTGTAAGTGTGTGTCTGCGTTACTGGGTATCAGTGTATGTCTTTGTTACTTGGTGTCAGTGTATGTCTTTGTTACTTGGTGTAAGTGTATGTCTTTGTTACTTGGTGTCAGTGTATGTCTTTGTTACTTGGTGTAAGTGTATGTCTTTGCCATTTGGTGTCAGTGTATGACTTTGATACTTGGTGTAAGTGTATGTCTGTGTTACTGGGTATCAGTGTCTGTCTTTGTTACTTGGTGTAAGTGTGTGTCTGCGTTGCTGGGTATCAGTGTATGTTTTTGTTACTTGGAGTAAGTGTATGTCTTTGTTACTTGGTGTCAGTGTATGTCTTTGTTACTTGGTGTAAGTGTATGTCTTTGCTATTTGGTGTCAGTGTATGTCTTTGATACTTGGTGTAAGTGTATGTCTGTGTTACTGGGTATCAGTGTCTGTCTTTGTTACTTGGTGTAAGTGTGTGTCTGTATTGCTGGGTATCAGTGTTTGTCTTTGTTACTTGGTGTAGGTGTGTGTCTGTGTACTTGGTGTAAGTGTGTGTCTTTGTTACTTGGTGTCAGTGTATGGCTGTGTTACTTGGTGTAAGTGTATGTCTTTGTTACTTGGTGTCAGTGTATGTCTTTGTTACTTGGTGTAAGTGTATGTCTTTGTTACTTGGTGTCAGTGTATGTCTCTGTTACTTGGTGCAAGTGTGTGTCTGCGTTGCTGGGTATCAGTGTATGTCTTTGTTACTTGGAGTAAGTGTATGTCTTTGTTACTTGGTGTCAGTGTATGTCTTTGTTACTTGGTGTAAGTGTATGTCTTTGCTATTTGGTGTAAGTGTATGTCTTTGATACTTGGTGTAAGTGTATGTCTGTATTGCTGGGTATCAGTGTTTGTCTTTGTTACTTGGTGTATGTGTGTGTCTGTGTACTTGGTGTAAGTGTGTGTCTTTGTTACTTGGTGTAAGTGTGTGTCTGTGTACTTGGTGTAAGTGTGTGTCTTTGTTACTTGGTGTCAGTGTATGGCTGTATTACTTGGTGTAAGTGTATGTCTTTGTTACTTGGTATCAGTGCATGTCTTTGTTACTTGGTGTAAGTGTATGTCTGTGTTACTTGGTGTCAGTGTATGTCTCTGTCACTTGGTGCAAGTGTGTGTCTGTGTTACTTGTTATCAGTGTTAGTCTTTGTTACTTGGTGTCATTGTCTGTCTTTGTTACTTGGTGTAAGTGTGTGTCTGTGTTACTGAGTATCAGTGTATGTCTTTGTTACTTGGTGTCAGTGTATGTCTTTGTTACTTGGTGACAGTGTATGTCTGTGTTACTTGGTGTAAGTGTGTGTCTGCGTTACTGGGTATCAGTGTATGTCTTTGTTACCTGGTGTCACTGTATGTCTTTGTTACTTGGTGTAAGTGTATGTCATTGTTACTTGGTGTCAGTGTATGTCTTTGTTACTTGGTGTCAGTGTATGTCTTTGTTACTTGGAGTAAGTGTATGTCTTTGTTACTTGGTTTCAGTGTATGTCTTTGTTACTGGGTGTAAGTGTATGTCTGTGTTACTGGGTATCAGTGTCTGTCTTTGTTACTTGGTGTAAGTGTGTGTCTGTATTGCTGGGTATCAGTGTTTGTCTTTGTTACTTGGTGTAAGTGTGTGTCTGTGTTACTGGGTATCAGTGTCTGTCTTTGTTACTTGGTGTCAGTGTATGTCTTTGTTACTTGGTGTAAGTGTGTGTCTGTGTTACTGGGTATCAGTGTACGTCTTTGTTACTTGGTGTAAGTGTGTGTCTGTGTTATTGGGTATCAGTGTATGTCTTTGTTAAATGGTGTCAGTGTATGTCTTTTTTAATTGGTGTAAGTGTGTCTGTGTTGCTGGGTATCAGTGTCTGTCTTTGTTACTTGTTGTAAGTGTGTGTCTGTGTTACTGGGAATCAGTGTCTGTCTTTGTTACTTGGTGTCAGTGTGTGTCTTTGTTACTTGGAGTCAGTTTGTGTCTTTGTTATTTGCTGCAAGTGTCTGTCTGTGTTACTGGGCATCAGTGTATGTCTTTGTTACTTGGTGTCAGTGTATATCTGTGTACTTGGTGTAAGTGTGTGTCTTTGTTACTTTGTGTCAGTGTATGGCTGTGTTACTTGGTGTCAGTGTATGTCTTTGTTACTTGGTGTCAGTGTATGTCTTTGTTACTTGGTGTAAGTGTATGTCTTTGCTACTTGGTGTCAGTGTATGTCTCTGTTACTTGGTGCAAGTGTGTGTCTGTGTTACTGGGTATCAGTGTATGTCTTTGTTACTTGGTGTCATTGTCTGTCTTTGTTACTTGGTGTAAGTGTGTGTCTGTGTTACTGAGTATCAGTGTATGTCTTTGTTACTTGGTGTCAGTGTATGTCTTTGTTACTTGGTGACAGTGTATGTCTGTGTTACTTGGTGTAAGTGTGTGTCTGCGTTACTGGGTATCAGTGTATGTCTTTGTTACTTGGTGTCAGTGTATGTCTTTGTTACTTGGTGTAAGTGTATGTCTTTGTTACTTGGTGTCAGTGTACGTCTTTGTTACTTGGTGTCAGTGTATGTCTTTGTTACTTGGTGTAAGTGTATGTCTTTGCCATTTGGTGTCAGTGTATGTCTTTGACACTTGGTGTAAGTGTATGTCTGTGTTACTGGGTATCAGTGTCTGTCTTTGTTACTTGGTGTAAGTGTGTGTCTGTATTGCTGGGTATCAGTGTTTGTCTTTGTTACTTGGTGTAAGTGTGTGTCTGTGTACTTTGTGTAAGTGTGTGTCTTTGTTACTTGGTGTCAGTGTATGGCTGTGTTACTTGGTGTAAGTGTATGTCTTTGTTACTTGGTGTCAGTGTATGTCTTTGTTACTTGGTGTAAGTGTATGTCTTTGTTACTTGGTTTCAGTGTATCTCTCTGTTACTTGGTGCAAGTGTGTGTCTGTGTTACTGGGTATCAGTGTATGTCTTTGTTACTTGGTGTCATTGTCTGTCTTTGTTACTTGGTGTAAGTGTGTGTCTGCGTTACTGAGTATCAGTGTATGTCTTTGTTACTTGGTGTCAGTGTATGTCTTTGTTACTTGGTGACAGTGTATGTCTGTGTTACTTGGTGTAAGTGTGTGTCTGCGTTGCTGGGTATCAGTGTATGTCTTTGTTACTTGGAGTAAGTGTATGTCTTTGTTACTTGGTGTCAGTGTATGTCTTTGTTACTTGGTGTAAGTGTATGTCTTTGCTATTTGGTGTCAGTGTATGTCTTTGATACTTGGTGTAAGTGTATGTCTGTGTTACTGGGTATCAGTGTCTGTCTTTGTTACTTGGTGTAAGTGTGTGTCTGTATTGCTGGGTATCAGTGTTTGTCTTTGTTACTTGGTGTAGGTGTGTGTCTGTGTACTTGGTGTAAGTGTGTGTCTTTGTTACTTGGTGTCAGTGTATGGCTGTGTTACTTGGTGTAAGTGTATGTCTTTGTTACTTGGTGTCAGTGTATGTCTTTGTTACTTGGTGTAAGTGTATGTCTTTGTTACTTGGTGTCAGTGTATGTCTCTGTTACTTGGTGCAAGTGTGTGTCTGTGTTACTGGGTATCAGTGTATGTCTTTGTTACTTGGTGTCATTGTCTGTCTTTGTTACTTGGTGTAAGTGTGTGTCTGTGTTACTGAGTATCAGTGTATGTCTTTGTTACTTGGTGTCAGTGTATGTCTTTGTTACTTGGTGACAGTGTATGTCTGTGTTACATGGTGTAAGTGTGTGTCTGCGTTACTGGGTATCAGTGTATGTCTTTGTTACTTGGTGTCAGTGTATGTCTTTGTTACATGGTGTCAGTGTATGTCTTTGTTACTTGGAGTAAGTGTATGTCTTTGTTACTTGGTTTCAGTGTATGTCTTTGTTACTTGGTGTAAGTGTATGTCTTTGCTATTTGTTGTCAGTGTATGTCTTTGATACTTGGTGTCAGTGTATGTCTGTGTTACTGGGTATCAGTGTCTGTCTTTGTTACTTGGTGAAAGTGTGTCTCTGTATTGCTGGGTATCAGTGTTTGTCTTTGTTACTTGGTGTAAGTGTATGTCTGTGTTACTGGGTATCAGTGTATGTCTTTGTTAAATGGTGTCAGTGTATGTCTTTTTTAATTGGTGTAAGTGTGTGTCTGTGTTACTGGGTATCAGTGTCTGTCTTTGTTACTTGGTGTCAGTGTATGTCTTTGTTACTTGGTGTAAGTGTGTGTCTGTGTTACTGGGTATCAGTGTACGTCTTTGTTACTTGGTGTAAGTGTGTGTCTGTGTTATTGGGTATCAGTGTATGTCTTTGTTAAATGGTGTCAGTGTATGTCTTTTTTAATTGGTGTAAGTGTGTGTCTGTGTTGCTGGGTATCAGTGTCTGTCTTTGTTACTTGTTGTAAGTGTGTGTCTGTGTTACTGGGAATCAGTGTCTGTCTTTGTTACTTGGTGTAAGTGTGTGTCTTTGTTACTTGGTGTCAGTTTGTGTCTTTGTTACTTGCTGCAAGTGTTTGTCTGTGTTACTGGGCATCAGTGTATGTCTTTGCTACTTGGTGTCAGTGTATATCTGTGTACTTGGTGTAAGTGTGTGTCTTTGTTACTTTGTGTCAGTGTATGGCTGTGTTACTTGGTGTAAGTGGATGTCTTTGTTACTTGGTGTCAGTGTATGTCTTTGTTACTTGGTGTAAGTGTATGTCTTTGCTACTTGGTGTCAGTGTATGTCTCTGTTACTTGGTGCAAGTGTGTGTCTGTGTTACTGGGTATCAGTGTATGTCTTTGTTACTTGGTGTCATTGTCTGTCTTTGTTACTTGGTGTAAGTGTGTGTCTGTGTTACTGAGTATCAGTGTATGTCTTTGTTACTTGGAGTCAGTGTATGTCTTTGTTACTTGGTGACAGTGTATGTCTGTGTTACTTGGTGTAAGTGTGTGTCTGCGTTACTGGGTATCAGTGTATGTCTTTGTTACTTGGTGTCAGTGTATGTCTTTGTTACTTGGTGTAAGTGTATGTCTTTGTTACTTGGTGTCAGTGTACGTCTTTGTTACTTGGTGTCAGTGTATGTCTTTGTTACTTGGTGTAAGTGTATGTCTTTGCCATTTGGTGTCAGTGTATGTCTTTGATACTTGGTGTAAGTGTGTGTCTGCGTTGCTGGGTATCAGTGTATGTCTTTGTTACTTGGAGTAAGTGTATGTCTTTGTTACTTGGTGTCAGTGTATGTCTGTGTTACTGGGTATCAGTGTCTGTCTTTGTTACTTGGTGTAAGTGTGTGTCTGCGTTGCTGGGTATCAGTGTATGTCTTTGTTACTTGGAGTAAGTGTATGTCTTTGTTACTTGGTGTCAGTGTATGTCTTTGTTACTTGGTGTAAGTGTATGTCTTTACTATTTGGTGTCAGTGTATGTCTTTGATACTTGGTGTAAGTGTATGTCTGTGTTACTGGGTATCAGTGTCTGTCTTTGTTACTTGGTGTAAGTGTGTGTCTGTATTGCTGGGTATCAGTGTTTGTCTTTGTTACTTGGTGTAGGTGTGTGTCTGTGTACTTGGTGTAAGTGTGTGTCTTTGTTACTTGGTGTCAGTGTATGGCTGTGTTACTTGGTGTAAGTGTATGTCTTTGTTACTTGGTGTCAGTGTATGTCTTTGTTACTTGGTGTAAGTGTATGTCTTTGTTACTTGGTGTCAGTGTATGTCTCTGTTACTTGGTGCAAGTGTGTGTCTGCGTTGCTGGGTATCAGTGTAGGTCTTTGTTACTTGGAGTAAGTGTATGTCTTTGTTACTTGGTGTCAGTGTATGTCTTTGTTACTTGGTGTAAGTGTATGTCTTTGCTATTAGGTGTAAGTGTATGTCTTTGATACTTGGTGTAAGTGTATGTCTGCATTGCTGGGTATCAGTGTTTGTCTTTGTTACTTGGTGTATGTGTGTGTCTGTGTACTTGGTGTAAGTGTGTGTCTTTGTTACTTGGTGTAAGTGTGTGTCTGTGTACTTGGTGTAAGTGTGTGTCTTTGTTACTTGGTGTCAGTGTATGGCTGTATTACTTGGTGTAAGTGTATGTCTTTGTTACTTGGTATCAGTGCATGTCTTTGTTACTTGGTGTAAGTGTATGTCTTTGTTACTTGGTGTCAGTGTATGTCTCTGTCACTTGGTGCAAGTGTGTGTCTGTGTTACTTGGTATCAGTGTAAGTCTTTGTTACTTGGTGTCATTGTCTGTCTTTGTTACTTGGTGTAAGTGTGTGTCTGTGTTACTGAGTATCAGTGTATGTCTTTGTTACTTGGTGTCAGTGTATGTCTTTGTTACTTGGTGACAGTGTATGTCTGTGTTACTTGGTGTAAGTGTGTGTCTGCGTTACTGGGTATCAGTGTATGTCTTTGTTACTTGGTGTCACTGTATGTCTTTGTTACTTGGTGTAAGTGTATGTCATTGTTACTTGGTGTCAGTGTATGTCTTTGTTACTTGGTGTCAGTGTATGTCTTTGTTACTTGGAGTAAGTGTATGTCTTTGTTACTTGGTTTCAGTGTATGTCTTTGTTACTGGGTGTAAGTGTATGTCTGTGTTACTGGGTATCAGTGTCTGTCTTTGTTACTTGGTGTAAGTGTGTGTCTGTATTGCTGGGTATCAGTGTTTGTCTTTGTTACTTGGTGTAAGTGTGTGTCTGTGTTACTGGGTATCAGTGTCTGTCTTTGTTACTTGGTGTCAGTGTATGTCTTTGTTACTTGGTGTAAGTGTGTGTCTGTGTTACTGGGTATCAGTGTACGTCTTTGTTACTTGGTGTAAGTGTGTGTCTGTGTTATTGGGTATCAGTGTATGTCTTTGTTAAATGGTGTCAGTGTATGTCTTTTTTAATTGGTGTAAGTGTGTCTGTGTTGCTGGGTATCAGTGTCTGTCTTTGTTACTTGTTGTAAGTGTGTGTCTGTGTTACTGGGAATCAGTGTCTGTCTTTGTTACTTGGTGTCAGTGTGTGTCTTTGTTACTTGGAGTCAGTTTGTGTCTTTGTTATTTGCTGCAAGTGTTTGTCTGTGTTACTGGGCATCAGTGTATGTCTTTGTTACTTGGTGTCAGTGTATATCTGTGTGCTTGGTGTAAGTGTGTGTCTTTGTTACTTTGTGTCAGTGTATGGCTGTGTTACTTGGTGTAAGTGTATGTCTTTGTTACTTGGTGTCAGTGTATGTCTTTGTTACTTGGTGTAAGTGTATGTCTTTGCTACTTGGTGTCAGTGTATGTCTCTGTTACTTGGTGCAAGTGTGTGTCTGTGTTACTGGGTATCAGTGTATGTCTTTGTTACTTGGTGTCATTGTCTGTCTTTGTTACTTGGTGTAAGTGTGTGTCTGTGTTACTGAGTATCAGTGTATGTCTTTGTTACTTGGTGTCAGTGTATGTCTTTGTTACTTGGTGACAGTGTATGTCTGTGTTACTTGGTGTAAGTGTGTGTCTGCGTTACTGGGTATCAGTGTATGTCTTTGTTACTTGGTGTCAGTGTATGTCTTTGTTACTTGGTGTAAGTGTATGTCTTTGTTACTTGGTGTCAGTGTACGTCTTTGTTACTTGGTGTCAGTGTATGTCTTTGTTACTTGGTGTAAGTGTATGTCTTTGCCATTTGGTGTCAGTGTATGTCTTTGATACTTGGTGTAAGTGTATGTCTGTGTTACTGGGTATCAGTGTCTGTCTTCGTTACTTGGTGTAAGTGTGTGTCTGTATTGCTGGGTATCAGTGTTTGTCTTTGTTACTTGGTGTAAGTGTGTGTCTGTGTACTTTGTGTAAGTGTGTGTCTTTGTTACTTGGTGTCAGTGTATGGCTGTGTTACTTGGTGTAAGTGTATGTCTTTGTTACTTGGTGTCAGTGTATGTCTTTGTTACTTGGTGTAAGTGTATGTCTTTGTTACTTGGTTTCAGTGTATGTCTCTGTTACTTGGTGCAAGTGTGTGTCTGTGTTACTGGGTATCAGTGTATGTCTTTGTTACTTGGTGTCATTGTCTGTCTTTGTTACTTGGTGTAAGTGTGTGTCTGCGTTACTGAGTATCAGTGTATGTCTTTGTTACTTGGTGTCAGTGTATGTCTTTGTTACTTGGTGACAGTGTATGTCTGTGTTACTTGGTGTAAGTGTGTGTCTGCGTTGCTGGGTATCAGTGTATGTCTTTGTTACTTGGAGTAAGTGTATGTCTTTGTTACTTGGTGTCAGTGTATGTCTTTGTTACTTGGTGTAAGTGTATGTCTTTGCTATTTGGTGTCAGTGTATGTCTTTGATACTTGGTGTAATTGTATGTCTGTGTTACTGGGTATCAGTGTCTGTCTTTGTTACTTGGTGTAAGTGTGTGTCTGTATTGCTGGGTATCAGTGTTTGTCTTTGTTACTTGGTGTAGGTGTGTGTCTGTGTACTTGGTGTAAGTGTGTGTCTTTGTTACTTGGTGTCAGTGTATGGCTGTGTTACTTGGTGTAAGTGTATGTCTTTGTTACTTGGTGTCAGTGTATGTCTTTGTTACTTGGTGTAAGTGTATGTCTTTGTTACTTGGTGTCAGTGTATGTCTCTGTTACTTGGTGCAAGTGTGTGTCTGTGTTACTGGGTATCAGTGTATGTCTTTGTTACTTGGTGTCATTGTCTGTCTTTGTTACTTGGTGTAAGTGTGTGTCTGTGTTACTGAGTATCAGTGTATGTCTTTGTTACTTGGTGTCAGTGTATGTCTTTGTTACTTGGTGACAGTGTATGTCTGTGTTACATGGTGTAAGTGTGTGTCTGCGTTACTGGGTATCAGTGTATGTCTTTGTTACTTGGTGTCAGTGTATGTCTTTGTTACATGGTGTCAGTGTATGTCTTTGTTACTTGGAGTAAGTGTATGTCTTTGTTACTTGGTTTCAGTGTATGTCTTTGTTACTTGGTGTAAGTGTATGTCTTTGCTATTTGTTGTCAGTGTATGTCTTTGATACTTGGTGTCAGTGTATGTCTGTGTTACTGGGTATCAGTGTCTGTCTTTGTTACTTGGTGAAAGTGTGTCTCTGTATTGCTGGGTATCAGTGTTTGTCTTTGTTACTTGGTGTAAGTGTATGTCTGTGTTACTGGGTATCAGTGTATGTCTTTGTTAAATGGTGTCAGTGTATGTCTTTTTTAATTGGTGTAAGTGTGTGTCTGCGTTACTGGGTATCAGTGTATGTCTTTGTTACTTGGTGTCAGTGTATGTCTTTGTTACTTGGTGTCAGTGTATGTCTGTGTTACTTGGTGTAAGTGTATGTCTTTGTTACTTGGTGTCAGTGTATGTCTTTGATACTTAGTGTAAGTGTATGTCTTTGTTACTTGGTGTCAGTGTATGTCTTTGTTACTTGGTGTAAGTGTATGCCTTTGCTACTTGGTGTCAGTGTATGTCTTTGATACTTGGTGTAAGTGTATGTCTGTGTTACTGGGTATCAGTGTCTGTATTTGTTACTTGGTGTAAGTGTGTGTCTGTGTTGCTGGGTATCATTGTATTTCTTTGTTATGTGGTGTAAGTGTGTGTCTGTGTTACAGGGTGTCAGTGTCTGTCTTTGTTACTCGGTGTCTGTGTTTGTCTTTGTTACTTGGTGTCAGTGTGTGTCTTTGTTACTTGGTGTCAGTGTGTGTCTTTGTTACTGGGTGTCAGTGTCTTTCTTTGTTACTTGGTGTAAGTGTGTGTCTGTGTTACTGGGTATCAGGGTATGTCTTTGTTACTTGGTGTCAGTGTATGTCTGTGTACTTGGTGTATGTGTGTGTCTTTGTTACTTGGTGTCAGTGTTTGTCTGTGTTACTTGGTGTAAGTATATGTCTTTGTTACTTGGTGTCAGTGTATGTCTTTGTTACTTGTTGCAGGTGTATGTCTTTGTTTCTTGGTGTCAGTGCATGTCTTTGTTACTTGGTGTAAGTGTATGTCTTTGTTACTTGGTGTCAGTGTATGTCTCTGTTACTTGGTGCAATTGTGTATCTGTGTTACTGGGTATCAGTGTATGTCTTTGTTACTTGGTGTCACTGTCTGTCTTTGTGACTTGGTGTCAGTGTGTGTCTTTGTTACTGGGTGTCAGTGTCTGTCGTTGTTACTTGGTGTAAATGTGTGTCTGTGTTACTGGGTAACAGTGTATGTCTTTGTTACTTGATGTCAGTGTATGTCTGTGTACTTGGTGTATGTGTGTGTCTTTGTTACTTGGTGTCAGTGTTTGTCTGTGTTACTTGGTGTAAGTGTATGTCTTTGTAACTTGGTGTCAGTGTATGTCTTTGTTACTTGGTGTCAGTGTATGTCTGTGTTACTTGGTGCAACTGTATGTCTTTGTTACTTGGTGTCAGTGTATGTCTTTATTACTTGGAGTAAGTGTTTGTCTTTGTTACTTGGTGTCAGTGTATGTCTTTGTTACTTGGTGTAAGTGTATGTCTTTGCTACTTGGTGTCAGTGTATGTCTTTGATACTTGGTGTAAGTTTATGTCTGTGTTACTGGGTATCAGTGTCTGTCTTTGTTACTTGGTGTAAGTGTGTGTCTGTGTTGCTGGGTATCAGTGTTTGTCTTTGTTACTTGGTGTAAGTGTGTGTCTGTGTTACTGGGTATCAGTGTCTGTCTTTGTTACTTGGTGTCAGTGTATGTCTTTGTTACTTGGTGTAAGTGTGTGTCTGTGTTACTGGGTATCAGTGTACCTCTTTGTAACTTGGTGTCTGTGTGTGTCTATGTTACTTGGTGTAAGTGTGTGTCTGTTTAACTGGGTATCAGTGTATGTCTTTGTTACTTGGTGTAAGTGTGTGTCTGTGTTATTGGGTATCAGTGTATGTCTTTGTTACTTGGTGTCAGTGTATGTCTTTTGTATTGGTGTAAGTGTGTGTCTGTGTTGCTGGGTATCAGCGTATGTCTTTGTTACTTGGTGTAAGTGTGTGTCAGTGCTACTGGGAATCAGTGTCTGTCTTTGTTACTTGGTGTCAGTGTCTGGCTTTGTTACTGGGTGTCAGTGTTTGTGTTTGTTTCTGGGTGTCAGTGTATGTCTTTGTGACTTGGTGTTAGTGTGTGTCTGTGTTACTGGGTATCAGTGTCTGTCTTTGTTACTTGGTGTAAGTGTGTGTCTGTGTTACTGGGTATCAGTGTATGTCTTTGTTACTTGGTGTCAGTGTATGTCTGTGTACTTGGTGTATTTGTGTGTCTTTGTTACTTGGTGTCAGTGTATGTCGTTGTGACTTGGTGTAAGTGTATGTCTTTGTTTCTTGGTGTCAGTGCATGTCTTTGTTACTTGGTGTAAGTGTATGTCTTTGTTACTTGGTGTCAGTGTATGTCTCTGTTACTTGGTGTAATTGTGTATCTGTGTTACTGGGTATCAGTGTATGTCTTTGTTACTTGGTGTCATTGTCTGTCATTGTTACTTGGTGTAAGTGTGTGTCTGTGCTACTTGGTGTAAGTGTGTGTCTGTGTTCCTAGGTATCACTGTATGTCTTTGTTACTTGGTGTCAGTGTATGTCTGTGTTACTTGGTGTAAGTGTGTGTCTGTGTTACTGGGTATCAGTGTATGTCTTTGTTACTTGGTGTCAGTGTATGTCTGTGTTACTGGGTGTCAGTGCATGTCTTTGTTACTTGGTGTCAGTGTCTATCTGTGTGACTTGGTGTAAGTGTGTGTCTGTGTTCCCGGGTATCAGTGTATGTCTTTGTTACTAGGTGTCAGTGTGGTTCTGTGTTACTTGGTGTAAGTGTGTCTCTTTGTTACTGGGTGTCAGTGTATGTCTTTGTTACTTGGTGTAAGTGTGTGTCTGCGTTACTGGGTATCAGTGTATGTCTTTGTTACTTGGGGTCAGTGTATGTCTGTGTTACCTGGTGTAAGTGTGTGTCTTTGTTACTTGGTGTACGTGTGTGTCTGTGTTACTGTGTGTCAGTGTATGTCTTTTTTACTGGGTGCCATTGCATGTCTTTGTTCCTTGGTGTAAGTGTCTGTCTGTGTTACTGGGTATCAGTGTCTGTCTTTGTTACTTGGTGAAAGTGTGTGTCCGTGTTACCATGTATCAGTGCATGTCTTTGTTACTTGGTGTCAGTGTATGTCTGTGTTACTTGGTGTAAGTGTGTGTCTGTGTTACTGGGTATCAGTGTATGTCTTTGTGACCTGGTGTCAGTGTATGTCTTTGTTACTGGGTGTCAGTGTGTGTCTTTGTGACTTGGTGTCAGTGTTTGTCAAAATACTTGATGTAAGTGTATGTCTTTGTTACTTGGTGTAATTGTCTGTCTTTGTTACTTGGTGTCAGTGTATGTCTGTGTTACTTGGTGTAAGTGTGTGTCTTTGTTATTTGGTGTAAATGTATGCCTTTGTTACTTGGTGTAAGTGTATGTCTTTGTTACTTGGTGTCAGTGTGTGTCTGTGTTACTGGGCATCAGTGTATGTCTTTGTGACTTGGTATCAGTGTATGTCTTTGTGGCTTGGTGTCAGTGTATGTCTTTGTTACTTGGTGTAAGTGTGTGTCTGTGTTACTGGGTATCAGTGTATGTCTTTGTGACTTATTGTATGTCTTTGTTACTGGGTGTCAGTTTGTGTCTTTGTGACTTGGTGTCAGTGTATGTCTTTGTTACTTGGTGTAAGTGTGTGTCTGTGTTGCTGGGTATCAGTGTATGTCTTTGTTACTTGGTGTCATTGTATGTCAAAATACTTGGTGTAAGTGTATGACTTTGTTACTTGGTGTAATCGTCTGTCTTTATTACTTGGTGTAAGTGTATGTCTTTGTTACTTGGTGTCAGTGTATGTCTTTGTTACTTGGTGTCAATGTATGTCTGTGTTACCTGGTGTCAGTGTGTGTCTTTGTTACTGTGTATCTCTGTGTTACTGGGTGTCAGTGTGTGTGTGTTTGTGTTACTGGGTGTCAGTGTGTGTCTGTGGCACTAGGTGTCAGTATGTAGTTTAGTTTGGAGATACAGCACTTAAACAGGCCCTTCGGCCCACCGAGTCTGTGCCGACCATCAACAACCCATTTATACTAATCCTACACTAATCCCGTATTCCGATCACATCCCCACCTATCCCTATATATTTCCCTACCACCTACCTATACTAGGGGCAATTTATGATGGCCAATTAACCAATCAACCTGCTAGTCTTTGGCATGAGGGAGGAAGCCGGAGCATCGGGAGGAAACCCACGGAGACACAGGGAGAACTTGCAAACTCCGCACAGGCAGTACCCAGAATCGAACCCGGGTCCCTGGATCTGTGAGGCTGCGGTGCTAACCACTGCGCCAATGTGCCCCCCCCCCCCCACAGTGTGTGCCTGTGTTACTGGGTATCAGTGTCTGTCTTTGTTACTTCGTGTCAGTGTATGTCTGTGTTACTTGGTGTAATTGAGTGTCTTTGTTACTTGGTGTAAATGTGTGTCTGTGTTACTGGGTATCAGTGTATGTCTTTGTTACTTGGTGTCAGTGTATGTCTTTGTTACTTGGTGTAAGTGTATGTCTTTGCTACTTGGTATCAGTGTATGTCTTTGATACTTGGTGTAAGTGTATGTCTGTATTACTGGGTATCAGTGTCGGTCTTTGTTACTTGGTGTAAGTGTGTGTCTGTGTTGCTGGGTATCAGTGTATGTCTTTGTTACTTGGTGTAAGTGTGTGTCTGTGTTACTGGGTATCAGTGTATGTCTTTGTTAATATTTGTCAGTGTATGTCTGTGTTACTTGGTGTAATTGAGTGTCTTTGTTACTTCGTGTAAGTGTGTGTCTGTGATACTGGGTATCAGTGTCTGTCTTTGTTACTTGGTGTCAGTGTATGTCTGTGTTACTTGGTGTAATTGAGTGTCTTTGTTACTTGGTGTAAGTGTGTGTCTGTGTTGCTGGGTATCAGTGTATGTCTTTGTTACTTGGTGTAAGTGTGTCTCTGTTTTACTGGGTATCAGTGTCCGTCTTTGTTACTTGGTGTCTGTGTGTGTCTTTGTTACTTGGTGTAAGTGTGTGTCTGTGTAACTGGGTATCAGTGTATGTCTTTGTTACTTGGTGTAAGTGTGTGTCTGTGTTATTGGGCATCAGTGTATGTCTTTGTTACTTGGTGTCAGTGTATGTCTTCTTTAATTGGTGTAAGTGTATGTCTTTGTTACTTGGTGTCAGTGTATGTCTTTGTTACTTGGTGCAAGTGTGTGTCTGTGTTACTGGGTATCAGAGTATGTCTTTGTTAATATTTGTCAGTGCATGTCTTTGCTACTAGGTGTAAGTGTGTGTCTCTGTTACTGGGTATCAGTGTATGTCTTTGTTACTTGGTGTCAGTGTCTGTCTTTGTGACTTGGTGTAAGTGCGTGTCTGTGTTACTGGGTATCAGTGTATGTCTTTATTACTTAGAGTAATTGTTTCTCTGTGTTACTGGGTGTCAGTGTGTATCTGTGTTCCTGGGTACCAGTGTCTGTCTTTGTTACTTGGAGTAACTGTATCTCTGTGTTACTGGGTGTCAGTGTGTATCTGTGTTCCTGGGTGTCAGTGTATGTCTTTGTTACTTTGTGTCAGTGTATGACTGTGTTAGTTGGTGTAAGTGTGTTTCTGTGTTATTGGGTATCAGTGCATGTCTTTGTTACTTGGTGCAAGTGTGTGTCTGTGTTACTGGGTATCAGTGTCTGTCTTTGTTACTTGGTGTCAGTGTCTGTCTTTGTTACTTGGTGTAAGTGTGTGTCTGTGTTACTGGGTATCAGTGTATGTCTTTGTTACTTGGTGTAAGTGTGTGTCTGTGTTACTGGGTATCAGTGTCTGTCTTTGTTGCTTGTTGTCAGTGTATGTCTTTGTTACTGGGTGTCAGTGCGTGTCTGTGATACTGGGTATCATTGTATGTCTTTGTTGCTTGGTGTCAGTGCATGTCTTTGTACTTGGTGTAAGTGGATGTCTTTGTTACTTGGTGTCAGTGTATCTCTGTGTTACTTGGTGTCAGTGTGTGTCTTTGTTACTTGGTGTCAGTGTTTCTCTGTGTTACTGGGTGTCACTGTGTATCTGTGTTCCTGGGTGTCAGTGTATGTCATTGTAACTTGGTGTCAGTGTATGTCCGTGTTACTTGGTGTAAGTGTGTGGCTGTGTTACTGGGATTCAGTGTATGTCTGTGTTACCTGATGTCAGTGTATGTCTTTGTTACTTGGTGTAAGTGTATGTCTTTGTTACTTGGTGTCAGTGTATGTCTGTGTTACTTGGTGTAACTGTATGTCTTTGTTACTTGGTGTCAGTGTATGTCTTTGTTACTTGGTGTAAGCGTGTGTCTGTGTTACTGGGTAACAGTGTATGTCTTTGTTACTTGGTGTAAGTGTGTGTCTGTGTTACTGCGTATCAGTGTATGTCTTTGTTACTTGGTGTCAGTGTATGTCTGTGTTACTTGGTGTAATTGAGTGTCTTTGTTACTTCGTGTAAGTGTGTGTCTGTGATACTGGGTATCAGTGTCTGTCTTTGTTACTTGGTGTCAGTGTATGTCTGTGTTACTTGGTGTAATTGAGTGTCTTTGTTACTTGGTGTAAGTGTGTGTCTGTGTTGCTGGGTATCAGTGTATGTCTTTGTTACTTGGTGTAAGTGTGTCTCTGTGTTACTGGGTATCAGTGTCCGTCTTTGTTACTTGGTGTCTGTGTGTGTCTTTGTTACTTGGTGTAAGTGTGTGTCTGTGTACTTGGTGTAAGTGTGTGTCTTTGTTACTTGGTGTCAGTGTATGGCTGTGTTACTTGGTGTCAGTGTATGTCTTTGTTACTTGGTGTCAGTGCATGTCTTTGTTACTTGGTGTAAGTGTATGTCTTTGTTACTTGGTGTCAGTGTATGTCTCTGTTACTTGGTGCAAGTGTGTGTCTGTGTTACTGGGTATCAGTGTAAGTCTTTGTTACTTGGTGTCATTGTCTGTCTTTGTTACTTGGTGTAAGTGTGTGTCTGTGTTACTGAGTATCAGTGTATGTCTTTGTTACTTGGTGTCAGTTTATGTCTTTGTTACTTGGGAACAGTGTATGTCTGTGTTACTTGGTGTAAGTGTGTGTCTGCGTTACTGGGTATCAGTGTATGTCTTTGTTACTTGGTGTCACTGTATGTCTTTGTTACTTGGTGTAAGTGTATGTCTTTGTTACTTGGTGTCAGTGTATGTCTTTGTTACTTGGTGTCAGTGTATGTCTTTGTTACTTGGAGTAAGTGTATGTCTTTGTTACTTGGTTTCAGTGTATGTCTTTGTTACTTGGTGTAAGTGTTTGCCTTTGCTATTTGGTGTCAGTGTATGTCTTTGATACTTGGTGTAAGTGTATGTCTGTGTTACTGGGTATCAGTGTCTGTCTTTGTTACTTGGTGTAAGTGTGTGTCTGTATTGCTGGGTATCAGTGTTTGTCTTTGTTACTTGGTGTAAGTGTGTGTCTGTGTTACTGGGTATCAGTGTCTGTCTTTGTTACTTGGTGTCAGTGTATGTCTTTGTTACTTGGTGTAAGTGTGTGTCTGTGTTACTGGGTATCAGTGTACGTCGTTGTTACTTGGTGTAAGTGTGCGTCTGTGTTATTGGGTATCAGTGTATGTCTTTGTTAAATGGTGTCAGTGTATGTCTTTTTTAATTGGTGTAAGTGTGTGTCTGTGTTGCTGGGTATCAGTGTCTGTCTTTGTTACTTGTTGTAAGTGTGTGTCTGTGTTACTGGGAATCAGTGTCTGTCTTTGTTACTTGGTGTCAGTGTGTGTCTTTGTTACTTGGTGTCAGTTTGTGTCTTTGTTACTTGCTGCAAGTGTTTGTCTGTGTTACTGGGCATCAGTGTATGTCTTTGTTACTTGGTGTCAGTGTATATCTGTGTACTTGGTGTAAGTGTGTGTCTTTGTTACTTTGTGTCAGTGTATGACTGTGTTACTTGGTGTAAGTGTATGTCTTTGTTACTTGGTGTCAGTGTATGTCTTTGTTACTTGGTGTAAGTGTATGTCTTTGCTACATGGTGTCAGTGTATGTCTCTGTTACTTGGTGCAAGTGTGTGTCTGTGTTACTGGGTATCAGTGTATGTCTTTGTTACTTGGTGTCATTGTCTGTCTTTGTTACTTGGTGTAAGTGTGTGTCTGTGTTACTGAGTATCAGTGTATGTCTTTGCTACTTGGTGTCAGTGTATGTCTTTGTTACTTGGTGACAGTGTATGTCTGTGTTACTTGGTGTAAGTGTGTGTCTGCGTTACTGGGTATCAGTGTATGTCTTTGTTACTTGGTGTCAGTGTATGTCTTTGTTACTTGGTGTAAGTGTATGTCTTTGTTACTTGGTGTCAGTGTACGTCTTTGTTACTTGGTGTCAGTGTATGTCTTTGTTACTTGGTGTAAGTGTATGTCTTTGCCATTTGGTGTCAGTGTATGTCTTTGATACTTGGTGTAAGTGTATGTCTGTGTTACTGGGTATCAGTGTCTGTCTTTGTTGCTTGGTGTAAGTGTGTGTCTGTATTGCTGGGTATCAGTGTTTGTCTTTGTTACTTGGTGTAAGTGTGTGTCTGTGTACTTTGTGTAAGTGTGTGTCTTTGTTACTTGGTGTCAGTGTATGGCTGTGTTACTTGGTGTAAGTGTATGTCTTTGTTACTTGGTGTCAGTGTATGTCTTTGTTACTTGGTGTAAGTGTATGTCTTTGTTACTTGGTTTCAGTGTATGTCTCTGTTACTTGGTGCAAGTGTGTGTCTGTGTTACTGGGTATCAGTGTATGTCTTTGTTACTTGGTGTCATTGTCTGTCTTTGTTACTTGGTGTAAGTGTGTGTCTGTGTTACTGAGTATCAGTGTGTGTCTTTGTTACTTGGTGTCAGTGTATGGCTGTGTTACTTGGTGTATGTGTATGTCTTTGTTACTTGGTGTCAGTGTATGTCTTTGTTACTTGGTGTAAGTGTATGTCTTTGTTACTTGGTGACAGTGTATGTCTGTGTTCCTTGGTGTAAGTGTGTGTCTGCGTTACTGGGTATCAGTGTATGTCTTTGTTACTTGGTGTCAGTGTATGTCTTTGTGACTTGGTGTAAGTGTATGTCTTTGTCACTTGGTGTCAGTGTACGTCTTTGTTACTTGGTGTCAGTGTATGTCTTTGTTACTTGGTGTAAGTGTATGTCTTTGCCATTTGGTGTCAGTGTATGTCTTTGATACTTGGTGTAAGTGTATGTCTGTGTTACTGGGTATCAGTGTCTGTCTTTGTTACTTGGTGTAAGTGTGTGTCTGTATTGCTGGGTATCAGTGTTTGTCTTTGTTACTTGGTGTAAGTGTGTGTCTGTGTACTTTGTGTAAGTGTGTGTCTTTGTTACTTGGTGTCAGTGTATGGCTGTGTTACTTGGTGTAAGTGTATGTCTTTGTTACTTGGTGTCAGCGTATGTCTTTGTTACTTGGTGTAAGTGTATGTCTTTGTTACTTGGTTTCAGTGTATGTCTCTGTTACTTGGTGCAAGTGTGTGTCTGTGTTACTGGGTATCAGTGTATGTCTTTGTTACATGGTGTCATTGTCTGTCTTTGTTACTTGGTGTAGGTGTGTGTCTGTGTTACTGAGTATCAGTGTATGTCTTTGTTACTTGGTGTCAGTGTATGTCTTTGTTACTTGGTGACAGTGTATGTCTGTGTTACTTGGTGTAAGTGTGTGTCTGCGTTGCTGGGTATCAGTGTATGTCTTTGTTACTTGGAGAAAGTGTATGTCTTTGTTCCTTGGTGTCAGTGTATGTCTTTGTTACTTGGTGTAAGTGTATGTCTTTGCTATTTGGTGTCAGTTTATGTCTTTGATACTTGGTGTAAGTGTATGTCTGTTTTACTGGGTATCAGTGTCTGTCTTTGTTACTTGGTGTAAGTGTGTGTCTGTATTGCTGGGTATCAGTGTTTGTCTTTGTTACTTGGTGTAGGTGTGTGTCTGTGTACTTGGTGTAAATGTGTGTCTTTGTTACTTGGTGTCAGTGTATGTCTTTGTTACTTGGTGTAAGTGTATGTCTTTGTTACTTGGTGTCAGTGTATGTCTCTGTTACTTGGTGCAAGTGTGTGTCTGTGTTACTGGGTATCAGTGTATGTCTTTGTTACTTGGTGTCAGTGTATGTCTTTGTTACTTGGTGACAGTGTATGTCTGTGTTACATGGTGTAAGTGTGTGTCTGCGTTACTGGGTATCAGTGTATGTCTTTGTTACTTGGTGTCAGTGTATGTCTTTGTTACTTGGTGTAAGTGTATGTCTTTGTTACTTGGTGTCAGTGTATGTCTTTGTTACATGGTGTCAGTGTATGTCTTTGTTACTTGGAGTAAGTGTATGTCTTTGCTATTTGGTGTAAGTGTATGTCTTTGATACTTGGTGTAAGTGTATGTCTGTATTGCTGGGTATCAGTGTTTGTCTTTGTTACTTGGTGTAAGTGTGTGTCTGTGTACTTGGTGTAAGTGTGTGTCTTTGTTACTTTGTGTAAGTGTGTGTCTGTGTACTTGGTGTAAGTGTGTGTCTTTGTTACTTGGTGTCAGTGTATGGCTGTGTTACTTGGTGTAAGTGTATGTATTTGTTACTTGGTGTCAGTGCATGTCTTTGTTACTTGGTGTAAGTGTCTGTCTTTGTTACTTGGTGTCAGTGTATGTCTCTGTTACTTGGTGCAAGTGTGTGTCTGTGTTACTGGGTATAAGTGTAAGTCTTTGTTACTTGGTGTCATTGTCTGTCTTTGTTGCTTGGTGTAAGTGTGTGTCTGTGTTACTGAGTATCAGTGTATGTCTTTGTTACTTGGTGTCAGTGTATGTCTTTGTTACTTGGTGACAGTGTATGTCTGTGTTACTTGGTGTAAGTGTGTGCCTGCGTTACTGGGTATCAGTGTATGTCTTTGTTACTTGGTGTCACTGTATGTCTTTGTTACTTGGTGTAAGTGTATGTCTTTGTTACTTGGTGTCAGTGTATGTCTTTGTTACTTGGTGTCAGTGTATGTCTTTGTTACTTGGAGTAAGTGTATGTCTTTGTTACTTGGTTTCATTGTATGTCTTTGTTACTTGGTGTAAGTGTATGTCTTTGCTATTTGGTGTCAGTGTATGTCTTTGATACTTGGTGTAAGTGTATGTCTGTGTTACTGGGTATCAGTGTCTGTCTTTGTTACTTGGTGTAAGTGTGTGTCTGTATTGCTGGGTATCAGTGTTTGTCTTTGTTACTTGGTGTAAGTGTGTGTCTGTGTTACTGGGTATCAGTGTCTGTCTTTGTTACTTGGTGTCAGTGTATGTCTTTGTTACTTGGTGTAAGTGTGTGTCTGTGTTACTGGGTATCAGTGTACGTCTTTGTTACTTGGTGTAAGTGTGTGTCTTTGTTATTGGGTATCAATGTATGTCTTTGTTAAATGGTGTCAGTGTATGTCTTTTTTAATTGGTGCAAGTGTGTGTCTGTGTTGCTGGGTATCAGTGTCTTTCTTTGTTACTTGTTGTAAGTGTGTGTCTGTGTTACTGGGAATCAGTGTCTGTCTTTGTTACTTGGTGTCAGTGTGTGTCTTTGTTACTTGGTGTCAGTTTGTGTCTTTGTTACTTGCTGCAAGTGTTTGTCTGTGTTACTGGGCATCAGTGTATGTCTTTGTTACTTGGTGTAAGTGTATATCTGTGTACTTGGTGTAAGTGTGTGTCTTTGTTACTTTGTGTCAGTGTATGGCTGTGTTACTTGGTGTAAGTGTATGTCTTTGTTACTTGGTGTCAGTGTATGTCTTTGTTACTTGGTGTAAGTGTATGTCTTTGCTACTTGGTGTCAGTGTATGTCTCTGTTACTTGGTGCAAGTGTGTGTCTGTGTTACTGGGTATCAGTGTATGTCTTTGTTACTTGGTGTCATTGTCTGTCTTTGTTACTTGGTGTAAGTGTGTGTCTGTATTGCTGGGTATCAGTGTTTGTCTTTGTTACTTGGTGTAAGTGTGTGTCTGTGTACTTTGTGTAAGTGTGTTTCTTTGTTACTTGGTGTCAGTGTATGGCTGTGTTACTTGGTGTAAGTGTATGTCTTTGTTACTTGGTGTCAGCGTATGTCTTTGTTACTTGGTGTCATTGTCTGTCTTTGTTACTTGGTGTAAGTGTGTGTCTGTGTTACTGAGTATCAGTGTATGTCTTTGTTACTTGGTGTCAGTGTATGTCTTTGTTACTTGGTGACAGTGTATGTCTGTGTTACATGGTGTAAGTGTGTGTCTGCGTTACTGGGTATCAGTGTATGTCTTTGTTACTTGGTGTCAGTGTATGTCTTTGTTACTTGGTGTAAGTGTATGTCTTTGTTACTTGGTGTCAGTGTATGTCTTTGTTACATGGTGTCAGTGTATGTCTTTGTTACTTGGAGTAAGTGTATGTCTTTGTTACTTGGTTTCAGTGTATGTCTTTGTTACTTGGTGTAAGTGTATGTCTTTGCTATTTGTTGTCAGTGTATGTCTTTGATACTTGGTGTCAGTGTATGTCTGTGTTACTGGGTATCAGTGTCTGTCTTTGTTACTTGGTGTAAGTGTGTCTCTGTATTGCTGGGTATCAGTGTTTGTCTTTGTTACTTGGTGTAAGTGTATGTCAGTGTTACTGGGTATCAGTGTCTGTCTTTGTTACTTGGTGTCAGTGTATGTCTTTGTTACTTGGTGTAAGTGTGTATCTGTGTTACTGGGTATCAGTGTACATCTTTGTTACTTGGTGTAAGTGTGTGTCTGTGTTATTGGGTATCAGTGTATGTCTTTGTTAAATGGTGTCAGTGTATGTCTTTTTTAATTGGTGTAAGTGTGTGTCTGCGTTACTGGGTATCAGTGTATGTCTTTGTTACTTGGTGTCAGTGTATGTCTTTGTTACTTGGTGTAAGTGTATGTCTTTGTTACTTGGTGTCAGTGTATGTCTGTGTTACTTGGTGTAAGTGTATGTCTTTGTTACTTGGTGTCAGTGTATGTCTTTGTTACTTGGTGTAAGTGTATGCCTTTGCTACTTGGTGTCAGTGTATGTCTTTGATACTTGGTGTAAGTGTATGTCTGTGTTACTGGGTATCAGTGTCTGTATTTGTTACTTGGTGTAAGTGTGTGTCTGTGTTGCTGGGTATCATTGTATTTCTTTGTTATGTGGTGTAAGTGTGTGTCTGTGTTACAGGGTGTCAGTGTCTGTCTTTGTTACTTGGTGTCTGTGTTTGTCTTTGTTACTTGGTGTCAGTGTGTGTCTTTGTTACTTGGTGTCAGTGTGTGTCTTTGTTACTGGGTGTCAGTGTCTTTCTTTGTTACTTGGTGTAAGTGTGTGTCTGTGTTACTGGGTATCAGTGTATGTCTTTGTTACTTGGTGTCAGTGTATGTCTGTGTACTTGGTGTATGTGTGTGTCTTTGTTACTTGGTGTCAGTGTTTGTCTGTGTTACTTGGTGTAAGTATATGTCTTTGTTACTTGGTGTCAGTGTATGTCTTTGTTACTTGTTGCAGGTGTATGTCTTTGTTTCTTGGTGTCAGTGCATGTCTTTGTTACTTGGTGTAAGTGTATGTCTTTGTTACTTGGTGTCAGTGTATGTCTCTGTTACTTGGTGCAATTGTGTATCTGTGTTACTGGGTATCAGTGTATGTCTTTGTTACTTGGTGTCACTGTCTGTCTTTGTGACTTGGTGTCAGTGTGTGTCTTTGTTACTGGGTGTCAGTGTCTTTCGTTGTTACTTGGTGTAAGTGTGTGTCTGTGTTACTGGGTAACAGTGTATGTCTTTGTTACTTGATGTCAGTGTATGTCTGTTTACTTGGTGTAAGTGCATGTCTTTGTAACTTGGTGTCAGTGTATGTCTTTGTTACTTGGTGTCAGTGTATGTCTGTGTTACTTGGTGCAACTGTATGTCTTTGTTACTTGGTGTCAGTGTATGTCTTTATTACTTGGAGTAAGTGTATGTCTTTGCTACTTGGTGTCAGTGTATGTCTTTGATACTTGGTGTAAGTTTATGTCTGTGTTACTGGGTATCAGTGTCTGTCTTTGTTACTTGGTGTAAGTGTGTGTCTGTGTTACTGGGTATCAGTGTCTGTCTTTGTTACTTGGTGTCAGTGTATGTCTTTGTTACTTGGTGTAAGTGTGTGTCTGTGTTACTGGGTATCAGTGTACCACTTTGTTACTTGGTGTCTGTGTGTGTCTATGTTACTTGGTGTAAGTGTGTGTCTGTTTAACTGGGTATCAGTGTATGTCTTTGTTACTTGGTGTAAGTGTGTGTCTGTGTTATTGGGTATCAGTGTATGTCTTTGTTACTTGGTGTCAGTGTATGTCTTTTTTATTGGTGTAAGTGTGTGTATGTGTTGCTGGGTATCAGCGTATGTCTTTGTTACTTGGTGTAAGTGTGTGTCAGTGCTACTGGGAATCAGTGTCTGTCTTTGTTACTTGGTGTCAGTGTGTGGCTTTGTTACTGGGTGTCAGTGTTTGTGTTTGTTTCTGGGTGTCAGTGTATGTCTTTGTGACTTGGTGTTAGTGTGTGTCTGTGTTACTGGGTATCAGTGTCTGTCTTTGTTACTTGGTGTAAGTGTGTGTCTGTGTTACTGGGTATCAGTGTACCACTTTGTTACTTGGTGTCTGTGTGTGTCTATGTTACTTGGTGTAAGTGTGTGTCTGTTTAACTGGGTATCAGTGTATGTCTTTGTTACTTGGTGTAAGTGTGTGTCTGTGTTACTGGGTATCAGTGTCTGTCTTTGTTACTTGGTGTAAGTGTGTGTCTGTGTTACTGGGTATCAGTGTATGTCTTTGTTACTTGGTGTCAGTGTATGTCTGTGTACTTGGTGTATTTGTGTGTCTTTGTTACTTGGTGTCAGTGTATGTCGTTGTGACATGGTGTAAGTGTATGTCTTTGTTTCTTGGTGTCAGTGCATGTCTTTGTTACTTGGTGTCAGTGTATGTCTGTGTACTTGGTGTATTTGTGTGTCTTTGTTACTTGGTGTCAGTGTATGTCGTTGTGACATGGTGTAAGTGTATGTCTTTGTTACTTGGTGTCAGTGTATGTCTCTGTTACTTGGTGTAATTGTGTATCTGTGTTACTTGGTATCAGTGTATGTCTTTGTTACTTGGTGTCATTGTCTGTCATTGTTACTTGGTGTAAGTGTGTGTCTGTGCTACTTGGTGTAAGTGAGTGTCTGTGTTCCTAGGTATCAGTGTATGTCTTTGTTACTTGGTGTCAGTGTATGTCTGTGTTACTTGGTGTAAGTGTGTGTCTGTGTTACTGGGTATCATTGTATGTCTTTGTTACTTGATGTCAGTGTATGTCTGTGTTACTGGGTGTCAGTGCATGTCTTTGGTACTTGGTGTCAGTGTCTATCTGTGTGACTTGGTGTAAGTGTGTGTCTTTGTTACTTGGTGTAATTGTATGTCTTTGTTACTTGGTGTCAGTGTGTGCCTGTGTTACTTGGTGTTAGTGTGTGTCTGTGTTCCCGGGTATCAGTGTATGTCTTTGTTACTAGGTGTCAGTGTGGTTCTGTGTTACTTGGTGTAAGTGTGTCTCTTTGTTACTGGGTGTCAGTGTAAGTCTGTGTTACTTGGTGTAAGTCTGTGTCTTTGTTACTTGGTGTAAGTGTGTGTCTGTGTTACTCGCTGTCAGTGTATGTCTTTGTTACTGGGTGTCAGTGTATGTCTTTGTTACTTGGTGTAAGTGTGTGTCTGCGTTACTGGGTATCAGTGTATGTCTTTGTTACTTGGGGTCAGTGTATGTCTGTGTTACTTGGTGTAAGTGTGTGTCTTTGTTACTTGGTGTACGCGTGTGTCTGTGTTACTGCGTGTCAGTGTATGTCTTTTTTACTGGGTGTCATTGCATGTCTTTGTTCCTTGGTGTAAGTGTCTGTCTGTGTTACTGGGTATCAGTGTCTGTCTTTGTTACTTGGTGTAAGTGTGTGTCCGTGTTACCATATATCAGTGCATGTCTTTGTTACTTGGTGTCAGTGTATGTCTGTGTTACTTGGTGTAAGTGTGTGTCTGTGTTACTGGGTATCAGTGTATGTCTTTGTGACCTGGTGTCAGTGTATGTCTTTGTTACTGGGTGTCAGTGTGTGTCTTTGTGACTTGGTGTCAGTGTTTGTCAAAATACTTGATGTAAGTGTATGTCTTTGTTACTTGGTGTAATTGTCTGTCTTTGTTACTTGGTGTCAGTGTATGTCTGTGTTACTTGGTGTAAGTGTGTGTCTTTGTTATTTGGTGTAAATGTATGTCTTTGTTACTTGGTGTAAGTGTATGTCTTTGTTACTTGGTGTCAGTGTGTGTCTGTGTTACTGGGCATCAGTGTATGTCTTTGTGACTTGGTATCAGTGTATGTCTTTGTGGCTTGGTGTCAGTGTATGTCTTTGTTACTTGGTGTAAGTGTGTGTCTGTGTTACTGGGTATCAGTGTATGTCTTTGTGACTTATTGTATGTCTTTGTTACTGGGTGTCAGTTTGTGTCTTTGTGACTTGGTGTCAGTGTATGTCTTTGTTACTTGGTGTAAGTGTGTGTCTGTGTTGCTGGGTATCAATGTATGTCTTTGTTACTTGGTGTCATTGTATGTCAAAATACTTGGAATAAGTGTATGACTTTGTTACTTGGTGTAATTGTCTGTCTTTATTACTTGGTGTAAGTGTATGTCTTTGTTACTTGGTGTCAGTGTATGTCTTTGTTACTTGGTGTCAATGTATGTCTGTGTTACCTGGTGTAAGTGTGTGTCTTTGTTACTTGGTGTAAGTGTATGTCTTTGTTACTTGGTATCAGTGTATCTCTTTGTTACTTGGTTTCAGTGTGTGTCTGTGTTACTGGGTATCAGTGTATGTCTTTGTGACTTGGTATCAGTGTATGTCTTTGTTACTGGGTGTCAGTGTGTGTCTGTGTTACTGGGTCTCAGTGTATGTCTTTGTGACTTGGTATCTGTGTATGTCTTCGTTACTGGGTGTCAGAGTGTGTCTGTGTTACTGGGTATCAGTGTATGTCTTTGTGACTTGATATCAGTGTATGTCTTTGTTACTGGGTGTCAGTGTGTTTCTGTGTTCCTGGGTATCAGTGTATCTCTTTGTGACTTGGTGTCAGTGTATGTCTTTGTTTCTGGGTTTAAGTGTGTGTCTGTGTATCAGTGTATGACTTTGTGACTTGGTGTCAGTGTATGTCTTTGTGACTGGGAGTCAGTGTGTGTCTTTGTGACATGGGGTCAGTGTGTGTCTTTGTTACTTCGTGTCCGTGTGTGTCTGTGTTACTGGGTGTCAGTGTATGTCTTTGTAACTGGGTTTCAGTGTATGTGTTTGTGACTTGGTATCAGTGTCTGTCTTTGTGACTTGGTGTCAGTGTGTTTGTTTGTGTTACTGGGTGTAAGTGTGTGTCTGTGTTACTTGGTGTCAGTGTATGTCTTTGTTACTTGGTGTCAGTGTATGTCTTTGTTACTTGGTGTCAGTGTGTGTCTGTGTTACTGGGCATCAGTGCATGTCTTTGTGACTTGGTATCAGTGTATGTCTTTGTGACTTGGTGTCAGTGTCTTTCTTTTTTGCTGGGTGTAAGTGTGTGTCTGCGTTACTGGGTATCAGTGTATGTCTTTGTTGCTTGGTGTCAGTGTATGTCAAAATACTTGGTGTAAGTGTATGTCTTTGTTACTTGGTGTAATTGTCTGTCTTTGTTACTTGGTGTCAGTGTATTTCTGTGTTACTTGGTGTAAGTGTGTGTCTTCGTTACCGGGCATCAGTGTATGTCTTGGTGACTTGGTATCAGTGTATGTCTTTGTGACTTGGTGTCAGTGTATGTCTTTTTTACTTGGTGTCATTGTGTGTCTGTGTTATTTGGTGTCAGTGCATGTCTTTGTTACTGTGTATCTGTGTTTCTCTGTGTTACTGGGTGTCAGTGTGTGTGTGTTTGTGTTACTGGGTGTCAGTGTGTGTCTGTGGCACTAGGTGTCAGTATGTAGTTTAGTTTGGAGATACAGCACTTAAACAGGCCCTTCGGCCCACCGAGTCTTTGCCGACCATCAACAACCCATTTATACTAATCCTACACTAATCCCGTATTCCGATCACATCCCCACCTATCCCTATATATTTCCCTACCACCTACCTTTTCTAGGGGCAATTTATGATGGCCAATTAACCGATCAACCTGCAAGTCTTTGGCATGAGGGAGGAAACCGGAGCACCGGGAGGAAACCCACGGAGACACAGGGAGAACTTGCAAACTCCGCACAGGCAGTACCCAGAATCGAACCCGGGTCCCTGGATCTGTGAGGCTGCGGTGCTAACCACTGCGCCAATGTGCCCCCCCCCACCCCCACAGTGTGTGCCTGTGTTACTGGGTATCAGTGTATGTCTTTGTTACTTGGTGTCAGTGTATGTCTTTGTTACTTGGTGTAAGTGTATGTCTTTGTTACTTGGTGTAAGTGTATGTCTTTGCTACTTGGTATCAGTGTATGTCTTTGATACTTGGTGTAAGTGTATGTCTGTGTTACTGGGTATCAGTGTCGGTCTTTGTTACTTGGTGTAAGTGTGTGTCTGTGTTGCTGGGTATCAGTGTATGTCTTTGATACTTGGTGTAAGTGTGTGTCTGTGTTACTGGGTATCAGTGTATGTCTTTGTTAATATTTGTCAGTGTATGTCTTTGTTACTTGGTGTAAGTATGTGTCTCTGTTACTGGGTATCAGTGTATGTCTTTGTTACTTGGTGTCAGTGTATGTCTTTGTGACTTGGTGTAAGTGCGTGTCTGTGTTACTGGGTATCAGTGTATGTCTTTGTTACTTGGTGTCAGTGTATGTCTGTGTTACTTGGTGTAATTGAGTGTCTTTGTTACTTCGTGTTAGTGTGTGTCTGTGATACTGGGTATCAGTGTCTGTCTTTGTTACTTGGTGTCAGTGTATGTCTGTGTTACTTGGTGTAATTGAGTGTCTTTGTTACTTGGTGTAAGTGTGTGTCTGTGTTGCTGGGTATCAGTGTATGTCTTTGTTACTTGGTGTAAGTGTGTCTCTGTGTTACTGGGTATCAGTGTCCGTCTTTGTTACTTGGTGTCTGTGTGTGTCTTTGTTACTTGGTGTAAGTGTGTGTCTGTGTAACTGGGTATCAGTGTATGTCTTTGTTACTTGGTGTAAGTGTGTGTCTGTGTTATTGGGCATCAGTGTATGTCTTTGTTACTTGGTGTCATTGTATGTCTTCTTTAATTGGTGTAAGTGTATGTTTTTGTTACTTGGTGTCAGTGTATGTCTTTGTTACTTGGTGCAAGTGTGTGTCTGTGTTACTGGGTATCAGTGTATGTCTTTGTTAATATTTGTCAGTGTATGTCTTTGCTACTAGGTGTAAGTGTGTGTCTCTGTTACTGGGTATCAGTGTATGTCTTTGTTACTTGGTGTCAGTGTATGTCTTTGTGACTTGGTGTAAGTGCGTGTCTGTGTTACTGGGTATCAGTGTATGTCTTTGTTACTTGGAGTAATTGTTTCTCTGTGTTACTGGGTGTCAGTGTGTATCTGTGTTCCTGGGTATCAGTGTCTGTCTTTGTTACTTGGAGTAACTGTTTCTCTGTGTTACTGGGTGTCAGTGTGTATCTGTGTTCCTGGGTGTCAGTGTATGTCTTTGTTACTTTGTGTCAGTGTATGACTGTGTTACTTGGTGTAAGTGTGTTTCTGTGTTACTGGGTATCAGTGCATGTCTTTGTTACTTGGTGCAAGTGTGTGTCTGTGTTACTGGGTATCAGTGTCTGTCTTTGTTACTTGGTGTCAGTGTATGTCTTTGTTACTTGGTGTAAGTGTGTGTCTGTGTTACTGGGTATCAGTGTATGTCTTTGTTACTTGGTGTAAGTGTGTGTCTGTGTTACTGGGTATCAGTGTCTGTCTTTGTTGCTTGTTGTCAGTGTATGTCTTTGTTACTGGGTGTCAGTGCGTGTCTGTGATACTGGGTATCATTGTATGTCTTTGTTGCTTGGTGTCAGTGCATGTCTTTGTACTTGGTGTAAGTGGATGTCTTTGTTACTTAGTGTCAGTGTATCTCTGTGTTACTTGGTGTCAGTGTGTGTCTTTGTTACTTGGTGTCAGTGTTTCTCTGTGTTACTGGGTGTCACTGTGTATCTGTGTTCCTGGGTGTCAGTGTATGTCATTGTAACTTGGTGTCAGTGTATGTCCGTGTTACTTGGTGTAAGTGTGTGGCTGTGTTACTGGGATTCAGTGTATGTCTGTGTTACCTGGTGTCAGTGTATGTCTTTGTTACTTAGTGTAAGTGTATGTCTTTGTTACTTGGTGTCAGTGTATGTCTGTGTTACTTGGTGTAACTGTATGTCTTTGTTACTTGGTGTCAGTGTATGTCTTTGTTACTTGGTGTAAGCGTGAAGTCAGTGTTACTTGGTTTAAGTATGTGTCTTGGTTAATTGGTGTAAGTATATGTCTGTCTTACTTGGTGGAAGTGTATGTCTTTGCTACTTGTTGTCAGTGTTTGTATTTGTTACTTGGTGTTAATTTATGTCTTTGTTACTTGGTGTCAGTGTCTGTCTTTGTTACTTGGTGTAGGTGTATGTCTTTGTTACTTGGTGTCAGTGCATGTCTTTGATTCTTGGTGTAAGTGTGTGTCTGTGTTACTGGGTATCAGTGTCTGTCTTTGTTACTTGGTGTAAGAGTGTGTCTTTCTTACTTGGTGTAAGTGTGTGTCTTTGTTAGTTGGTGTAAGTGTATGACTTTGTTACATGGTGTCACTGTGTGTCTGTGTTATTTGCTGTAAGTGTCTGTCTTTGTTACTTGGTGTCAGTGTATGTCTTTGTTACTTGCTGCAAGTGTTTGTCTGTGTTACTGGGCATCAGTGTATGTCTTTGTTACTTGGTGTCAGTGTATATCTGTGTACTTGGTGTAAGTGTGTGTCTTTGTTACTTGGTGTCTGTGGATGGCTGTGTTACTTGGTGTAAGTGTATGTCTTTGTTACTTGGTGTCAGTGTATGTCTTTGTTACTTGGTGTAAGTGTATGTCTTTGTTACTTGGTGTCAGTGTATGTCTCTGTTGCTTGGTGTCAGTGTGTGTCTGCTTTACTGGGTATCAGTGTATGTCTTTGTTACTTGGTGTCATTATCTGTCTTTGTTACTTGGTGTAAGTGTGTGTCTGTGTTACTGAGTATCAGTGTATGTCTTTGTTACTTGGTGTCAGTGGATGTCTTTGTTACTTGGTGACAGTGTATGTCTGTGTTACTTGGTGTAAGTGTGTGTCTGCGTTATTGGGTATCAGTGTATGTCTTTGTTACTAGGTGTCTGTTATGTCTTTGTTACTTGGTGTCAGTGTATGTCTTTGTTACTTGGTGTCAGTGTATTTCTGTGTTACTTGGTGTAAGTGTATGTCTTTGTTACTTGGTGTCAGTGTATGTCTTTGATACTTAGTGTAAGTGTATGTCTTTATTACTTGGTGTCAGTGTATGTCTTTGTTACTTGGTGTAAGTGTATGCCTTTGCTACTTGGTGTCAGTGTCTGTCTTTGATACTTGGTGTAAGTGTATGTCTGTGTTACTGGGTATCAGTGTCTGTATTTGTTACTTGGTGTAAGAGTGTGTCTGTGTTGCTGGGTATCAGTGTATGTCTTTGTTACTTGGTGTAAGTGTGTGTCTGTGTTACTGGGTATCAGTGTCTGTCTTTGTTACTTGGTGTCTGTGTATGTCTTTGTTACTTGGTGTCAGTGTGTGTCTTTGTTACTGGGTGTCAGTGTTTGTGTTTGTTTCTGGGTGTCAGTGTATGTCTTTGTGACTTGGTGTTAGTGTGTGTCTGTGTTACTGGGTATCAGTGTCTGTCTTTGTTACTTGGTGTAAGTGTGTGTCTGTGTTACTGGGTATCAGTGTATGTCTCTGTTACTTGGTGTCAGTGTATGTCTGTGTACATGGTGTATGTGTGTGTCTTTGTAACTTGGTGTCAGTGTTTGTCTGTGTTACTTGGTGTAAGTGTATGTCTTTGTTACTTGGTGTCACTGTATGCCTTTGCTACTTGGTGTAAGTGTATGTCTTTGTTTCTTGGTGTCAGTGCATGTCTTTGTTACTTGGTGTCATTGTATGTCTTTGCTACTTGGTGTCAGTGTATGTCTTTGATACTTGGTGTAAGTGTATGTCTGTGTTACTGGGTATCAGTGTCTGTCTTTGTTACTTGGTGTAAGTGTGTGTCTTTGTTACTTGGTGTCAGTGTATGTCTTTGTTACTTGGTGTAAGTGTGTGTCTGTGTTACTGGGTATCAGTGTACGTCTTTGTTACTTGGTGTCTGTGTGTGTCTATGTTACTTGGTGTAAGTGTGTGTCTGTGTAACTGGGTATCAGTGTATGTCTTTGTTACTTGGTGCAAGTGTGTGTCTGTGTTATTGGGTATCAGTGTATGTCTTTGTTACTTGGTGTCAGTGTATGTCTTTTTTAATTGGTGTAAGTGTGTGTCTGTGTTGCTGGGTATCAGTGTATGTCTTTGTTACTTGGTGTAAGTGTGTGTCTGTGTTACTGGGAATCAGTGTCTGTCTTTGTTACTTGGTGTCAGTGTGAGTCTTTTTTAATTGGTGCAAGTGTGTGTCTGTGTTACTGGGTATCAGTGTATGTCTTTGTTACTTGGTGTCAGTGTATGTCTTTGTTACTGGGTGTCAGTGTGTGTCTGTGTTACTGGGTATCAGTGTATGTCTTTGTTACTTGGTGTAAGTGTGTGTCTGTGTTACTGGGTATCAGTGTCTGTCTTTGTTACTTGTTGTCAGTGTATGTCTTTGTTACTGGGTGTCAGTGCGTGTCTGTGATACTGGGTATCATTGTATGTCTTTGTACTTGGTGTAAGTGGATGTCTTTGTTACTTGGTGTCAGTGTATCTCTGTGTTACTTGGTGTCAGTGTGTGTCTTTGTTACTTGGTGTCAGTGTTTCTCTGTGTTACTGGGTGTCACTGTGTATCTGTGTTCCTGGGTGTCAGTGTATGTCATTGTAACTTGGTGTCAGTGTATGTCCGTGTTACTTGGTGTAAGTGTGTGTCTGTGTTACTTGGTGTAAGTGTGTGGCTGTGTTACTGGGATTCAGTGTATGTCTGTGTTACCTGGTGTCAGTGTATGTCTTTGTTACTTGGTGTAAGTGTATGACTTTGTTACTTGGTGTCGGTGTATGTCTGTGTTACTTGGTGTAACTGTATGTCTTTGTTACTTGGTGTCAGTGTATGTCTTTGTTACTTGGTGTAAGTGTGTGTCTGTGTTACTGGGTATCAGTGTATTTCTTAGTTACTTGGTGTAAGTGTGTGTCTGTGTTACTGGGTATCAGTGTATGTCTTTGTTACTTGGTGTCAGTGTATGGCTTTGTTATTGGTGTAAGTGTATGTCTTTATTACTTGGTGTCAGTGTAAGTCTTTGTTACTTGGTGTAAGTGTGTGTCTGTTTCTGGGTATCAGTGTATGTCTTTGTTAATTGGTGTCAGTGTATGTCTTTGTTACTTGGTGTCCGTGTATGTCTTTGTTACTTAGTGTCAGTTTGTGTCTTTGTTACTGGGTGTCAGTGTATGTCTTTGTTACTGTGTGTCAGTGTGTGTCTTTGTGACTTGGTGTAAGTGTGTGTCTGTGTTACTGGATGTCAGAGTCTGTCTTTGTTACTTGGTGTAACTGTGTGTCTGTGTTATTGTGTATCAGTGTCTGTCTTTGTTACTGGGTGTCAGTGTGTGACATTGTGACTTGGTGTAAGTGTGTGTCTGCATTACTGGGTATCAGTGTCTGTCTTTGTTACTTGGTGTAAGTGTGTGTCTGTGTTACTGGGTATCAGTGTATGTCTTTGTTACTTGGTGTCAGTGTAAGTCCGTGTTACTTGGTTTAAGTATGTGTCTTTGTTAATTGGTGTAAGTGTATGTCTGTCTTACTTGGTGGAAGTGTATGTCTTTGTTACTTGGTGTCAGTGTTTGTCTTTGTTACTTGGTGTTAATTTATGTCTTTGTTACTTGGTGTCAGTGTCTGTCTTTGTTACTTGGTGTAGGTGTATGTCTTTGTTACTTGGTGTCAGTGTATGTCTTTGATTCTTGGTGTAAGTGTGTGTCTGTGTTACTGGGTATCAGTGTCTGTCTTTGTTACTTGGTGTAAGAGTGTGTCTTTCTTACTTGGTGTAAGTGTGTGTCTTTGTTAGTTGGTGTAAGTGTATGTCTTTGTTACATCATGTCACTGTGTGTCTGTGTTATTTGCTGTAAGTGTCTGTCTTTGTTACTTGGTGTCAGTGTATGTCTTTGTTACTTGCTGCAAGTGTTTGTCTGTGTTACTGGGCATCAGTGTATGTCTTTGTTACTTGGTGTCAGTGAATATCTGTGTACTTGGTGTAAGTGTGTGTCTTTGTTACTTGGTGTCTGTGGATGGCTGTGTTACTTGGTGTAAGTGTATGTCTTTGTTACTTGGTGTCAGTGTATGTCTTTGTTACTTGGTGTAAGTGTATGTCTTTGTTACTTGGTGTCAGTGTATGTCTCTGTTACTTGGTGTCAGTGTGTGTCTGCTTTACTGGGTATCAGTGTATGTCTTTGTTACTTGGTGTCATTGTCTGTCTTTGTTACTTGGTGTAAGTGTGTGTCTGTGTTACTGAGTATCAGTGTATGTCTTTGTTACTTGGTGTCAGTGTATGTCTTTGTTACTTGGTGACAGTGTATGCTGTGTTACTTGGTGTAAGTGTGTGTCTGCGTTACTGGGTATCAGTGTATGTCTTTGTTACTTGGTGTCAGTGTATGTCTTTGTGACTTGGTGTAAGTGTATGTCTTTGTTACTTGGTGCCAGTGTATCTCTTTGTTACTTGGTGTAAGTGTATGTCTTTGTTACTTGGTGTCAGTGTATGTCTGTGTTACTTGGTGTAACTGTATGTCTTTGTTACTTGGTCTCAGTGTATGTCTTTGTTACTTGGAGTAACTGTATGTCTTTGTTACTTGGTGTCAGTGTATGTCTTTTTTACTTGGTGTAAGTGTATGTCTTTGCTACTTGGTGTCAGTGCATGTCTTTGATACTTGGTTTAAGTGTATGTCTGTGTTACTGGGTGTCAGTGTACGTCTTTGTTACTGGGTGTCAGTGTGTGACATTGTTACTTGGTGTAAGTGTGTGTCTGCATTACTGGGTATCAGTGTCTGTCTTTGTTACTTGGTGTAAGTGTGTGTCTGTGTTACTGGGTATCAGTGTATGTCTTTGTTACTTGGTGTCAGTGGAAGTCCGTGTTACTTGGTTTAAGTATGTGTCTTTGTTAATTGGTGTAAGTGTATGTCTGTCTTACTTGGTGGAAGTGTATGTCTTTGTTACTTGGTGTCAGTGTTTGTCTTTGAACTTGGTGTTAATTTATGTCTTTGCTACTTGGTGTCAGTGTCTGTCTTTGTTACTTGGTGTAGGTGTATGTCTTTGTCACTTGTTGTCAGTGTATGTCTTTGATTCTTGGTGTAAGTGTGTGTCTGTGTTACTGGGTATCAGTGTCTGTCTTTGTTACTTGGTGTAAGAGTGTGTCTTTCTTACTTGGTGTAAGTGTGTGTCTTTGTTAGTTGGTGTAAGTGTATGTCTTTGTTACTTGGTGTCAGTGTATATCTGTGTACTTGGTGTAAGTGTGTGTCTTTGTTACTTGGTGTCTGTGGATGGCTGTGTTACTTGGTGTAAGTGTATGTCTTTGTTACTTGGTCTCAGTGTATGTCTTTGTTACTTGGAGTAACTGTATGTCTTTGTTACTTGGTGTCAGTGTATGTCTTTGTTACTTGGTGTAAGTGTATGTCTTGGCTACGTGGTGTCAGTGTATGTCTTTGATACTTGGTGTAAGTGTATGTCTGTGTTACTGGGTATCAGTGTCTGTCTTTGTTACTAGGTGTAAGTGTGTGTCTGTGTTGCTGGGTATCAGTGTTTGTGTTTGTTAATTGGTGTAAGTGTGTGTCTGTGTTACTGGGTATCAGTGTCTGTCTTTGTTACTTGGTGTCAGTGTATGTCTTTGTTACTTGGTGTAAGTGTGTGTCTATGTTACTGGGTATCAGTGTACGTCTTTGTTACTTGGTGTCTGTGTGTGTCTATGTTACTTGGTGTAAGTGTGTGTCTGTGTTACTGGGAATCAGTGTCTGTCTTTGTTACTTGGTTTCAGTGTGTGTCTTTGTTACTTGGTGTCAGTGTGTGTCTTTGTTACTTGCTGTCAGTGTATGTCTGTGTTACTTGATGTAACTGTATGTCTTTGTTACTTAGTGTCAGTGTATGTCTTTGTTACTTGGAGTAAGTGTATGTCTTTGTTACTTGGTGTCATTGTATGTCTTTGTTACTTGGTGTAAGTGTATGTCTTTGCTACTTGGAGTCAGTGTATGTCTTTTTTAATTGGTGTAAGTGTGTGTCTGTGTTGCTGGGTATCAGTGTATGTCTTTGTTACTTGGTGTAATTGTGTGTCTGTGTTACTGGGAATCAGGGTCTGTCTTTGTTACTTGGTGTCAGTGTGTGTCTTTGTTACTTGGTGTCAGTGTATATCTGTGTTACTTGGTGTAACTGTATGTCTTTGTTACTTGTTGTCAGTGTATGTCTTTGTTACTTGGAGTAAGTGTATGTCTTTGTTACTTGGTGTCAGTGTATGTCTTTGTTACTTGGTGTAAGTGTATGTCTTTGCTACTTGTTGTAAGTGTGCGTCTGTGTTACTGGGTATCAGTGTATGTCTTTGTTACTTGGTGTAATTGTGTGTCTGTGTTACTGGGAATCAGTGTCTGTCTTTGTTACTTGGTGTCAGTGTGTGTCTTTGTTACTTGGTGTCAGTGTATATCTGTGTTACTTGGTGTAACTGTATGTCTTTGTTACTTGTTGTCAGTGTATGTCTTTGTTACTTGGAGTAAGTGTATGTCTTTGTTACTTGGTGTCAGTGTATGTCTTTGTTACTTGGTGTAAGTGTATGTCTTTGCTACTTGTTGTAAGTGTGCGTCTGTGTTACTGGGTATCAGTGTCTGTCTTTGTTACTTGGTGTCATTGTGTGTCTTTGTTACTTGGTGTCAGTGTGTGTCTTTGTTCCTGGGTGCAGTGTTTGTGTTTGTTTCTGGGTGTCAGTGTATGTCTTTGTGACTTGGTGTTAGTGTGTGTCTGTGTTACTGGGTACCAGTGTCTGTCTTTGTTACTAGGTGTCAGTGTGTGTCTGTGTTACTGGGTATCAGTGTCTGTCTTTGTTACTTGGTGTAAGAGTGTGTCTGTGTTACTGGGTCTCAGTGTATGTCTTTGTTACTTGGTGTCAGTGTAGGTCTGTGCTACTTGGTGTAATTGTGTGTGTTTCTTACTTGGTGTAAGTGCATGTCTTTGTTTATTGGTGTCAGTGTATGTCTATGTTACTTGGTGTAAGTGTGTGTCTTTGTTAGTTGGTGTAAGTGTATGTCTTTGTTACATGGTGTCACTGTGTGTCTTTGTTATTTGCTGTAAGTGTCTGTCTTTGTTACTTGGTGTCAGTGTATGTCTTTGTTACTTGCTGCAAGTGTCTGTCTGTTTTAATGGGCATCAGTGTATGTCTTTGCTACTTGGTGTCAGTGTATATCTGTGTACTTGGTGTAAGTGTGTCTTTGTTCCTTGGTGTCAGTGTATGGCTGTGTTACTTGGTGTAAGTGTATGTCTTTGTTACTTGGTGTCAGTGTATGTCTTTGTTACTTGGTGTCAGTGTATGTCTTTGTTACTTGGTGTAAGTGTATGTCTTTGTTACTTGGTGTCAGTGTATGTCTCTGTTACTTGGTGTAGGTGTGTGTCTGCGTTACTGGGTATCAGTGTATGTCTTTGTTACTTGGTGTCATTGTCTGTCTTTGTTACTTGGTGTAAGTGTGTGTCTGTGTTACTGAGTATCAGTGTATGTCTTTGTTACTTGGTGTCAGTGTATGTCTTTGTTACTTGGTGACAGTGTATGTCTGTGTTACTTGGTGTAAGTGTGTGTCTGCGTTACTGGGTATCAGTGTATGTCTTTGTTACTTGGTGTAAGTGTATGTCTTTGTTACTTGGTGTCAGTGTATGTCTTTGTTACTTGGTGTAAGTGTATGTCTTTGTTACTTGGTGTCAGTGTATGTCTTTGTAACTTGGTGCAAGTGTATCCCTTTGCTACTTGGTGTCAGTGTATGTCTTTGATACTTGGTGTAAGTGTGTGTCTGTGTTGCTGGGTATCATTGTATGTCTTTGTTACTTGGTGTCAGTGTATGTCTTTGTTACTTGGTGTAAGTGTATGTCTTTGTTACTTAGTGTCAGTGTATTTCTGTGTTACTTGGTGTAAGTGTATGTCTTTGTTACTTGGTGTCAGTGTATGTCTTTGATACTTAGTGTAAGTGTATGTCTGTGTTACTGGGTATCAGTATCTGTATTTGTTACTTGGTGAAAGTGTGCGTCTGTGTTGCCGGGTATCATTGTATGTCTTTGTTATGTGGTGTAAGTGTGTGTCTGTGTTACAGGGTATCAGTGTCTGTCTTTGTTACTTGGAGTCTGTGTATGTCTTTGTTACTTGGTGTCAGTGTGTGTCTTTGTTACTTGTTTCAGTGTGTGTCCTTGTTACTGGGTTTCAGTGTCTGTCTTTGTTAGTTGGTGTAAGTGTATGTCTGTGTTACTGGGTATCACTGTATGTCTTTGTTACTTGGTGTAAGTGTATGTCTTTGTTTCTTGGTGTCAGTGCATGTCTTTGTTACTTGGTGTAAGTGTACGTCTTTGTTACTTGGTGTCTGTGTATGTCTCTGTTACTTGGTGCAATTGTGTATCTGTGTTACTGGGTATCAGTGTATGTCTTTGTTACTTGGTGTCACTGTCTGTCTTTGTTACTTGGTGTAAATGTGTGTCTGTGTTACTTGGTGTAAATGTGTGTCTTTGTTACTGGGTATCAGTGTATGCCTTTGTAATTTGGTGTCAGTGTATGTCTTTGTTACTTGGTGTAAGTGAATGTCTTTGTTACTTTGTGTCAGTGTATGTCTGTGTTACTTGGTGTAACTGTATGTCTCTGTTACTTGGTGTCAGTGTATGTCTTTATTACGTGGAGTAAGTGTATGTCTTTGTTACTTGGTGTCAGTGTATGTCTTTGTTATTTGGTGTAAGTGTATGTCTTTGCTACTTGGTGTCAGTGTATGTCTTTGATACTTGGTGTAAGTGTATGTCTGTGTTACTGGGTATCAGTGTCTGTCTTTGTTACTTGGTGTAAGTGTGTGTCTGTGTTGCTGGGTATCAGTGTTTGTCTTTGTTACTTGGTGTAAGTGTGTGTCTGTGTTACTGGGTATCAGTGTCTGTCATTGTTACTTGGTGTCAGTGTATGTCTTTGTTACTTGGTGCAAGTGTGTGTCTGTGTTACTGGGTATCAGTGTACCTCTTTGTTACTTGGTGTCTGTGTGTGTCTATGTTACTTGGTGTAAGTGTGTGTCTGTGTAACTGGGTATCACTGTATGTCTTTGTTACTTGGTGTCAGTGTATGTCTTTGTTACTTGGTGTAAGTGTATGTCTTTGCTACTTGGTGTAAGTGTGTGTCTGTGTTACTGGGTATCAGTGTATGTCTTTGTTACTTGGTGTCATTGTCTGTCTTTGTTACTTGGTGTAAGTGTGTGTCTGTGTTACTGAGTATCAGTGTATGTCTTTGTTACTTGGTGTAAGTGTGTGTCTGTGTTACTGGGTATCAGTGTATGTCTTGTTTACTTGGTGTCAGTGTATGTCTGTGTACTTGGTGTATTTGTGTGTCTTTGTTACTTGGTGTCAGTGTTTGTCTGTGTTACTTGGGGTAAATGTATGTCTTTGTTACTTGGTGTCAGTGTATGTCTTTGATACTTGGTGTAAGTGTGTGTCTGTGTTGCTGGGTATCATTGTATGTCTTTGTTACTTGGTGTCAGTGTATGTCTTTGTTACTTGGTGTAAGTGTATGTCTTTGTTACTTGGTGTCAGTGTATGTCTGTGTTACTTGGTGTCAGTGTATGTCTTTGTTACTTGGTGTCATTGTATGTCTTTGATACTTAGTGTTTTTGTATGTCTGTGTTACTGGGTATCAGTGTCTGTATTTGTTACTTGGTGAAAGTTTGCGTCTGTGTTGCTGGGTATCATTGTATGTCTTTGTTATGTGGTGTAAGTGTGTGTCTGTGTTACAGGGTATCAGTGTCTGTCTTTGTTACTTGGTGTCTGTGTATGTCTTTGTTACTTGGTGTCAGTGTATGTCTTAGTTACTGGGTGTCAGTGTCTGTCTTCGTTACTTGGTGTCAGTGTTTGTCTTTGTTCCTGGGTGTCAGTGTCTGTCTTTGTGACTTGGTGTCAGTGTATGTCTTTTTACTTGGTGTCAGTGTGTGTCTGTGTTACTGGGTATCAGTGCAACTCTTTGCTACATGGTGACAGTGCATGTCTGTGTTACTTGGTGTAAGTGTGTGTCTTTGTTACTTGGTGTAATTGTATGTCTTTGTTACTTGGTGTCAGTGTATGTCTGTGTTACTTGGTGTAAGTGTATGACTTTGTTACTTGGTGTAATTGTATGTCTTTGTTACTTGGTGTCAGTGTATGTCTGTGTTACTTGGTGTAAGTGTATGACTTTGTTACTTGGTGTAAGTGAGTGTTTTTGTTACTTGGTGTAAGTGTGTGCCTGTTTTACTGGGTATCAGTGTAAGTCTTTGTTACTTGGTGTCAGTGTACGTCTGTGTTACTTGGTGTAAGTGTATGTCTGTGTTACTGGGTATCAGTGTATGTCTTTGTTACTTGGTGTGAGTGTGTGTCTGTGTTACTGGGTATCAGTGTATGTCTTTGTTACTTGGTGTCAGTGTATGCCTTTGTTACTTGGTGTCAGTGTATGTCAAAATGCTTAGTGAAAGTGCCTGTATTTGTTACTTGGTGTCAGTGTATTTCTGTGTTACTTGGTGTAAGTGTCTTTCTTTGTTACTTGGTGTAAGCGTATGCCTTTGTTACTTGGTGTCAGTGTATGTCTTTGTTACTTGGTGTGAGTGTGTGTCTGTGTTACTGGGGATCAGTGCATGTCTTTGCGACTTGGTATCAGTGTATGTCTTTGTGACTTGGTGTCAGTGTATGTCTTTATTACTGTGTGTCAGTGTGTGTCTGTGTTACTTGGTATCAGTGTATGTCATTGTTACTTGGTGTAAGAGTGTGTCTGTGTTACTGGGTAACAGTGTATGTCTTTGTTACTTGGTGTCAGTGTATGGCTGTGTTATTTGGTGTAAGTGTGTGTCTTTGTTGCTTGGTGTAATTTTATGTCTTTGTTACTTGGTGTCAGTGTATATCTGTGTTACTTGGTGTAAGTGTGTGTCAAAATACTTGGTGTAAGTGTATGTCTTTGTTACTTGGTGTTATTGTCTGTCTTTGTTACTTGGTGTCAGTGTATGTCTGTGTTACTTGGTGTAAGTGTGTGTCTTTGTTACTTGGTGTAAGTGTATGTCTTTGTTACTTGTTGTCAGCGTATGTCTTTGTTACTTGGTGTGAGTGTGTGTCTGTGTTACTGGGTATCAGTGTATGTCAAAATACTTGGTGTCAGTGTATGTCTTTGTTACTTGGTGTCAGTGTATGTCTGTGTTACTTGGTGTAAGTGTCTGTCTTTCTTACTTGGTGTAAGCGTATGCCTTTGTTACTTGGTGTAAGTGTATGTCTTTGTTACTTGGTGTGAGTGTGTGTCTGTGCTACTGGGTATCAGTGTATGTCTTTGCGACTTGGTATCAGTGTATGTCTTTGTGACTTGGTGTCAGTGTATGTCTTTGTTACTGTGTTTCAGTGGTTCTCTGTGTTACTGGGTGTCAGTGTGTCTTTGTTTGTGTTACTGGGTGTCAGTGTGTGTCTGTGTTACTGGGTATCAGTGTATGTCTTTGTTGCTGGGTGTCAGTGCGTGTCTGTGTTACTGGGTGTCAGTGTATGTCTTTGTTACTTGGTGTAAGTGTATTTATTTGTTACTTGGTGTCAGTGTATGTCTTTGTACTTGGTGTAAGTGGATGTCTTTGTTACTTTGTGTCAGTGTATGTCTGTGTTACTTGGTGTAAGTGTATGTCTTTGTTACTGGGTATCATTGTATGTCTGTGTTACTGGGTGTCAGTGTATGTCTTTGTTACTTGGTGTCAGTGTATGTCTTTGTGACTTGGTGTCAGTGTATGTCTTTGTTACTTGGTGTAAGTGTGTGTCTGTGTTATAGGGTATCAGTGAATTTCTTTGGTACTTGGTTTAAGTGTGTGTCTGTGTTACTGGATATCAGTATATGTCTTTGTTACTTGGTGTCAGTGTATGTCTGTGTTACTGGGTATCAGTGTATGTCTTTGCGACTTGGTGTAATTGTATGTCTTTGTTACTTGGTGTCAGTGGATGTCTTTGTTACTTGGTGTCAGTGTATGTCTTTGTTACTTTGTGTCAGTGTATGTCTGTGTTACTTGGTGTAAGTGTATGTCTTTGTTACTGGGTATCATTGTATGTCTGTGTTACTGGGTGTCAGTGTATGTCTTTGTTACTTGGTGTCAGTGTATGTCTTTGTGACTTGGTGTCAGTGTATGTCTTTGTTACTTGGTGTAAGTGTTTGTCTGTGTTATAGGGTATCAGTGAATGTCTTTGGTACTTGGTTTAAGTGTGTGTCTGTGTTACTGGGTAACAGTGTATGTCTTTGTTACTTGGTGTCAGTGTATGGCTGTGTTATTTGGTGTAAGTGCGTGTCTTTGTTGCTTGGTGTAATTTTATGCCTTTGTTACTTGGTGTCAGTGTTTGTCTGTGTTACTTGGTGTAAGTGTATGTCAAAATACTTGTTGTAAGTGTATGTCTTTGTTACTTGGTGTTATTGTCTGTCTTTGTTACTTGGTGTCAGTGTATGTCTGTGTCACTTGGTGTATGTGTGTGTCTTTGTTACTTGGTGTAAGTGTATGTCTTTGTTACTTGTTGTCAGCGTATGTCTTTGTTACTTGGTGTCAGTGTGTGCCTGTGTTACTGGGTATCAGTGTATGTCTTTGTTACTTGGTGTCAGTGTATGTCTGTGTTACTTGGTGTAAGTGTGTGTCTGTGTTACTGGGTATCAGTGTATGTCTTTGTTACTTGGTGTGAGTGTGTGTCTGTGTTACTGGGTATCAGTGCATGTCTTTGTTACTTGGTGTCAGTGTATGTCAAAATACTTGGTGAAAGTGCATGTATTTGTTACTTGGTGTCAGTGTATTTCTGTGTTACTTGGTCTAAGTGTCTGTCTTTGTTACTTGGTGTAAGCGTATGCCTTTGTTACTTGGTGTCAGTGTATGTCTTTGTTACTTGGTGTAAGTGTATGTCTTTGTTGCTTGGTCTCAGTGTATGTCTTTGTTACTTGGTGTCAGTGTGTGTCTGTGTTACTGGGTGTCAGTGTGTGTCTTTGTTACTTGGTGTCCGTGTGTGCCTGTGTTACTGGGTGTCTGTGTATGTCTTTGTTACTGGGTGTCAGTGTATGTCTGTGTTACTTGGTGTAAGTGTGTGTCTGTGTTGCTGGGTATCAGTGTATGTCTTTGTGACTTTTTATCAGTGTATGTCTTTGTTACTGGGTGTCAGTGTGTGTCTTTGTGACTAGGTGTCAGTGTATGTCTTTGTTACTTGGTGTAAGTGTGTGTCGGTGTTACTGGGTATCAGTGTATGTCTTTGTTACTTGGTGTCAGTGTATGTCAAAATACTTGGTGTATGTGTATGTCTTTGTTACTTGGTGTAATTTTCTGTCTTTCTTACTTGGTGTCAGTGTCTGTCTGTGTTACTTTGTGTAAGTGTGTGTCTTTGTTACTTGGTGTAACTGTATGCCTTTGTTACTTGGTGTCAGTGTATGTCTTTGTTACTTGGTGTCAGTGTGTGTCTGTTTTACTGGGTATCAGTGTATGTCTTTGTTACTTGGTTTAAGTGTATGTCTTTGTTACTTGGTGTCAGTGTATGTCGTTGTTACTTCTTGTAAGTGTGTGTCTTTGTTACTGGTTATCAGTGTTTGTCTTTGTGACTCGGTGTCAGTGTATGTCTTTGTTACTGGGTGTCAGTGTATGTCTTTGGAACTTGGTGACAGTGTGTGTCTGTGTTTCAGTGTATGTCTTTGTTACTGTGTACTTGTGTTTCTCTATGTTACTGGGTGTCAGTGTGTGTTTGTTGGTGTTACTGTGTGTCAGTATTTAGTTTAGTGATGCAGCACTGAAACAGGCCCTTCGGCCAACCGAGTCTGCGCCGACCAACAACCGCTCATTTATACTAATCCTCCACTAATCCCGTATTCCTATCACAACCCCACCTGTCCCTATATATTTCCCTACCACCTACCTATACTAGTGTCAATTTAAAATGGCCAATTAACATATCAACCTGCAAGCCTTTGGCATGTGGGAAGAAACCGGAGCACCCGGAGGCAACTCACGCAGACACAGGGAGAACTTGCAAACTCCGCCCAGGCAGAACCCAGAATCGAGCCCGCGTCCCTGGAGCTGTGAGGCTGCTAACCACTGTGCCAATGTGCCGCCCAGTGTGTGTCTGTGCTACTGGGTATCAATGTATGTCTTTGTTACTTGGTGTCAGTGTATGTCTGTGTTACTTGGTGTAAGTGTGTGTCTGTGTTACTTGGTATCAGTGCATGTCTTTGTTACTTGGTGTAAGTGTGTGTCTGTGTTAATGGGTAACAGTGCATGTCTTTGTTACTTGGTGTCAGTGTATGTCTGTGTTACTTGGTGTAAGTGTGTGTCTTTGTTACTTGGTGTAATTGTATGTCTGTGTTACTTGGTGCAAGTGTATGTCTTTGTTACTTGGTGTCAGTGTATGTCTTTGTAACGTTGTGTCATTGTCTGTCTTAGTTACTGGGTGTCAGTGTCTGTCTTCGTTACTTGGTGTCAGTGTTTGCCTTTGTTCCTGGGTGTCAGTGTCTGTCTTTGTGACTTGGTGTCAGTGTCTGTCTTTGTTACTTGGTGTCAGTGTGTGTCTGTGTTACTGGGTATCAGTGTATATCTTTGTTACTTGGTGTAAGTGTGTGTCTGTGTTACTGGGTATCAGTGCAAGTCTTTGCTACATGGTGACAGTGCATGCCTTTGTTACTTGGTGTAAGTGTGTGTCTTTGTTACTTGGTGTAATTGTATGTCTTTGTTACTTGGTGTCAGTGTATGTCTGTGTTACTTGGTGTAAGTTTATGACTTTGTTACTTGGTGTAATTGTATGTCTTTGTTACTTGGTGTCAGTGTATGTCTGTGTTACTTGGTGTAAGTGTATGACTTTGTTACTTGGAGTAAGTGTGTGTCTCTGTTACGTGGTGTACGTTTGTGTCTGTGTTACTTGGTATCAGTGTATGTCTTTGATACTTGGTGTAAT
Organism: Heterodontus francisci; assembly: GCF_036365525.1. NCBI lineage: Eukaryota > Metazoa > Chordata > Chondrichthyes > Heterodontiformes > Heterodontidae > Heterodontus > Heterodontus francisci. The sequence continues at coordinate 3,092,452 of NW_027140357.1, read as the reverse complement.
TGTATGTCTTTGCTACTTGGTGTCAGTGTATGTCTTTGCTTCTTGGTGTAAGTGAGTTTTTTTGTTACTTGGTGGAAGTGTGTGCCTGTTTTACTGGGTATCAGTGTAAGTCTTTGTTACTTGGTGTCAGTGTAGGTCTGTGTTATTTGGTGTAAGTGTATGTCTGTGTTACTGGGTATCAGTGTATGTCTTTGTTACTTGGTGTGAGTGTGTGTCTGTGTTACTGGGTATCAGTGTATGTCTTTGTTACTTGGTGACAGTGTATGTCTTTGTTACTTGGTGTCAGTGTATGTCAAAATGCTTAGTGAAAGTGCATGTATTTGTTACTTGGTTTCTGTGTATTTCTGTGTTACTTGGTGTAAGTGTCTGTCTTTGTTACTTGGTGTAAGCGTATGCCTTTGTTACTTGGAGTCAGTGTATGTCTTTGTTACTTGGTGTGAGTGTGTGTCTGTGTTACTGGGTATCAGTGTATGTCTTTGCGACTTGATATCAGTGTATGTCTTTGTGACTTGGTGTCAGTGTATGTCTTTATTACTGTGTGTCAGTGTGTGTCTGTGTTACTTGGTATCAGTGAATGTCATTGTTACTTGGTGTAAGAGTGTGTCTGTGTTACTGGGTAACAGTGTATGTCTTTGTTACTTGGTGTCAGTGTATGGCTGTGTTATTTGGTGTAAGATTGTGTCTTTGTTGCTTGGTGTAATTTTATGTCTTTGTTACTTGGTGGCAGTGTATATCTTTGTTACTTGGTGTAAGTGTGTGTCAAAATACTTGGTGTAAGTGTACGTCTTTGTTACTTGGTGTTATTGTCTGTCTTTGTTTCTTGGTGTCAGTGTATGTCTGTGTTACTTGGTGTCAGTGTAGGTCTGTGCTACTTGGTGTAATTGTGTGTGTTTCTTACTTGGTGTAAGTGCATGTCATTGTTTATTGGTGTCAGTGTATGTCTATGTTACTTGGTGTAAGTGTGTGTCTTTGTTAGTTGGTGTAAGTGTATGTCTTTGTTACATGGTGTCACTGTGTGTCTTTGTTATTTGCTGTAAGTGTCTGTCTTTGTTACTTGGTGTCAGTGTATGTCTTTGTTACTTGCTGCAAGTGTCTGTCTGTTTTAATGGGCATCAGTGTATGTCTTTGCTACTTGGTGTCAGTGTATATCTGTGTACTTGGTGTAAGTGTGTCTTTGTTCCTTGGTGTCAGTGTATGGCTGTGTTACTTGGTGTAAGTGTATGTCTTTGTTACTTGGTGTCAGTGTATGTCTTTGTTACTTGGTGTAAGTGTATGTCTTTGTTACTTGGTGTCAGTGTATGTCTCTGTTACTTGGTGTAGGTGTGTGTCTGCGTTACTGGGTATCAGTGTATGTCTTTGTTACTTGGTGTCATTGTCTGTCTTTGTTACTTGGTGTAAGTGTGTGTCTGTGTTACTGAGTATCAGTGTATGTCTTTGTTACTTGGTGTCAGTGTATGTCTTTGTTACTTGGTGACAGTGTATGTCTGTGTTACTTGGTGTAAGTGTGTGTCTGCGTTACTGGGTATCAGTGTATGTCTTTGTTACTTGGTGTAAGTGTATGTCTTTGTTACTTGGTGTCAGTGTATGTCTTTGTTACTTGGTGTAAGTGTATGTCTTTGTTACTTGGTGTCAGTGTATGTCTTTGTTACTTGGTGCAAGTGTATCCCTTTGCTACTTGGTGTCAGTGTATGTCTTTGATACTTGGTGTAAGTGTGTGTCTGTGTTGCTGGGTATCATTGTATGTCTTTGTTACTTGGTGTCAGTGTATGTCTTTGTTACTTGGTGTAAGTGTATGTCTTTGTTACTTAGTGTCAGTGTATTTCTGTGTTACTTGGTGTAAGTGTATGTCTTTGTTACTTGGTGTCAGTGTATGTCTTTGATACTTAGTGTAAGTGTATGTCTGTGTTACTGGGTATCAGTATCTGTATTTGTTACTTGGTGAAAGTGTGCGTCTGTGTTGCCGGGTATCATTGTATGTCTTTGTTATGTGGTGTAAGTGTGTGTCTGTGTTACAGGGTATCAGTGTCTGTCTTTGTTACTTGGAGTCTGTGTATGTCTTTTTTACTTGGTGTCAGTGTGTGTCTTTGTTACTTGTTTCAATGTGTGTCCTTGTTACTGGGTTTCAGTGTCTGTCTTTGTTAGTTGGTGTAAGTGTATGTCTGTGTTACTGGGTATCACTGTATGTCTTTGTTACTTGGTGTAAGTGTATGTCTTTGTTTCTTGGTGTCAGTGCATGTCTTTGTTACTTGGTGTAAGTGTACGTCTTTGTTACTTGGTGTCTGTGTATGTCTCTGTTACTTGGTGCAATTGTGTATCTGTGTTACTGGGTATCAGTGTATGTCTTTGTTACTTGGTGTCACTGTCTGTCTTTGTTACTTGGTGTAAATGTGTGTCTGTGTTACTTGGTGTAAATGTGTGTCTTTGTTACTGGGTATCAGTGTATGCCTTTGTAATTTGGTGTCAGTGTATGTCTTTGTTACTTGGTGTAAGTGAATGTCTTTGTTACTTTGTGTCAGTGTATGTCTGTGTTACTTGGTGTAACTGTATGTCTCTGTTACTTGGTGTCAGTGTATGTCTTTATTACGTGGAGTAAGTGTATGTCTTTGTTACTTGGTGTCAGTGTATGTCTTTGTTATTTGGTGTAAGTGTATGTCTTTGCTACTTGGTGTCAGTGTATGTCTTTGATACTTGGTGTAAGTGTATGTCTGTGTTACTGGGTATCAGTGTCTGTCTTTGTTACTTGGTGTAAGTGTGTGTCTGTGTTGCTGGGTATCAGTGTTTGTCTTTGTTACTTGGTGTAAGTGTGTGTCTGTGTTACTGGGTATCAGTGTCTGTCATTGTTACTTGGTGTCAGTGTATGTCTTTGTTACTTGGTGCAAGTGTGTGTCTGTGTTACTGGGTATCAGTGTACCTCTTTGTTACTTGGTGTCTGTGTGTGTCTATGTTACTTGGTGTAAGTGTGTGTCTGTGTAACTGGGTATCACTGTATGTCTTTGTTACTTGGTGTCAGTGTATGTCTTTGTTACTTGGTGTAAGTGTATGTCTTTGCTACTTGGTGTAAGTGTGTGTCTGTGTTACTGGGTATCAGTGTATGTCTTTGTTACTTGGTGTCATTGTCTGTCTTTGTTACTTGGTGTAAGTGTGTGTCTGTGTTACTGAGTATCAGTGTATGTCTTTGTTACTTGGTGTAAGTGTGTGTCTGTGTTACTGGGTATCAGTGTATGTCTTGTTTACTTGGTGTCAGTGTATGTCTGTGTACTTGGTGTATTTGTGTGTCTTTGTTACTTGGTGTCAGTGTTTGTCTGTGTTACTTGGGGTAAATGTATGTCTTTGTTACTTGGTGTCAGTGTATGTCTTTGATACTTGGTGTAAGTGTGTGTCTGTGTTGCTGGGTATCATTGTATGTCTTTGTTACTTGGTGTCAGTGTATGTCTTTGTTACTTGGTGTAAGTGTATGTCTTTGTTACTTGGTGTCAGTGTATGTCTGTGTTACTTGGTGTCAGTGTATGTCTTTGTTACTTGGTGTCATTGTATGTCTTTGATACTTAGTGTTTTTGTATGTCTGTGTTACTGGGTATCAGTGTCTGTATTTGTTACTTGGTGAAAGTTTGCGTCTGTGTTGCTGGGTATCATTGTATGTCTTTGTTATGTGGTGTAAGTGTGTGTCTGTGTTACAGGGTATCAGTGTCTGTCTTTGTTACTTGGTGTCTGTGTATGTCTTTGTTACTTGGTGTCAGTGTATGTCTTAGTTACTGGGTGTCAGTGTCTGTCTTCGTTACTTGGTGTCAGTGTTTGTCTTTGTTCCTGGGTGTCAGTGTCTGTCTTTGTGACTTGGTGTCAGTGTATGTCTTTTTACTTGGTGTCAGTGTGTGTCTGTGTTACTGGGTATCAGTGCAACTCTTTGCTACATGGTGACAGTGCATGTCTGTGTTACTTGGTGTAAGTGTGTGTCTTTGTTACTTGGTGTAATTGTATGTCTTTGTTACTTGGTGTCAGTGTATGTCTGTGTTACTTGGTGTAAGTGTATGACTTTGTTACTTGGTGTAATTGTATGTCTTTGTTACTTGGTGTCAGTGTATGTCTGTGTTACTTGGTGTAAGTGTATGACTTTGTTACTTGGTGTAAGTGAGTGTTTTTGTTACTTGGTGTAAGTGTGTGCCTGTTTTACTGGGTATCAGTGTAAGTCTTTGTTACTTGGTGTCAGTGTACGTCTGTGTTACTTGGTGTAAGTGTATGTCTGTGTTACTGGGTATCAGTGTATGTCTTTGTTACTTGGTGTGAGTGTGTGTCTGTGTTACTGGGTATCAGTGTATGTCTTTGTTACTTGGTGTCAGTGTATGCCTTTGTTACTTGGTGTCAGTGTATGTCAAAATGCTTAGTGAAAGTGCCTGTATTTGTTACTTGGTGTCAGTGTATTTCTGTGTTACTTGGTGTAAGTGTCTTTCTTTGTTACTTGGTGTAAGCGTATGCCTTTGTTACTTGGTGTCAGTGTATGTCTTTGTTACTTGGTGTGAGTGTGTGTCTGTGTTACTGGGGATCAGTGCATGTCTTTGCGACTTGGTATCAGTGTATGTCTTTGTGACTTGGTGTCAGTGTATGTCTTTATTACTGTGTGTCAGTGTGTGTCTGTGTTACTTGGTATCAGTGTATGTCATTGTTACTTGGTGTAAGAGTGTGTCTGTGTTACTGGGTAACAGTGTATGTCTTTGTTACTTGGTGTCAGTGTATGGCTGTGTTATTTGGTGTAAGTGTGTGTCTTTGTTGCTTGGTGTAATTTTATGTCTTTGTTACTTGGTGTCAGTGTATATCTGTGTTACTTGGTGTAAGTGTGTGTCAAAATACTTGGTGTAAGTGTATGTCTTTGTTACTTGGTGTTATTGTCTGTCTTTGTTACTTGGTGTCAGTGTATGTCTGTGTTACTTGGTGTAAGTGTGTGTCTTTGTTACTTGGTGTAAGTGTATGTCTTTGTTACTTGTTGTCAGCGTATGTCTTTGTTACTTGGTGTGAGTGTGTGTCTGTGTTACTGGGTATCAGTGTATGTCAAAATACTTGGTGTCAGTGTATGTCTTTGTTACTTGGTGTCAGTGTATGTCTGTGTTACTTGGTGTAAGTGTCTGTCTTTCTTACTTGGTGTAAGCGTATGCCTTTGTTACTTGGTGTAAGTGTATGTCTTTGTTACTTGGTGTGAGTGTGTGTCTGTGTTACTGGGTATCAGTGTATGTCTTTGCGACTTGGTATCAGTGTATGTCTTTGTGACTTGGTGTCAGTGTATGTCTTTATTACTGTGTGTCAGTGTGTCTCTGTGTTACTTGGTATCAGTGTATGTCTTTGTTACTGTGTTTCAGTGGTTCTCTGTGTTACTGGGTGTCAGTGTGTCTTTGTTTGTGTTACTGGGTGTCAGTGTGTGTCTGTGTTACTGGGTATCAGTGTATGTCTTTGTTGCTGGGTGTCAGTGCGTGTCTGTGTTACTGGGTGTCAGTGTATGTCTTTGTTACTTGGTGTAAGTGTATTTATTTGTTACTTGGTGTCAGTGTATGTCTTTGTACTTGGTGTAAGTGGATGTCTTTGTTACTTTGTGTCAGTGTATGTCTGTGTTACTTGGTGTAAGTGTATGTCTTTGTTACTGGGTATCATTGTATGTCTGTGTTACTGGGTGTCAGTGTATGTCTTTGTTACTTGGTGTCAGTGTATGTCTTTGTGACTTGGTGTCAGTGTATGTCTTTGTTACTTGGTGTAAGTGTGTGTCTGTGTTATAGGGTATCAGTGAATGTCTTTGGTACTTGGTTTAAGTGTGTGTCTGTGTTACTGGATATCAGTATATGTCTTTGTTAATTGGTGTCAGTGTATGTCTGTGTTACTGGGTATCAGTGTATGTCTTTGCGACTTGGTGTAATTGTATGTCTTTGTTACTTGGTGTCAGTGGATGTCTTTGTTACTTGGTGTCAGTGTATGTCTTTGTTACTTTGTGTCAGTGTATGTCTGTGTTACTTGGTGTAAGTGTATGTCTTTGTTACTGGGTATCATTGTATGTCTGTGTTACTGGGTGTCAGTGTATGTCTTTGTTACTTGGTGTCAGTGTATGTCTTTGTGACTTGGTGTCAGTGTATGTCTTTGTTACTTGGTGTAAGTGTGTGTCTGTGTTATAGGGTATCAGTGAATGTCTTTGGTACTTGGTTTAAGTGTGTGTCTGTGTTACTGGATATCAGTATATGTCTTTGTTACTTGGTGTCAGTGTATGTCTGTGTTACTGGGTATCAGTGTATGTCTTTGCGACTTGGTGTAATTGTATGTCTTTGTTACTTGGTGTCAGTGGATGTCTTTGTTACTTGGTGTCAGTGTATGTCTTTGTTACTTGGTGTCAGTGTATGTCAAAATACTTGGTGAAAGTGCATGTATTTGTTACTTGGTGTCAGTGTATGTCTGTGTTACTTGGTGTAAGTGTCTGTCTTTGTTACTTGGTGTAAGCGTATGCCTTTGTTACTTGGTGTCAGTGTATGTCTTTGTTACTTGGTGTGAGTGTGTGTCTGTGTTACTGGGGATCAGTGCATGTCTTTGCGACTTGGTATCAGTGTATGTCTTTGTGACTTGGTGTCAGTGTATGTCTTTATTACTGTGTGTCAGTGTGTGTCTGTGTTACTTGGTATCAGTGTATGTCTTTGTTACTTTGTGTAAGAGTGTGTCTGTGTTACTGGGTAACAGTGTATGTCTTTGTTACTTGGTGTCAGTGTATGGCTGTGTTATTTGGTGTAAGTGCGTGTCTTTGTTGCTTGGTGTAATTTTATGCCTTTGTTACTTGGTGTCAGTGTTTGTCTGTGTTACTTGGTGTAAGTGTATGTCAAAATACTTGTTGTAAGTGTATGTCTTTGTTACTTGGTGTTATTGTCTGTCTTTGTTACTTGGTGTCAGTGTATGTCTGTGTCACTTGGTGTATGTGTGTGTCTTTGTTACTTGGTGTAAGTGTATGTCTTTGTTACTTGTTGTCAGCGTATGTCTTTGTTACTTGGTGTCAGTGTGTGCCTGTGTTACTGGGTATCAGTGTATGTCTTTGTTACTTGGTGTCAGTGTATGTCTGTGTTACTTGGTGTTAGTGTGTGTCTGTGTTACTGGGTATCAGTGTATGTCTTTGTTACTTGGTGTGAGTGTGTGTCTGTGTTACTGGGTATCAGTGCATGTCTTTGTTACTTGGTGTCAGTGTATGTCAAAATACTTGGTGAAAGTGCATGTATTTGTTACTTGGTGTCAGTGTATTTCTGTGTTACTTGGTCTAAGTGTCTGTCTTTGTTACTTGGTGTAAGCGTATGCCTTTGTTACTTGGTGTCAGTGTATGTCTTTGTTACTTGGTGTAAGTGTATGTCTTTGTTGCTTGGTCTCAGTGTATGTCTTTGTTACTTGGTGTCAGTGTGTGTCTGTGTTACTGGGTGTCAGTGTGTGTCTTTGTTACTTGGTGTCCGTGTGTGCCTGTGTTACTGGGTGTCTGTGTATGTCTTTGTTACTGGGTGTCAGTGTATGTCTGTGTTACTTGGTGTAAGTGTGTGTCTGTGTTGCTGGGTATCAGTGTATGTCTTTGTGACTTTTTATCAGTGTATGTCTTTGTTACTGGGTGTCAGTGTGTGTCTTTGTGACTAGGTGTCAGTGTATGTCTTTGTTACTTGGTGTAAGTGTGTGTCGGTGTTACTGGGTATCAGTGTATGTCTTTGTTACTTGGTGTCAGTGTATGTCAAAATACTTGGTGTATGTGTATGTCTTTGTTACTTGGTGTAATTTTCTGTCTTTCTTACTTGGTGTCAGTGTCTGTCTGTGTTACTTTGTGTAAGTGTGTGTCTTTGTTACTTGGTGTAACTGTATGCCTTTGTTACTTGGTGTCAGTGTATGTCTTTGTTACTTGGTGTCAGTGTGTGTCTGTTTTACTGGGTATCAGTGTATGTCTTTGTTACTTGGTTTAAGTGTATGTCTTTGTTACTTGGTGTCAGTGTTTGTCGTTGTTACTTCTTGTAAGTGTGTGTCTTTGTTACTGGTTATCAGTGTTTGTCTTTGTGACTCGGTGTCAGTGTATGTCTTTGTTACTGGGTGTCAGTGTATGTCTTTGGAACTTGGTGACAGTGTGTGTCTGTGTTTCAGTGTATGTCTTTGTTACTGTGTACTTGTGTTTCTCTATGTTACTGGGTGTCAGTGTGTGTTTGTTGGTGTTACTGTGTGTCAGTATTTAGTTTAGTGATGCAGCACTGAAACAGGCCCTTCGGCCAACCGAGTCTGCGCCGACCAACAACCGCTCATTTATACTAATCCTCCACTAATCCCGTATTCCTATCACAACCCCACCTGTCCCTATATATTTCCCTACCACCTACCTATACTAGTGTCAATTTAAAATGGCCAATTAACATATCAACCTGCAAGCCTTTGGCATGTGGGAAGAAACCGGAGCACCCGGAGGCAACTCACGCAGACACAGGGAGAACTTGCAAACTCCGCCCAGGCAGAACCCAGAATCGAGCCCGCGTCCCTGGAGCTGTGAGGCTGCTAACCACTGTGCCAATGTGCCGCCCAGTGTGTGTCTGTGCTACTGGGTATCAGTGTATGTCTTTGTTACTTGGTGTCAGTGTATGTCTGTGTTACTTGGTGTAAGTGTGTGTCTGTGTTACTTGGTATCAGTGCATGTCTTTGTTACTTGGTGTAAGTGTGTGTCTGTGTTAATGGGTAACAGTGCATGTCTTTGTTACTTGGTGTCAGTGTATGTCTGTGTTACTTGGTGTAAGTGTGTGTCTTTGTTACTTGGTGTAATTGTATGTCTGTGTTACTTGGTGCAAGTGTATGTCTTTGTTACTTGGTGTCAGTGTATGTCTTTGTAACGTTGTGTCATTGTCTGTCTTAGTTACTGGGTGTCAGTGTCTGTCTTCGTTACTTGGTGTCAGTGTTTGCCTTTGTTCCTGGGTGTCAGTGTCTGTCTTGTGACTTGGTGTCAGTGTCTGTCTTTGTTACTTGGTGTCAGTGTGTGTCTGTGTTACTGGGTATCAGTGTATATCTTTGTTACTTGGTGTAAGTGTGTGTCTGTGTTACTGGGTATCAGTGCAAGTCTTTGCTACATGGTGACAGTGCATGCCTTTGTTACTTGGTGTAAGTGTGTGTCTTTGTTACTTGGTGTAATTGTATGTCTTTGTTACTTGGTGTCAGTGTATGTCTGTGTTACTTGGTGTAAGTTTATGACTTTGTTACTTGGTGTAATTGTATGTCTTTGTTACTTGGTGTCAGTGTATGTCTGTGTTACTTGGTGTAAGTGTATGACTTTGTTACTTGGAGTAAGTGTGTGTCTCTGTTACGTGGTGTACGTTTGTGTCTGTGTTACTTGGTATCAGTGTATGTCTTTGATACTTGGTGTAATTGTATGTCTTTGCTACTTGGTGTCAGTGTATGTCTTTGCTTCTTGGTGTAAGTGAGTTTTTTTGTTACTTGGTGGAAGTGTGTGCCTGTTTTACTGGGTATCAGTGTAAGTCTTTGTTACTTGGTGTCAGTGTAGGTCTGTGTTATTTGGTGTAAGTGTATGTCTGTGTTACTGGGTATCAGTGTATGTCTTTGTTACTTGGTGTGAGTGTGTGTCTGTGTTACTGGGTATCAGTGTATGTCTTTGTTACTTGGTGACAGTGTATGTCTTTGTTACTTGGTGTCAGTGTATGTCAAAATGCTTAGTGAAAGTGCATGTATTTGTTACTTGGTTTCTGTGTATTTCTGTGTTACTTGGTGTAAGTGTCTGTCTTTGTTACTTGGTGTAAGCGTATGCCTTTGTTACTTGGAGTCAGTGTATGTCTTTGTTACTTGGTGTGAGTGTGTGTCTGTGTTACTGGGTATCAGTGTATGTCTTTGCGACTTGATATCAGTGTATGTCTTTGTGACTTGGTGTCAGTGTATGTCTTTATTACTGTGTGTCAGTGTGTGTCTGTGTTACTTGGTATCAGTGAATGTCATTGTTACTTGGTGTAAGAGTGTGTCTGTGTTACTGGGTAACAGTGTATGTCTTTGTTACTTGGTGTCAGTGTATGGCTGTGTTATTTGGTGTAAGATTGTGTCTTTGTTGCTTGGTGTAATTTTATGTCTTTGTTACTTGGTGGCAGTGTATATCTTTGTTACTTGGTGTAAGTGTGTGTCAAAATACTTGGTGTAAGTGTATGTCTTTGTTACTTGGTGTTATTGTCTGTCTTTGTTTCTTGGTGTCAGTGTATGTCTGTGTTACTTGGTGTAAGTGTGTGTCTTTGTTACTTGGTGTAAGTGTATGTCTTTGTTACTTGTTGTCAGCGTATGTCTTTGTTACTTGGTGTGAGTGTGTGTCTGTGTTACTGGGTATCAGTGTATGTCTTTGATACTTGGTGTTAGTGTATCTCTTTGTTACTTGGTGTCAGTGTATGTCAAAATACTTGGTGAAAGTGCATGTATTTGTTACTTGGTGTCAGTGTATGTCTGTATTACTTGGTGTAAGTGTCTGTCTTTCTTACTTGGTGGAAGCGTATGCCTTTGTTACTTGGTGTAAGTGTATGTCTTTGTTACTTGGTGTGAGTGTGTGTCTGTGTTACTGGGTATCAGTGTATGTCTTTGCGACTTGGTGTCAGTGTATGTCTTTATTACTGTGTGTCAGTGTGTGTCTGTGTTACTTGGTATCAGTGTATGTCTTTGTTACTGTGTTTCAGTGGTTCTCTGTGTTACTGGGTGTCAGTGTGTCTTTGTTTGTGTTACTGGGTGTCAGTGTGTGTCTGTGTTACTGGGTATCAGTGTATGTCTTTGTTGCTGGGTGTCAGTGCGTGTCTGTGTTACTGGGTGTCAGTGTATGTTTTTGTTACTTGGTGTAAGTGTATTTATTTGTTACTTGGTGTCAGTGTATGTCTTTGTACTTGGTGTAAGTGGATGTCTTTGTTACTTTGTGTCAGTGTATGTCTGTGTTACTTGGTGTCAGTGTATGTCTTTGTGACTTGGTGTCAGTGTATGTCTTTGTTACTTGGTGTAAGTGTGTGTCTGTGTTATAGGGTATCAGTGAATGTCTTTGGTACTTGGTTTAAGTGTGTGTCTGTGTTACTGGATATCAGTATATGTCTTTGTTACTTGGTGTCAGTGTATGTTTGTGTTACTGGGTATCAGTGTATGTCTTTGCGACTTGGTGTAAGTGTGTGTCTATGTTACTTGGTGTACGTTTGTGTCTGTGTTACTTGGTATCAGTGTATGTCTTTGTTACTTGGTGTAATTGTATGTCTTTGTTACTTGGTGTCAGTGGATGTCTTTGTTACTGGGGATCAGTGTATGTCTTTGCGACTTGGTGTCAGTGTATGTCTTTATTACTGTGTGTCAGTGTGTCTCTGTGTTACTTGGTATCAGTGTATGTCTTTGTTACTGTGTTTCAGTGGTTCTCTGTGTTACTGGGTGTCAGTGTGTCTTTGTTTGTGTTACTGGGTGTCAGTGTGTGTCTGTGCTACTGGGTATCAGTGTATGTCTTTGTTGCTGGGTGTCAGTGCGTGTCTGTGTTACTGGGTGTCAGTGTATGTCTTTGTTACTTGGTGTAAGTGTATTTATTTGTTACTTGTTGTCAGTGTATGTCTTTGTACTTGGTGGAAGTGGATGTCTTTGTTACTTTGTGTCAGTGTATGTCTGTGTTACTTGGTGTAAGTGTATGACTTTGTTACTGGGTATCATTATATGTCTGTGTTACTGGGTGTCAGTGTATGTCTTTGTTACTTGGTGTCAGTGTATGTCTTTGTGACTTGGTGTCAGTGTATGTCTTTGTTACTTGGTGTAAGTGTGTGTCTGTGTTATAGGGTATCAGTGAATGTCTTTGGTACTTGGTTTAAGTGTGTGTCTGTGTTACTGGATATCAGTATATGTCTTTGTTACTTGGTGTCAGTGTATGTCGGTGTTACTGGGTATCAGTGTATGTCTTTGCGACTTGGTGTAAGTGTGTGTCTGTGTTACTTGGTGTTCGTTTGTGTCTGTGTTACTTGGTATCAGTGTGTGTCTTTGTTACTTGGTGTAATTGTATGTCTTTGTTACTTGGTGTCAGTGGATGTCTTTGTTACTTGGTGTCAGTGTATGTCTTTGTTACTTGGTGTCAGTGTATGTCAAAATACTTGGTGAAAGTGCATGTATTTGTTACTTGGTGTCAGTGTATGTCTGTGTTACTTGGTGTAAGTGTCTGTCTTTGTTACTTGGTGTAAGCGTATGCCTTTGTTACTTGGTGTCAGTGTATGTCTTTGTTACTTGGTGTGAGAGTGTGTCTGTGTTACTGGGGATCAGTGTATGTCTTTGCGACTTGGTATCAGTGTATGTCTTTGTGACTTGGTGTCAATGTATGTCTTTATTACTGTGTGTCAGTGTGTGTCTGTGTTACTTGGTATCAGTGTATGTCTTTGTTACTTGGTGTAAGAGTGTGTCTGTGTTACTGGGTAACAGTGTATGTCTTTGTTACTTGGTGTCAGTGTATGGCTGTGTTATTTGGTGCAAGTGTGTGTCTTTGTTGCTTGGTGTAATTTTATGTCTTTGTTACTTGGTGTCAGTGTTTGTCTGTGTTACTTGGTGTAAGTGTATGTCAAAATACTTGTTGTAAGTGTATGTCTTTGTTACTTGGTGTTATTGTCTGTCTTTGTTACTTGGTGTCAGTGTATGTCTGTGTCACTTGGTGTATGTGTGTGTCTTTGTTACTTGGTGTAAGTGTATGTCTTTGTTACTTGTTGTCAGCGTATGTCTTTGTTACTTGGTGTCAGTGTGTGCCTGTGTTACTGGGTATCAGTGTATGTCTTTGTTACTTGGAGTCAGTGTATGTCTGTGTTACTTGGTGTAAGTGTGTGTCTGTGTTACTGGGTATCAGTGTATGTCTTTGTTACTTGGTGTGAGTGTGTGTCTGTGTTACTGGGTATCAGTGTATGTCTTTGTTACTTGGTGTCAGTGTATGTCAAAATACTTGGTGAAAGTCCATGTATTTGTTACTTGGTGTCAGTGTATGTCTGTGTTACTTGGTGTAAGTGTCTGTCTTTGTTACTTGGTGTAAGCGTATGCCTTTGTTACTTGGTGTCAGTGTATGTCTTTGTTACTTGGTGTAAGTGTATGTCTTTGTTACTTGGTGTCAGTGTATGTCTTTGTTACTTGGTGTCAGTGTGTGTCTGTGTTACTGGGTGTCAGTGTGTGTCTTTGTTACTTGGTGTCCGTGTGTGCCTGTGTTACTGGGTGTCTGTGTATGTCTTTGTTACTGGGTGTCAGTGTATGTCTGTGTTACTTGGTGTAAGTGTGTGTCTGTGTTGCAGGGTATCAGTGTATGTCTTTGTGACTTTTTATCAGTGTATGTCTTTGTTACTGGGTGTCAGTGTGTGTCTTTGTGACTTGGTGTCAGTATATGTCTTTGTTACTTGGTGTAAGTGTGTGTCCGTGTTACTTGGTGTAAGTGTGTGGCTGTGTTACTGGGATTCAGTGTATGTCTGTGTTACCTGGTGTCAGTGTATGTCTTTGTTACTTGGTGTAAGTGTATGTCTTTGTTACTTGGTGTCAGTGTATGTCTGTGTTACTTGGTGTAACTGTATGTCTTTGTTACTTGATGTCAGTGTATGTCTTTGTTACTTGGTGTAAGCGTGTATCTGTGTTCCTGGGTGTCAGTGTATGTCATTGTAACTTAGTGTCAGTGTATGTCCGTGTTACTTGGTGTAAGTGTGTGGCTGTGTTACTGGGATTCAGTGTATGTCTGTGTTACCTGGTGTCAGTGTATGTCTTTGTTACTTGGTGTAAGTGTATGTCTTTGTTACTTGGTGTCAGTGTATGTCTGTGTTACTTGGTGTAACTGTATGTCTTTGTTACTTGGTGTCAGTGTATGTCTTTGTTACTTGGTGTAAGCGTGTGTCTGTGTTACTGGGTAACAGTGTATGTCTTTGTTACTTGGTGTAAGTGTGTGTCTGTGTTACTGCGTATCAGTGTATGTCTTTGTTACTTGGTGTCAGTGTATGTCAAAATACTTGGTGTAAGTGTATGTCTTTGCTACTTGGTGTAATTTTCTGTCTTTCTTACTTGGTGTCAGTGTATGTCTGTGTTACTTTGTGTAAGTGTGTGTCTTTGTTACTTGGTGTAACTGTATGCCTTTGTTACTTGATGTCAGTGTATGTCTTTGTTACTTGCTGTCAGTGTGTGTCTGTTTTACTGGGTATCAGTGTATGTCTTTGTTACTTGGTGTAAGTGTATGTCGTTGTTACTTCTTGTAATTGCCTGTCTTTGTTACTGGTTATCAGTGTTTGTCTTTGTGACTCGGTGTCAGTGTATGTCTTTTTTACTGGGTGTCAGTGTATGTCTTTGTTACTTGGTGACAATGTGTGTCTGTGTTTCAGTGTATGTCTTTGTTACTGTGTACTTGTGTTTCTCTATGTTACTGGGTGTCAGTGAGTGTTTGTTGGTGTTACTGTGTGTCAGTATTTAGTTTAGTGATGCAGCACTGAAACAGGCCTTTCGGCCAACCGAGTCTTTGTCGACCATCAACCGCTCATTTATACTAATCCTACACTAATCCCGTATTCCTTTCAAAACCCCACCTGTCCCTATATATTTCCCTACCACCTACCTATACTCGTGTCAATTTAAAATGGCCAATTAACATATCAACCTGCAACTCTTTGGCATGTGGGAAGAAACCGGAGCACCCGGAGGCAACTCACGCAGACAAAGGGAGAACTTGCAAACTCCGCCCAGGCAGAACCCAGAATAGGGCCCGTGTCCCTGGAGCTGTGAGGCTGCTAACCAAAATGTCAATGTGCCGCCCAGTGTGTGTCTGTGCGACTGGGTATCAGTGTATGTCTTTGTTACTTGGTGTCAGTGTATGTCTGTGTTACTTGGTGTAAGTGTGTGTCTGTGTTACTTGGTATCAGTGCATGTCTTTCTTACTTGGTGTAAGTGAGTGTCTGTGTTACTGGGTAACAGTGCATGTCTTTGTTACTTGGTGTCAGTGTATGTCTGTGTTACTTGGTGTAAGTGTGTGTCTTTGTTACTTGGTGTAAGTGTATGTCTTTGTTACTTGGTGTCAGTGTATGTCTGTGTTACTTGGTGCAAGTGTATGTCTTTGTTACTTGGTGTCAGTGTATGTCTTTGTAACGTTGTGTCATTGTCTGTCTTAGTTACTGGGTGTCAGTGTCTGTCTTCGTTACTTGGTGTCAGTGTATGTCTTTGTTACTTGGTGTCAGTGTGTGTCTGTGTTACTGGGTATCAGTGTATATCTTTGTTACTTGGTGTAAGTGTGTGTCTGTGTTACTGGGTATCAGTGCAAGTCTTTGCTACATGGTGACAGTGCATGTCTGTGTTACTTGGTGCAAGTGTGTGTCTTTGTTCCTTGGTGTAATTGTATGTCTTTGTTACTTGGTGTCAGTGTATGTCTGTGTTACTTGGTGTAAGTGTATGACTTTGTTACTTGGTGTAATTGTATGTCTTTGTTACTTGGTGTCAGTGTATGTCTGTGTTACTTGGTGTAAGTGTATGACTTTGTTACTTGGTGTAAGTGTGTGTCTGTGTTACTTGGTGTACGTTTGTGTCTGTGTTACTTGGTATCAGTGTATGTCTTTGATACTTGGTGTAATTGTATGTCTTTGCTACTTGGTGTCAGTGTATGTCTTTGCTACTTGGTGTAAGTGAGTGTTTTTGTTACTTGGTGTAAGTGTGTGCCTGTTTTACTGGGTATCAGTGTAAGTCATTGTTACTTGGTGTCAGTGTACGTCTGTGTTACTTGGTGTAAGTGTATGTCTGTGTTACTGGGTATCAGTGTATGCCTTTGTTACTTGGTGTGAGTGTGTGTCTGTGTTACTGGGTATCAGTGTATGTCTTTGTTACTTGGTGTCAGTGTATGTCTTTGTTACTTGGTGTCAGTGTATGTCAAAATGCTTAGTGAAAGTGCATGTATTTGTTACTTGGTGTCAGTGCATTTCTGTGTTACTTGGTGTAAGTGTCTGTCTTTGTTACTTGATGTAAGCGTATGCCTTTGTTACTTGGTGTCAGTGTATGCCTTTGTTACTTGGTGTGAGTGTGTGTCTGTGTTACTGGGTATCAGTGTATGTCTTTGCGACTTGGTATCAGTGTATGTCTTTGTGACTTGGTGTCAGTGTATGTCTGTGTTACTTGGTGTAAGTGTGTGTCTGTGTTACTTGGTATCAGTGCATGTCTTTCTTACTTGGTGTAAGTGAGTGTCTGTGTTACTGGGTAACAGTGCATGTCTTTGTTACTTGGTGTCAGTGTATGTCTGTGTTACTTGGTGTAAGTGTGTGTCTTTGTTACTTGGTGTAATTGTATGTCTTTGTTACTTGGTGTCAGTGTATGTCTGTGTTACTTGGTGCAAGTGTATGTCTTTGTTACTTGGTGTCAGTGTATGTCTTTGTAACGTTGTGTCATTGTCTGTCTTAGTTACTGGGTGTCAGTGTCTGTCTTCGTTACTTGGTGTCAGTGTATGTCTTTGTTACTTGGTGTCAGTGTGTGTCTGTGTTACTGGGTATCAGTGTATATCTTTGTTACTTGGTGTAAGTGTGTGTCTGTGTTACTGGGTATCAGTGCAAGTCTTTGCTACATGGTGACAGTGCATGTCTGTGTTACTTGGTGCAAGTGTGTGTCTTTGTTCCTTGGTGTAATTGTATGTCTTTGTTACTTGGTGTCAGTGTATGTCTGTGTTACTTGGTGTAAGTGTATGACTTTGTTACTTGGTGTAATTGTATGTCTTTGTTACTTGGTGTCAGTGTATGTCTGTGTTACTTGGTGTAAGTGTATGACTTTGTTACTTGGTGTAAGTGTATGACTTTGTTACTTGGTGTAATTGTATGTCTTTGTTACTTGGTGTCAGTGTATGTCTGTGTTACTTGGTGTAAGTGTATGTCTTTGTTACTTGGTGTAAGCGTATGCCTTTGTTACTTGGTGTCAGTGTATGCCTTTGTTACTTGGTGTGAGTGTGTGTCTGTGTTACTGGGTATCAGTGTATGTCTTTGCGACTTGGTATCAGTGTATGTCTTTGTGACTTGGTGTCAGTGTATGTCTTTATTACTGTGTGTCTGTGTGTGTCTGTGTTACTTGGTATCAGTGTATGTCTTTGTTACTGTGTTTCAGTGGTTCTCTGTGTTACAGGGTGTCAGTGTGTCTTTGTTTGTGTTACTGGGTGTCAGTGTGTGTCTGTGTTACTGGGTATCAGTGTATGTCTTTGTTGCTGGGTGTCAGTGCGTGTCTGTGTTACTGGGTGTCAGTGTATGTCTTTGTTACTTGATGTAAGTGTATTTATTTGTTACTTGGTGTCAGTGTATGTCTTTGTACTTGGTGTAAGTGGATGTCTTTGTTACTTTGTGTCAGTGTATGTCTGTGTTACTTGGTGTAAGTGTATGTCTTTGTTACTGGGTATCATTGTATGTCTGTGTTACTGGGTGTCAGTGTATGTCTTTGTTACTTGGTGTCAGTGTATGTCTTTGTGACTTGGTGTCAGTGTATGTCTTTGTTACTTGGTGTAAGTGTGTGTCTGAGTTATAGGGTATCAGTGAATGTCTTTGGTACTTGGTTTAAGTGTGTGTCTGTGTTACTGGATATCAGTATATGTCTTTGTTACTTGGTGTCAGTGTATGTCTGTGTTACTGGGTATCAGTGTATGTCTTTGCGACTTGGTGTAAGTGTGTGTCTGTGTTACTTGGTGTACGTTTGTGTCTGTGTTACTTGGTATCAGTGTATGTCTTTGTTACTTGGTGTAATTGTATGTCTTTGTTACTTGGTGTCAGTGGATGTCTTTGTTACTTGGTGTCAGTGTATGTCTTTGTTACTTGGTGTCAGTGTATGTCAAAATACTTGGTGAAAGTGCATGTATTTGTTACTTGGTGTCAGTGTATGTCTGTGTTACTTGGTGTAAGTGTTTGTCTTTGTCACTTGGTGTAAGCGTCTGCCTTTGTTACTTGGTGTCAGTGTATGTCTTTGTTACTTGGTGTGAATGTGTGTCTGTGTTACTGGGGATCAGTGTATGTCTTTGCGACTTGGTATCAGTGTATGTCTTTGTGACTTGGTGTCAGTGTATGTCTTTATTACTGTGTGTCAGTGTGTGTCTGTGTTACTTGGTATCAGTGTATGTCTTTGTTACTTGGTGTAATTGTATGTCTTTGTTACTTGGTGTCAGTGTATGTCTGTGTTACTTGGTGCAAGTGTATGTCTTTGTTACTTGGTGTCAGTGTATGTCTTTGTAACGTTGTGTCATTGTCTGTCTTAGTTACTGGGTGTCAGTGTCTGTCTTCGTTACTTGGTGTCAGTGTTTGTCTTTGTTCCTGGGTGTCAGTGTCTGTCTTTGTGACTTGGTGTCAGTGTATGTCTTTGTTACTTGGTGTCAGTGTGTGTCTGTGTTACTGGGTATCAGTGTATATCTTTGTTACTTGGTGTAATTGTGTGTCTGTGTTACTGGGTATCAGTGCAAGTCTTTGCTACATGGTGACAGTGCATGTCTGTGTTACTTGGTGCAAGTGTGTGTCTTTGTTCCTTGGTGTAATTGTATGTCTTTGTTACTTGGTGTCAGTGTATGTCTGTGTTAATTGGTGTAAGTGTATGACTTTGTTACTTGGTGTAATTGTATGTCTTTGTTACTTGGTGTACGTTTGTGTCTGTGTTACTTGGTATCAGTGTATGTCTTTGATACTTGGTGTAATTGTATGTCTTTGCTACTTGGTGTCAGTGTATGTCTTTGCTACTTGGTGTAAGTGAGTGTTTTTGTTACTTGGTGTAAGTGTGTGCCTGTTTTACTGGGTATCAGTGTAAGTCATTGTTACTTGGTGTCAGTGTACGTCTGTGTTACTTGGTGTAAGTGTATGTCTGTGTTACTGGGTATCAGTGTATGTCTTTGTTACTTGGTGTGAGTGTGTGTCTGTGTTACTGTGTATCAGTGTATGTCTTTGTTACTTGGTGTCAGTGTATGTCTTTGTTACTTGGTGTCAGTGTATGTCAAAATGCTTAGTGAAAGTGCATGTATTTGTTACTTGGTGTCAGTGTATTTCTGTGTTACTTGGTGTAAGTGTCTGTCTTTGTTACTTGGTGTAAGCGTATGCCTTTGTTACTTGGTGTCAGTGTATGCCTTTGTTACTTGGTGTGAGTGTGTGTCTGTGTTACTGGGTATCAGTGTATGTCTTTGCGACTTGGTATCAGTGTATGTCTTTGTGACTTGGTGTCAGTGTATGTCTTTATTATTGTGTGTCAGTGTGTGTCTGTGTTACTTGGTATCAGTGTATGTCATTGTTACTTGGTGTAAGTGTGTGTCTGTGTTACTGGGTAACAGTGTCTGTCTTTGTTACTTGGTGTCAGTGTATGGCTGTGTTATTTGGTGTAAGTGTGTGTCTTTGTTGCTTGGTGTAATTTTATGTCTTTGTTACTTTGTGTCAGTGTATATCTGTGTTACTTGGTGTAAGTGCGTGTCAAAATACTTGGTGTATGTGTATGTCTTTGTTACTTGGTGTTATTGTCTGTCTTTGTTACTTGGTGTCAGTGTATGTCTGTGTTACTTGGTGTAAGTGTGTGTCTTTGTTACTTGGTGTAAGTGTATGTCTTTGTTACTTGTTGTCAGCGTATGTCTTTGTTACTTGGTGTGAGTGTGTGTCTGTGTTACTGGGTATCAGTGTATGTCTTTGATACTTGGTGTCAGTGTATGTCTTTGTTACTTGGTGTCAGTGTATGTCAAAATACTTGGTGAAAGTGCATGTATTTGTTACTTGGTGTCAGTGTATGTCTGTGTTACTTGGTGTAAGTGTCTGTCTTTTTTACTTGGTGTAAGCGTATGCCTTTGTTACTTGGTGTAAGTGTATGTCTTTGTTACTTGGTGTGAGTGTGTGTCTGTGTTACTGGGTATCAGTGTATGTCTTTGCGACTTGGTATCAGTGTATGTCTTTGTGACTTGGTGTCAGTGTATGTCTTTATTACTGTGTGTCAGTGTGTGTCTGTGTTACTTGGTATCAGTGTATGTCTTTGTTACTGTGTTTCAGTGGTTCTCTGTGTTACAGGGTGTCAGTGTGTCTTTGTTTGTGTTACTGGGTGTCAGTGTGTGTCTGTGTTACTGGGTATCAGTGTATGTCTTTGTTGCTGGGTGTCAGTGCGTGTCTGTGTTACTGGGTGTCAGTGTATGTCTTTGTTATTTGGTGTAAGTGTATTTATTTGCTACTTGGTGTCAGTGTATGTCTTTGTACTTGGTGTAAGTGGATGTCTTTGTTACTTTGTGTCAGTGTATGTCTGTGTTACTTGGTGTAAGTGTATGTCTTTGTTACTGGGTATCATTGTATGTCTGTGTTACTGGGTGTCAGTGTATGTCTTTGTTACTTGGTGTCAGTGTATGTCTTTGTGACTTGGTGTCAGTGTATGTCTTTGTTACTTGGTGTAAGTGTGTGTCTGAGTTATAGGGTATCAGTGAATGTCTTTGGTACTTGGTTTAAGTGTGTGTCTGTGTTACTGGATATCAGTATATGTCTTTGTTACTTGGTGTAAGTGTATGTCTTTGTTACTGGGTATCAGTGTATGTCTGTGTTACTGGGTGCCAGTGTATGTCTTTGTTACTTGGTGTCAGTGTATGTCTTTGTGACTTGGTGTCAGTGTATGTCTTTGTTACTTGGTGTAAGTGTGTGTCTGTGTTATAGGGTATCAGTGAATGTCTTTGGTACTTGGTTTAAGTGTGTGTCTGTGTTACTGGATATCAGTATATGTCTTTGTTACTTGGTGTCAGTGTATGTCTGTGTTACTGGGTGTCAGTGTATGTCTTTGCGACTTGGTGTAAGTGTGTGTCTGTGTTACTTGGTGTACGTTTGTGTCTGTGTTACTTGGTATCAGTGTATGTCTTTGTTACTTGGTGTAATTGTATTTCTTTGTTACTTGGTGTCAGTGGATGTCTTTGTTACTTGGTGTCAGTGTATGTCTTTGTTACTTGGTGTCAGTGTATGTCAAAATACTTGGTGAAAGTGCGTGTATTTGTTACTTGGTGTCAGTGTATGTCTGTGTTACTTGGTGTAAGTGTCTGTCTTTGTTACTTGGTGTAAGCGTCTGCCTTTGTTACTTGGTGTCAGTGTATGTCTTTGTTACTTGGTGTGAGTGTGTGTCTGAGTTACTGGGGATCAGTGTATGTCTTTGCGACTTGGTATCAGTGTATGTCTTTGTGACTTGGTGTCAGTGTATGTCTTTATTACTGTGTGTCAGTGTGTGTCTGTGTTACTTGGTATCAGTGTATGTCATTGTTACTTGGTGTAAGTGTGTGTCTGTGTTACTGGGTAACAGTGTCTGTCTTTGTTACTTGGTGTCAGTGTATGTCTTTGTTACTTGGTGTTATTGTCTGTCTTTGTTACTTGGTGTCAGTGTATGTCTGTGTCACTTGGTGTATGTGTGTGTCTTTGTTACTTGGTGTAAGTGTATGTCTTTGTTACTTGTTGTCAGCGTATGTCTTTGTTACTTGGTGTCAGTGTGTGCCTGTGTTACTGGGTATCAGTGTATGTCTTTGTTACTTGGTGTCAGTGTATGTCTGTGTTACTTGGTGTAAGTGTGTGTCTGTGTTACTGGGTATCAGTGTATGTCTATGCTACTTGGTGTCAGTGTATGTCTTTGTGACTTGGTGTAAGTGCATGTCTTTGTTACTTGGTGTCAGTGTATGTCTTTGTTACTTGGTGTAAGTGTATGTCCTTGTTACTTGGTGTAAGTGTGTGTCTGTGTTACTGGGTATCAGTGTCTCTCTTTGTTACTTGGTGTCAGTGTATGTCTTTGTTACTTGGTGTAACTGTATGTCTTTGTTACTGGGTGTCAGTGCGTTTCTGTGTTACTGGGTAGCAATGTCTGTCTTTGATACTGGGGATCAGTGTATGTCTTTGTTACTTGGTGTAAGAGGATGTCTTTGTTACTTGGTGTCAGTGTATGTCTTTGTGACTTGGTTTCAGTGTATGTCTTTGTTGCTGTGTGTCAGTGTGTGTCTGTGTTCCTGGGTATCAGTGTATGTCTTTGTGTCTTGGTGGAAGTGTGTTTCTGTGTTACTGGGTATCAGTGCATGTCTTAGTTACTTGGTGTCAGTGTATGTCTTTGTTACTTGGTGTCAGTGTGTGTCTTTGTTACTGGGTGACAGTGTATGTCTTTGTTACTGGGTGTCAGTATATGTCTTTGTGACTTGGTGTAAGTGTGTGTCTGTGTTACTGGGTATCAGTATCTGTCTTTGTTACTTGGTGTAAGTGTGTGTCTGTGTTCCTGTGTATCAGTGTATGTCTTTGTGAATTGGTGTAAGTGTGTGTCTGTGTTCCTGGGTATCAGTGTATGTCTTTGTTACTTGGTGTAAGTGTATGTCTTTGTTACTTGGTGTCAGTGTATGTCTGTGTTACTGGGTAGCAGTGTATGTCTTTGTTACTTGGTGTAACTGTGTGTCTGTGTTACTGGGTGTCAGTGTATGTCTTTGTTACTTGGTGTTAGTGTATGTCTTTGTTACTGGGTGTCAGTGCCTGTCTGTGTTACTGGGTATCAGTTTATGTCTTTGTTACTGGGTGTCAGTGCGTGTCTGTGTTACTGGGTATCAATGTATGTCTTTGTTACTGGGTATCAGTGCATGTCTTTGTTACTTGGTGTAAGTGGATGTCTTTGTTACTTAGTGTCAGTGTATGTCTGTGTTACTTGGTGTCAGTGTATGTCTTTGTGACTTGGTGTCAGTGTATGTCTTTGTCACTTGGTGTAATTGTGTGTCTGTGTTACTGGGTATCAGTGTATGTCTTAGTTACTTGGTGTCAGTGTATGTCTTTGTTACTTGGTGTCAGTGTGTGTCTTTGTTACTGGGTGTCAGTGTATGTCTTTGTTACTGGGTGTCAGTATAAGTCTTTGTGACTTGGAGTAAGTGTGTGTCTGTGTTACTGGGTATCAGTATCTGTCATTGTTACTTGGTGTAAGTGTGCGTCTGTGTTCATGGGTATCAGTGTATGTCTTTGTTACTTGTTGTAAGTGTGTGTCTGTGTTACTGGGTATCAGTGTATGTCTTTGTTACTTGGTGTAAGTGTGTGTCTGTGTTACTGGGTATCAGTGTATGTCTTTGTTACTTGGTGTCAGTGTATGTCTGTGTTCCTTGGTGTAAGTGTGTGTCTGTGTTACTGGGTATCAGTGTATGTCTTTGTTACTTGGTGTGAGCGTGTGTCTGTGTTACTGGGTATCAGTGTATGTCTTTGTTACTTGGTGTCAGTGTATGTCAAAATACTTGGTGAAAGTGCATGTATTTGTTACTTGGTTTCAGTGTATGTCTGTGTTACTTGGTGTAAGTGTCTGTCTTTGTTACTTGGTGTAAGCGTATGCCTTTGTTCCTTGGTGTCAGTGTGTGTCTTTGTACTTGGTGTAAGTGGATGTCTTTGTTACTTTGTGTCAGTGTATGTCTGTGTTACTTGGTATCAGTGTTTGTGTTTGTGACATGGTGTCAGTGTATGTCTTTGTTACTGGGTGTCAGTGTGTGTCTGTGTTACTGGGTATCAGTGTATGACTTTGTTGCTGGGTGTCAGTGCGTGTCTGTTTTACTGGGTATCAGTGTAGGTCTTTGTTACTTGGTGTAAGTGTATTTATTTGTTACTTGGTGTCAGTGTATGTCTTTGTACTTGGTGTAAGTGGATGTCTTTGTTACTTTGTGTCAGTGTATGTCTGTGTTACTTGGTATCAGTGTTTGTGTTTGTGACATGGTGTCAGTGTATGTCTTTGTTACTGGGTGTCAGTGTGTGTCTTTGTGACTTGGTGTATGTGTGTGTCTGTGTCGCTGGGTATCAGTGTATGTCTTTGTTACTTGGTGCCAGTGTGTGTCCGTGTTACATCGTGTAAGTGTGTGTCTTTGTGACTTGGTGAAAGAGCATGTCTTTGTTCCTGGGTGTCAGTGCGTTTCTGTGTTACTGGGTATCAGTGTCTGTCTTTGTTACTTGGTGTCAGTGTATGTCTTTGCTACTTGGTGTCAGTGTATGTCTTTGTGACTTGGTGTAAGTGCATGTCTTTGTTACTTGGTGTAAGTGTATGTCCTTGTTACTTGGTGCAAGTGTGTGTCTGTGTTACTGGGTATCAGTGTCTGTCTTTGTTACTTGGTGTCAGTGTATGTCTTTGTTACTTGGTGTAACTGTATGTCTTTGTTACTGGGTGTCAGTGCGTTTCTGTGTTACTGGGTAGCAATGTCTGTCTTTGATACTGGGGATCAGTGTATGTCTTTGTTACTTGGTGTAAGAGGATGTCTTTGTTACTTGGCGTCAGTGTATGTCTTTGTGACTTGGTTTCAGTGTATGTCTTTGTTGCTGTGTGTCAGTGTGTGTCTGTGTTCCTGGGTATCAGTGTATGTCTTTGTGTCTTGGTGGAAGTGTGTTTCTGTGTTACTGGGTATCAGTGCATGTCTTAGTTACTTGGTGTCAGTGTATGTCTTTGTTACTTGGTGTCAGTGTGTGTCTTTGTTACTGGGTGACAGTGTATGTCTTTGTTACTGGGTGTCAGTATATGTCTTTGTGACTTGGTGTAAGTGTGTGTCTGTGTTACTGGGTATCAGTATCTGTCTTTGTTACTTGGTGTAAGTGTGTGTCTGTGTTCCTGTGTATCAGTGTATGTCTTTGTGACTTGGTGTAAGTGTGTGTCTGTGTTCCTGGGTATCAGTGTATGTCTTTGTTACTTGGTGTAAGTGTATGTCTTTGTTACTTGGTGTCAGTGTATGTCTGTGTTACTGGGTAGCAGTGTATGTCTTTGTTACTTGGTGTAACTGTGTGTCTGTGTTACTGGGTGTCACTGTATGTCTTTGTTACTTGGTGTTAGTGCATGTCTTTGTTACTGGGTGTCAGTGCGTGTCTGTGTTACTGGGTATCAGTTTATGTCTTTGTTACTGGGTGTCAGTGCGTGTCTGTGTTACTGGGTATCAATGTATGTCTTTGTTACTGGGTATCAGTGCATGTCTTTGTTACTTGGTGTAAGTGGATGTCTTTGTTACTTAGTGTCAGTGTATGTCTGTGTTACTTGGTGTCAGTGTATGTCTTTGTGACTTGGTGTCAGTGTCTGTCTTTGTTACTGGGTGTCAGTGTGTGTCTGCGTTACTGGGTATCAGTGTATGTCTTTGTCACTTGGTGTAAGTGTGTGTCTGTGTTACTGGGTATCAGTGTATGTCTTAGTTACTTGGTGTCAGTGTATGTCTTTGTTACTTGGTGTCAGTGTGTGTCTTTGTTACTGGGTGTCAGTGTATGTCTTTGTTACTGGGTGTCAGTATAAGTCTTTGTGACTTGGAGTAAGTGTGTGTCTGTGTTACTGGGTATCAGTATCTGTCATTGTTACTTGGTGTAAGTGTGCGTCT
Organism: Heterodontus francisci; assembly: GCF_036365525.1. NCBI lineage: Eukaryota > Metazoa > Chordata > Chondrichthyes > Heterodontiformes > Heterodontidae > Heterodontus > Heterodontus francisci. The sequence continues at coordinate 3,067,176 of NW_027140357.1, read as the reverse complement.
GTGTTCATGGGTATCAGTGTATGTCTTTGTTACTTGTTGTAAGTGTGTGTCTGTGTTACTGGGTATCAGTGTATGTCTTTGTTACTTGGTGTAAGTGTGTGTCTGTGTTACTGGGTATCAGTGTATGTCTTTGTTACTTGGTTTCAGTGTATGTCTTTGTTGCTGGGTGTCAGTGTGTGTCTGTGTTCCTGGGTATCAGTGTATGTCTTTGTGACTTGGTGTAAGTGTGTGTCTGTGTTACTGGGTATCAGTGCATGTCTTAGTTACTTGGTGTCAGTGTATGTCTTTGTTACTTGGTGTCAGTGTGTGTCTTTGTTACTGGGTGACAGTGTATGTCTTTGTTACTGGGTGTCAGTATATGTCTTTGTGACTTGGTGTAAGTGTGTGTCTGTGTTACTGCGTATTAGTATCTGTCTTTGTTGCTTGGTGTAAGAGTGTGTCTGTGTTCCTGTGTATCAGTGTATGTCTTTGTTACTTGGTGTAAGTGTGTGTCTGTGTTCCAGGGTATCAGTGTATGTCTTTGTTACTTGGTGTAAGTGTATGTCTTTGTTACTTGGTGTCAGTGTATGTCTGTGTTACTGGGTAGCAGTGTATGTCTTTGTTACTTGGTGTAAGTGGATGTCTTTGTTACTTAGTGTCAGTGTATGTCCGTGTTACTTGGTGTCAGTGTATGTCTTTGTGACTTCCTGTCAGTGTATGTCTTTGTTACTGTGTGTCAGTGTGTGTCTGCGTTACTGGGTATCAGTGTATGTCTTTGTCACTTGGTGTAAGTGTGTGTCTGTTACTGGGTATCAGTGTATGTCTTAGTTATTGGTGTCAGTGTATGTCTTTGTTACTTGGTGTCAGTGTGCGTCTTTGTTACTGGGTGTCAGTGTATGTCTTTGTTACTGGGTGTCAGTATAAGTCTTTGTGACTTGGAGTAAGTGTGTGTCTGTGTTACTGGGTATCAGTATCTGTCATTGTTACTTGGTGTAAGTGTGCGTCTGTGTTCATGGGTATCAGTGTATGTCTTTGTTACTTGTTGTAAGTGTGTGTCTGTGTTACTGGGTATCAGTGTATGTCTTTGTTACTTGGTGTAAGTGTATGTCTTTGTTACATTGTGTCAGTGTATGTCTTTGTTACTTGGTGTAAGTGTGTGTCTGTGTTACTGGCTATCAGCGTATGTCTTTGTTACTTAGTGTTTGTGCATGTCTTTGTTACTGGGTGTCAGTGCATGTCCGTGTTACTGGGTATCAGTGTATGTCTTTGTTACTGGGTGTCAGTGATTGTCTTTGTTACTGGGTATCAATGTATGTCTTTGTTACTGGGTATCAGTGTATGTCTGTGTTAGTTGGTGTCAGTGTATGTCTTTGTGACTTGGTGTCAGTGTATGTCTGTGTTACTGGGTATCAGTGTATGTCTTTGTCACTTGCTGTAAGTGTGTGTCTGCGATACTGGGTATCAGTGTATGTCTTAGTTACTTGGTGTCAGTGCATGTCTTTGTTACTTGGTGTCAGTCTGTGTCTTTGTTACTGGGTGTCAGTGTATGACTTTGTTACTGGGTGTCAGTATATGTCTTTGTGACTTGGAGTAAGTGTGTGTCTGTGTTACTGGGTATCAGTATCTGTCCTTGTTACTTGGTGTAAGTGTGTGTCTGTGTTCCTGGGTATCAGTGTATGTCTTTGTTACTTGGTGTAAGTGTGTGTCTTTGTTACTTGGTGTCAGTGTATGTCTTTGTGACTTGGTGTCAGTGTATGTCTTTGTTGCTGGGTGTCAGTGCGTGTATGTGTTACTGGGTATCAGTGTCTGTCCTTGTTACTTGGTGTAAGTGTGTGTCTGTGTTACTGGGTATCAGTGAATGTCTTTGTTACTTGGTGTCAGTGTATGTCTTTGTGACTTGGTGTAACTGTGTGTCTGTGTTACTGGGTGTCAGTGTATGTCTTTGTTTCTTGGTGTTAGTGTATGTCTTTGTTACTGGGTGTCAGTGCGTGTCTGTGTTACTGGGTATCAGTGTATGTCTTTGTAACCGGGTGTCAGTGCGTGTCTGTGTTACTGGGTATCAATGTATGTCTTTGTTACTGGGTATCAGTGTATGTCTTTGTTACTTGGTGTAAGTGTGTGTCTTTGTTACATGGTGTAAGAGTATGTCTTTGTTACTTTATGTCAGTGTATGTCTTTATTACTTAGTGCAAGTGTGTGTCTGTGTTACTGGGTATCAGTGTATGTCTTTGTTACTTTTTGCAAGAGTGTGTCTGCGTTACTGGGTATCAGTGTATGTCTTTGTTACATGGTGTCAGTGTATGTCTTTGTGACTTGGTGTCAGTGTATGTCTTTGTTACTGGGTGTCAGTGCGTCTCTGTGTTACTGGGTATCAGTGTATGTCATTGTTACTGGGTGTAAGTGTATGTCTTTGTTACTTGGTGTCAGTGTTTGTCTGTGTTACTGGGTAGCAGTGTATGTCTTTGTTACTTGGTGTAAGTGTGTGTCTTTGTTACTTGGTGTCAGTGTATGTCTGTGTTACTGGGTAGCAGTGTATGTCTTTGTTACTTGGTGTAACTGTGTGTCTGTGTTACTGGGTGTCAGTGTATGTCTTTGTTACTTGGTGTTAGTGTATGTCTTTGTTACTGGGTGTCAGTTCGTGTCTGTGTTACTGGGTATCAGTGTATGTCTTTGTAACCGGGTGTCAGTGCGTGTCTGTGATACTGGGTATCAATGTATGTCTTTGTTACTGGGTATCAGTGCATGTCTTTGTTACTTGGTGTAAGTGGATGTCTTTGTTACTTAGTGTCAGTGTATGTCTGTGTTACTTGGTGTCAGTGTATGTCTTTGTGACTTGGTGTCAGTGCATGTCTTTGTTACTGGGTGTCAGTGTGTGTCTGCGTTACTGGGTATCAGTGTATGTCTTTGTTACTTAGTGTTTGTGCATGTCTTTGTTACTGGGTGTCAGTGCATGTCCGTGTTACTGGGTATCAGTGTATGTCTTTGTTACTGGGTGTCAGTGATTGTCTTTGTTACTGGGTATCAATGTATGTCTTTGTTACGGGGTATCAGTGTATGTCTGTGTTACTTGGTGTCAGTGTTTGTCTTTGTGACTTGGTGTCAGTGTATGTCTGTGTTACTGGGTATCAGTGTATGTCTTTGTCACTTGCTGTAAGTGTGTGTCTGCGATACTGGGTATCAGTGTATGTCTTAGTTACTTGGTGTCAGTGTATGTCTTTGTTACTTGGTGTCAGTCTGTGTCTTTGTTACTGGGTGTCAGTGTATGACTTTGTTACTGGGTGTCAGTATATGTCTTTGTGACTTGGAGTAAGTGTGTGTCTGTGTTACTGGGTATCAGTATCTGTCTTTGTTACTTGGTGTAAGTGTGTGTCTGTGTTCCTGGGTATCAGTGTATGTCTTTGTTACTTGGTGTAAGTGTGTGTCTTTGTTACTTGGTGTCAGTGTATGTCTTTGTGACTTGGTGTCAGTGTATGTCTTTGTTGCTGGGTGTCAGTGCGTGTATGTGTTACTGGGTATCAGTGTCTGTCCTTGTTACTTGGTGTAAGTGTGTGTCTGTGTTACTGGGTATCAGTGAATGTCTTTGTTACTTGGTGTCAGTGTATGTCTTTGTGACTTGGTGTAACTTTGTGTCTGTGTTACTGGGTGTCAGTGTATGTCTTTGTTTCTTGGTGTTAGTGTATGTCTTTGTTACTGGGTGTCAGTGCGTGTCTGTGTTACTGGGTATCAGTGTATGTCTTTGTAACCGGGTGTCAGTGCGTGTCTGTGTTACTGGGTATCAATGTATGTCTTTGTTACTGGGTATCAGTGTATGTCTTTGTTACTTGCTGTAAGTGTGTGTCTTTGTTACATGGTGTAAGAGTATGTCTTTGTTACTTTATGTCAGTGTATGTCTTTATTACTTAGTGCAAGTGTGTGTCTGTGTTACTGGGTATCAGTGTATGTCTTTGTTACTTTTTGCAAGAGTGTGTCTGCGTTACTGGGTATCAGTGTATGTCTTTGTTACTTGGTGTCAGTGTATGTCTTTGTGACTTGGTGTCAGTGTATGTCTTTGTTACTGGGTGTCAGTGCGTCTCTGTGTTACTCGGTATCAGTGTATGTCATTGTTACTGGGTGTAAGTGTATGTCTTTGTTACTTGGTGTCAGTGTTTGTCTGTGTTACTGGGTAGCAGTGTATGTCTTTGTTACTTGGTGTAAGTGTGTGTCTTTGTTACTTGGTGTCAGTGTATGTCTGTGTTACTGGGTAGCAGTGTATGTCTTTGTTACTTGGTGTAACTGTGTGTCTGTGTTACTGGGTGTCAGTGTATGTCTTTGTTACTTGGTGTTAGTGTATGTCTTTGTTACTGGGTGTCAGTGCGTGTCTGTGTTACTGTGTATCAGTGTATGTCTTTGTAACCGGGTGTCAGTGCGTGTCTGTGTTACTGGGTATCAATGTATGTCTTTGTTACTGGGTATCAGTGCATGTCTTTGTTACTTGGTGTAAGTGGATGTCTTTGTTACTTAGTGTCAGTGTATGTCTGTGTTACTTGGTGTCAGTGTATGTCTTTGTGACTTGGTGTCAGTGTATGTCTTTGTTACTGGGTGTCAGTGTGTGTCTGCGTTACTGGGTATCAGTGTATGTCTTTGTCACTTGGTGTAAGTGTGTGTCTGTGTTACTGGGTATCAGTGTATGTCTTGGTTACTTGGTGTCAGTGTATGTCTTTGTTACTTGGTGTCAGTGTGTGTCTTTGTTACTGGGTGTCAGTGTATGTCTTTGTTACTGGGTGTCAGTATAAGTCTTTGTGACTTGGAGTAAGTGTGTGTCTGTGTTACTGGGTATCAGTATCTGTCATTGTTACTTGGTGTAATTGTGCGTCTGTGTTCATGGGTATCAGTGTATGTCTTTGTTACTTGTTGTAAGTGTGTGTCTGTGTTACTGGGTATCAGTGTATGTCTTTGTTACTTGGTGTAAGTGTGTGTCTGTGTTACTGGGTATCAGTGTATGTCTTTGTTACTTGGTGTAAGTGTATGTCTTTGTTACATTGTGTCAATGTATGTCTTTGTTACTTGGTGTAAGTGTGTGTCTGTGTTACAGGCTATCAGTGTATGTCTTTGTTACTTCGTGTTTGTGCATGTCTTTGTTACTGGGTGTCAGTGCATGTCCGTGTTACTGGGTATCAGTGTATGTCATTGTTACTGTGTGTCAGTGCGTGTCTTTGTTACTGGGTATCAATGTATGTCTTTGTTACTGGGTATCAATGTATGTCTTTGTTACTTGGTGTCAGTGTGTGTCTTTGTTACTGGGTGTCAGTGTGTGTCTGTGTTACTGGGTATCAGTGTATGTCTTTGTCACTTGGTGTAAGTGTGTGTCTGTGTTATTGGGTATCAGTGTATGTCTTTGTTACTTGGTGTAAGTGTATGTCTTTGTTACTTGGTGTCAGTGTATGTCTGTGTTACTGGGTAGCAGTGTATGTCTTTGTTACTTGGTGTAACTGTGTGTCTGTGTTACTGGGTGTCAGTGTATGTCTTTGTGACTTGGTGTCAGTGTATGTCTTTGTTGCTGGGTGTCAGTGCGCGTATGTGTTACTGGGTATCAGTGTCTGTCCTTGTTACTTGCTGTAAGTGTGTGTCTGTGTTACTGGGTATCAGTGAATGTCTTTGTTACTTGGTGTCAGTGTATGCCTGTGTTACTTGGTGTCAGTGTGTGTCTGTGTTACTGCGTATCAGTGTATGTCTTTGTTACTTGGTGCAAGAGTGTGTCTACGTTACTGGGTATCAGTGTATGTCTTTGTTACTTGGTGTCAGTGTATGTCTTTGTGACTTGGTGTCAGTGTATGTCTTTGTTACTGGGTGTCAGTGCGTCTCTGTGTTACTGGGTATCAGTGTATGTCATTGTTACTGGGTGTAAGTGTATGTCTTTGTTACTTGGTGTCAGTGTCTGTCTGTGTTACTGGGTAGCAGTGTATGTCTTTGTTACTTGGTGTAAGTGTATGTCTTTGTTACTTGGTGTCAGTGTATGTCTGTGTTACTGGGTAGCAGTGTATGTCTTTGTTACTTGGTGTAACTGTGTTTCTGTGTTACTGGGTGTCCGTGTATGTCTTTGTTACTTGGTGTTAGTGTATGTCTTTGTTACTGGGTGTCAGTGCGTGTCTGTGTTACTGGGTATCAGTGTATGTCTTTGTAACTGGGTGTCAGTGCGTGTCTGTGTTACTGGGTATCAATGTATGTCTTTGTTACTGGGTATCAGTGCATGTCTTTGTTACTTGGTGTAAGTGGATGTCTTTGTTACTTCGTGTCAGTGTATGTCTGTGTTACTTGGTGTCAGTGTATGTCTTTGTGACTTGGTGTCAGTATATGTCTTTGTTACTGGGTGTCAGTGTGTGTCTGCGTTACTGGGTATCAGTGTATGTCTTTGTCACTTGGTGTAAGTGTGTGTCTGTGTTACTGGGTATCAGTGTATGTCTTAGTTACTTGGTGTCAGTGTATGTCTTTGTTACTTGGTGTCAGTGTGTGTCTTTGTTACTGGGTGTCAGTGTATGTCTTTGTTACTGGGTGTCAGTATAAGTCTTTGTGACTTGGAGTAAGTGTGTGTCTGTGTTCATGGGTATCAGTGTATGTCTTTGTTACTTGTTGTAAGTGTGTGTCTGTGTTACTGGGTATCAGTGTATGTCTTTGTTACTTGGTGTAAGTGTGTGTCTGTGTTACTGGGTATCAGTGTATGTCTTTGTTACTTGGTGTAAGTGTATGTCTTTGTTACATTGTGTCAGTGTATGTCTTTGTTACTTGGTGTAAGTGTGTGTCTGTGTTACAGGCTATCAGTGTATGTCTTTGTTACTTAGTGTTTGTGCATGTCTTTGTTACTGGGTGTCAGTGCATGTCCGTGTTACTGGGTATCAGTGTATGTCATTGTTACTGTGTGTCAGTGCGTGTCTTTGTTACTGGGTATCAATGTATGTCTTTGTTACTGGGTATCAGTGTATGTCTTTGTTACTTGGTGTAAGTGGATGTCTTTGTTACTTGGTGTCAGTGTATGTCTGTGTTACTTGGTGTCAGAGTATGTCTTTGTGACTTGGTGTCAGGGTGTGTCTTTGTTACTGGGTGTCAGTGTGTGTCTGTGTTACTGGGTATCAGTGTATGTCTTTGTCACTTGGTGTAAGTGTGTGTCTGTGTTATTGGGTATCAGTGTATGTCTTTGTTACTTGGTGTAAGTGTATGTCTTTGTTACTTGGTGTCAGTGTATGTCTGTGTTACTGGGTAGCAGTGTATGTCTTTGTTACTTGGTGTAACTGTGTGTCTGTGTTACTGGGTGTCAGTGTATGTCTTTGTGACTTGGTGTCAGTGTATGTCTTTGTTGCTGGGTGTCAGTGCGTGTATGTGTTACTGGGTATCAGTGTATGTCTTTGTTACTTGGTGCAAGAGTGTGTCTGCGTTACTGGGTATCAGTGTATGTCTTTGTTACTTGGTGTCAGTGTATGTCTTTGTGACTTGGTGTCAGTGTATGTCTTTGTTACTGGGTGTCAGTGTATGTCTGTGTTACTGGGTAGCAGTGTATGTCTTTGTTACTTGGTGTAAGTGTATGTCTTTGTTACTTGGTGTCAGTGTATGTCTGTGTTACTGGGTAGCAGTGTCTGTCTTTGTTACTTGGTGTAACTGTGTGTCTGTGTTACTGAGTGTCAGTGTATGTCTTTGTTACTTGGTGTTAGTGTATGTCTTTGTTACTGGGTGTCAGTGCGTGTCTGTGTTACTGGGTATCAGTGTATGTCTTTGTAACTGGGTGTCAGTGCGTGTCTGTGTTACTGGGTATCAATGTATGTCTTTGTTACTGGGTATCAGTGCATGTCTTTGTTACTTGGTGTCAGTGTATGTCTTTGTGACTTGGTGTCAGTGTATGTCTTTGTTACTGGGTGTCAGTGTGTGTCTGCGTTACTGGGTATCAGTGTATGTCTTTGTCACTTGGTGTAAGTGTGTGTCTGTGTTACTGGGTATCAGTGTATGTCTTAGTTACTTGGTGTCAGTGTATGTCTTTGTTACTTGGTGTCAGTGTGTGTCTTTGTTACTGGGTGTCAGTGTATGTCTTTGTTACTGGGTGTCAGTATAAGTCTTTGTGACTTGGAGTAAGTGTGTGTCTGTGTTACTGGGTATCAGTATCTGTCATTGTTACTTGGTGTAATTGTGCGTCTGTGTTCATGGGTATCAGTGTATGTCTTTGTTACTTGTTGTAAGTGTGTGTCTGTGTTACTGGGTATCAGTGTCTGTCTTTGTTACTTGGTGTAAGTGTGTGTCTGTGTTACTGGGTATCAGTGTATGTCTTTGTTACTTGGTGTAAGTGTATGTCTTTGTTACATTGTGTCAGTGTATGTCTTTGTTACTTGGTGTAAGTGTGTGTCTGTGTTACTGGCTATCAGTGTATGTCTTTGTTACTTAGTGTTTGTGCATGACTTTGTTACTGGGTGTCAGTGCATGTCCGTGTTACTGGGTATCAGTATATGTCATTGTTACTGTGTGTCAGTGCGTGTCTTTGTTACTGGGTGTCAATGTATGTCTTTGTTACTGGGTATCAGTGTATGTCTTTGTTACTTGGTGTAAGTGGATGTCTTTGTTACTTGGTGTCAGTGTATGTCTGTGTTACTTGGTGTCAGTGTATGTCTTTGTGACTAGGTGTCAGTGTGTGTCTTTGTTACTGGGTGTCAGTGAGTGTCTGTGTTACTGGGTATCAGTGTATGTCTTTGTCACTTGGTGTAAGTGTGTGTCTGTGTTACTGGGTATCAGTGTATGTCTTAGTTACTTGGTGTCAGTGTATCTCTGTTACTTGGTGTCAGTCTGTGTCTTTGTTACTGGGTGTCAGTGTATGACTTTGTTACTGGGTGTCAGTATATGTCTTTGTGACTTGGAGTAAGTGTGTGTCTGTGTTACTGGGTATCAGTATCTGTCTTTGTTACTTGGTGTAAGTGTGTGTCTGTGTTACTGGGTATCAGTGTAAGTCTTTGTTACTTGGTGTAAGTGTTTGTCTATGTTACTGGGTATCAGTGTATGTCTTTGTTACTTGGTGTAAGTGTATGTCTTTGTTACTTGGTGTCAGTGTATGTCTTTGTTACTTGGTGTCAGTGTATGTCTTTGTTGCTGGGTTGCAGTGCGTGTATGTGTTACTGGGTATCAGTGTCTTTCCTTGTTACTTGGTGTAAGTGTGTGTCTGTGTTACTGGGTATCAGTGAATGTCTTTGTTACTTGGTGTCAGTGTATGTCTTTGTTACATGGTTAAGTGTATGTCTTTGTTACTTTATGTCAGTGTATGTCTTTATAACTTAGTGCAAGTGTGTGTCTGTGTTACTGGGTATCAGTGTATGTCTTTGTTACTTGGTGCAAGAGTGTGTCTGCGTTGCTGGGTAACTGTGAATGTCTTTGTTACTTGGTGTCAGTGTATGTCTTTGTTACTGGGTGTCAGTGCGTCTCTGTGTTACTGGGTATCAGTGTATGTCATTGTTACTGGGTGTCAGTGTCTGTCTTTGTTACTTGGTGTAAGTGTCAGTCTGTGTTACTTGCTGTAAGTGTGTGTCTGTGTTACTGGGTATCAGTGTATGTTTTTGTGACTTGCTGTCAGTGTATGTCTTTGTTACAGGGTGTTAGTGTGTCTCTTTGTGACTTGGTGTCAGTGTATGTCTTTGTTACTTGGTGTAAGTGTGTGTCTGTGTTACTGGTTATCAGTGTATGTCTTTGTTACTTGGTGTCAGTGTATATCTGTGTTACTTGGTGTAAGTGTGTGTCTGTGTTACTGGGTATCTGTGTATGTCTTTGTGACTTGGTGTCAGTGTATCTCTTTGTTACTGGGTGCCAGTGTGTGTCTTTGTGACTTGGTGTCAGTGTATGTCTTTGTTACTTGGTGTAAGTGTGTGTCTGTGTTACTGGGTATCAGTCTATGTCTTTGTTACTTGGTGTCTGTGTATATCTGTGTTACTTGGTGTAAGTGTGTGTCTGTGTTACTGGGTATCAGAGTATGTCTTTGCGACTTGGTGTCAGTGTATGTCTTTTTTACTGGGTGTCAGTGTATGTCTTTGTGACTTGGTGTCAGTGTATGTCTTTGTTACTTGGTGTAAGTGTGTGTCTGTGTTCCTGGGTATCATGTATGTCTTTGTTACTTGGTGTCAGTGTATGTCAAAGTAATTGGTGGAAGTGTATGTCTTTGTTCCTTGGTGTAATTGTCTGTCTTTGATACTTGGTGTCAGTGTATGTCTTTGTTACTTGGTGTCAGTGTGTGTCTTTGTTACTTGGTGTAAGTGTATGTCTGTGTCACTTGGTGTAAGTGTGTGTCTGTGTTACTGGGTGTCAGTGTGTGTCTGTGTTACTTGGTGTAAGTGTGTGTCTTTGTTACTTGGTGTCCGTGTGTGTCTTTGTTACTTTGTATCCGTGTGTGTCTGTGTTACTGGATATCAGTGTATGACTTTGTTACTGGTTGTCAGTGTATGTCTTTGTTACTTGATGTCAGTGTGTGTCTGTGTTGCTGGGTATCTGTGTCTGTCTTTGTTACCTGGTGTAAGTGTGTGTCTGTGTTACTGGGTATCAGTGTATGTCTTTGTTACTTGGTGTCAGTGTATGTCTCTGTTACTGGGTGTCAGTGTGTGTCTTTGTGACTTGGTGTCAGTGTATGTCTTTGCTACTTGGTGTAAGTGTGTGTCTGTGTTACTGGGTATCAGTGTATGTCTTTGTTACTTGATGTCAGTGTATGTCAAAATACTTGGGGTAAGTGTATGTCTTTGTTACTTGGTGTCAGTCTATGTCTGTGTTACTTGGTGCAAGTGTTTGTATTTGTTACTTGGTGGAAGTGGATGTCTTTGTTACTTGGTGTCAGTGTATGTCTTTGTTACTTGGTGTAAGTGTGTGTCTGTGTTACTGGGTGTCAGTGTGTTTCTGTGTTACTTGGTGTAAGTGTGTGTCTCTGTTACTTGGTGTCCGTGTGTGTCTTTGTTACTTGGTGTCCGTGTGTGTCTGTGTTACTGGATATCAGTGCATGTCTTTGTTACTGGGTGTCAGTGTATGTCTTTGTTACTTGGTGTAAGTGTATGTCTGTGTTACTTGGTGTAAGTGTGTGTCTGTGTTACTGGGTATCAGTGTATGTCTTTGTGACTTGCTGTCAGTGTATGTCTTTGTTACAGGGTGTCAGTGTGTGTCTTTGTGACTTGGTGTCAGTGTATGTCTTTGTTACTTGGTGTAAGTGTGTGTCTGTGTTACTGGGTATCAGTGTATGTCTTTGTTACTTGGTGTCAATGTATGTCAAAATACTTGGGGTAAGTGTATGTCTTTGTTACTTGGTATCGGTGTGTGTCTGTGTTACTGGGTGTCAGTGTATGTCTTTGTTACTGGGTGCCAGTGTGTGTCTTTGTTACTTGGTGTAAGTGTATGTCTTTGTTACTTGGTGTCAGTGGATGTCTGTGTTACTTGGTGTAAGTGTGTGTCTGTGTTACTTGGTGTCAGTGTATGTCTTTGTTACTTGGTGTCAGTGTATGTCTGTGTTACTTGTGGTAAGTGTGTGTCTGTGTTACTGGGTATCATTGTATGTCATTGTGACTTGGTGTCAGTGTAAGTCTTTGTTACTGGGTGTCAGTGTGTGTCTTTGTGACTTGGTGTCAGTGTATGTCTTTGTTACTTGGTGTAAGTGTGTGTCTTTGTTACTTGGTGTCAGTGTATGTCTTTGTTACTTGGTGTCAGTGTATGTCTGTGTTACTTGTTGTAAGTGTGTGTCTGTGTTACTGGGTATCATTGTATGTCATTGTGACTTGGTGTCAGTGTAAGTCTTTGTTACTGGGTGTCAGTGTGTGTCTTTGTGACTTGGTGTCAGTGCATGTCTTTGTTACTTGGTGCCAGTGTATGTCAAAATACTTGGTGTAAATGTATGTCTTTGTTACTTGGTGTAATTGTCTGTCTTTGTTACTTGGTGTCAGTGTATGTCTTTGTTACTTGGTGTCAGTGCATGTCTTTGTTACTTGGTGCCAGTGTATGTCAAAATACTTGGTGTAAATGTATGTCTTTGTTACTTGGTGTAATTGTCTGTCTATGTTACTTGGTGTCAGTGTATGTCTTTGTTACTTGGTGTCAGTGTATGTCTTTTTTACTGGGTGTCAGTGTGTCTCTGTGTTACTTGGTATCAGTGCATGTCATTGTTACTGTGTATCAGTGTTTCTCTGTGTTACTGGGTGTCAGTGTGTGTTTGTTTGTGTTACTGGGTATCAGTGTATGTCTTTGTGACTTGGTATCAGTGTATGTCTTTGTCACTGGGTGTCAGCGTGTGTCTCTGTTACTTGGTGTCAGTGTATCAGTGTTTCTCTGTGTGACTGGGTGTCAGTGTGTGTTTGTTTGTGTTACTGGGTGTCAGTGACACTAGGTGTCTGTATTTAGTTTAGTTTAGAGATACAGTACTTAAACAGGCCCTTCGGCTCACCGAGTCTGTGCCGACCATCAACCACCCATTTATACTTATCCTAAACTAATCCCGTATTCCTAACACATCCCCACCTATCCCTATATATTTCCCTACCACCTACCTATACTAGGGGCAATTTATGATGGCCAATGAACCTATCAACCTGCAAGTCTTTGGCATGTGGGAGGAAACCGGAGCACCCGGAGGAAACCCACGCAGACACAGGGAGAACTTGCAAACTCCGCACAGGCAGTACCCAGAATCGATCCCGGGTCCCTGGAGCTGTGGGGCTGCGGTGCCAACCACTGTGCCAATGTGCCCCCACAGTGTGTGTCTTTGTGAGTTGATGTCAGTGTATGTCTTTGTTACTTGGTGTAAGTGTGTGTCTGTGTTCCTGGGTATCAGTGTATGTCTTTGTTACTTGGTGTCAGAGTATGTCAAAGTAATTGGTGGAAGTGTATGTCTTTGTTACTTGGTGTAATTGTCTGTCTTTGTTACTTGGTGTCATTGTATGTCTTTCTTACTTGGTGTCAGTGTGTGTCTTTGTTACTTGGTGTCAGTGTATGTCTGTGTTACTTGGTGTAAGTGTGTGTATGTGTTACTGGGTGTCAGTGTGTGTCTGTGTTACTTGGTGTAAGTGTGTGTCTTTGTTACTTGGTGTCCGTGTGTGTCTTTGTTACTTTGTGTCCGTGTGTGTCTGTGTTACTGGATATCAGTGTATGTCTTTGGTACTGGTTATCAGTGTCTGTCTTTGTTTCTTGGTGTCAGTGTATGTCTTTGTTACTCGGTGTCAGTGTATGTCTTTGTGACTTGGTGTCAGTGTATGTCTTTGTTACTTGGAGTAAGTGTGTGTCTGTGTTACTTGGTATCAGTGTATGTCTTTGTTACTTGGTGTCAGTGTATGTCAAAATACTTGGGGTAAGTGTATGTCTTTGTTACTTGGTGTCAGTGTATGTCTGTGTTACTTGGTGCAAGTGTGTGTCTATGTTACTTGGTGGAAGTGGATGTCTTTGTTACTTGGTGTCAGTGTATGTCTTTGTTACTTGGTGTAAGTGTGTGTCTGTGTTACTGGGTGTCAGTGTGTGTCTCTGTTACTTGGTGTCCGTGTGTGTCTTTGTTACTTGGTGTCCATGTGTGTCTGTGTTACTGGATATCAGTGCATGTGTTTGTTACTGGGTGTCAGTGTATGATTTTGTTACTTGGTGTCAGTGTGTGGCTGCGTTACTGGGTATCAGTGTCTGTCTTTGTTACTTGGTGTAAGTGTATGTCTGTGTTACTTTGTGTAAGTGTGTGTCTGTGTTACTGGGTGTCAGTGTATGTTTTTGTGACTTGCTGTCAGTGTATGTCTTTGTTACAGGGTGTCAGTGTGTCTCTTTGTGACTTGGTGTCAGTGTATGTCTCTGTTACTTGGTGTAAGTGTGTGTCTGTGTTACTGGTTATCAGTGTATGTCTTTGTTACTTGGTGTCAGTGTATGTCAAAATACTTGGGGTAAGTGTATGTCTTTGTTACTTGGTGTCAGTGTGTGTCTGTGTTACTGGGTGTCAGTGTATGTCCTTGTTACTGGGTGTCAGTGTGTGTCTTTGTTACTTGGTGTAAGTGTATGTCTTTGTAACTTGGTATCAGTGTATGTCTGTGCTACTTGGTGTAAGTGTGTGTCTTTGTTACTTGGTGTCAGGGTATGTCTTTGTTACTTGGTGTCAGTGTATGTCTATGTTACTTGGTGTAAGTGTGTGCCTGTGTTACTGGGTATCAGTGTATGTCTTTGTTACTTGGTGTCAGTGTATGTCAAAGTAATTGGTGTAAGTGTATGTCTTTGTTACTTGTTGAAATTGTCTGTCTTTGTTACTTGGTGTCAGTGTATGTCTGTGTGACTTGGTGTAAGTGTGTGTCTTTGTTACTTGGTGTAAGTGTACGTCTTTGTTACTTGGTATCAGTGTATGTCTTTGTTACTTGGTGTCAGTGTATGTCTGTGTTACTTGGTGTAAGTGTGTGCCTTTGTTACTGGGTATCAGTGTATGTCTTTGTTGCTTGGTGTCAGTGTATGTCTGTGTGACTTGGTGTAAGTGTGTGTCTGTGTAACTGGGTGTCAGTGTGTGTCTGTGTTACTTGGTGTAAGTGTATGTCTTTGTTACTTGGTGTCCGTGTGTGTCTGTGTTACTGGATATCAGTGTATGTCTTTGTTACTGGGTGTCAGTGTAATTCTTTGTTACTTGGTATAAGTGTGTGTATGTGTTACTGGGTATCAGTGTCTGTATTTGTTTCTTGGTGTAATTGTGTGTCTGTGTTACTGGGTATCAGTGTATGTTTATGTGACTTGCTGTCAGTGTATGTCTTTGTTACAGGGTGTCAGTGTGTCTCTTTGTGACTTGGTGTCAGTGTATGTCTTTGTTACTTGGTGTAAGTGTGAGTCTGTGTTACTGGGTATCAGTGTATGTCTTTGTGACTTGGTGTCAGGGTATTTCTTTGTTACTTGGTGTCAGTGTGTGTCTTTGTGACTTTGTGTCATTGGATGTCTTTGTTACTTGGTGCAAGTGTGTGTCTGTGTTACTGGGTATCAGTGTATGTCTTTGTTACTTGGTGTCAGTGTATGTCAAAATACTTGGTGTAAGTGTATGTCTTTGTTACTTGGTGTAAGTGTGCGTCTGTGTTACTGGGTATCAGTGTATGTCTTTGTTACTGGGAATCAGTGTATGTCTTTGTGACTTGGTGTCAGTGTATGTCTTTGTTACTGGGTGCCATTGTGTGTCTGTGTTACTGGGTATCAGTCCATGTCTTTGTTACTTGGTGTCAGTGTATGATTTGTTACTGGGTGTCAGTGTGTGTCTTTGTGACTTTGTGTCAGTGTATGTCTTTGTTACTTGGTGTAAGTGTATGTCTGTGTTACTGTGTATCAGTGCATGTCTTTGTTACTTGGTGTCAGTGGATTTCTTTGTTACTGGGTGTCAGTGTATGTCTTTGTTACTTGGTGCAAGTGTATGTCAAAATACTTGGTGTAACTGTATGTCTGTGTTACTTGGTGTCAGTGTGTGTCTGTGTTACTTGGTGCAAGTGTGCGTCTGTGTTACTGGGTTTCAGTGTATGTCTTTGTGACTTGGTGTCATTGTATGTCTAAGTTACTGGGTGTCATTGTTTGTCTTTGTTACTTGGTGCAAGAGTATGTCAAAATACTTTGTGTAAGTGTATGTCTTTGTTACTTGGTGTAATTGTCTGTCTTTGTTACTTGGTGTAAGTGTATGTCTTTGTTACTTGGTGTCAGTGTATGTCTTTGTTACTTGGTGTAAGTATGTGTCTTTGTTACTTGTTGTAAGTGTATGTCTTTGTTACTTGTTGTCAGTGTGTGTCTGTGTTATTGCGTATCAGTGCGTGTTACTGGGTGTCAGTGTGTATCTGTGACACTAGGTGTCAGTATTTAGTTTAGTTTCGAGATGCAGCACTGAAACAGGCCCTTCGGCCCACCGAGACTGTGCCGACCATCAAACAACAATTTATACTAATCCTACACGAATCACCTATTCCAATAACATCCCCACCGGTCCCTATATATTTCCCGACCACATACCTATACTACGGGCAATTTATAATGGCCAATTAACCTACCAACCCGCAAGTCTTTGGAATGTGGTAGGAAACCAGAGCACCCGGAGGAAACCCACGCAGACACAGGGAGAACTTGCAAACTCCGCACAGGCAGTATCCAGAATCGAACCCGGGTCCCTGGAGCTGTGAGGCTGCAGTGCTAACCACTGCGCCACTGTGCCGCCCACTGTGTATCTGTGATACTGGGTGTCAGTGTATGTCTTTGTTACTTGGTGTCAGAGTGTGTCTGTGTTTCTGGGTATCAGTGTATTTCTTTGTTACTTGGTGTCAGTTTATGTCTTTGTGACTTGGTGCAAGAGTATGTCAAAATTCTGGGAGCCAGTGTGTGGCTGTGTTACTTGGTGTAAGTGTGTGTCTTTGTGACTTGTTGTCAGTGGATGTCATTGTTACTGGGTGTCAGTGTTTGTCTTTGTTACTTGGTGCAAGAGTATGTCAAAATACTGGGTGTCACTGGATGTCTTTGTTACTGGGTGTCAGAGTATCTCTTTGTTACTTGGTGCAAGAGTATGTCAAAATTCTGGGAGCCAGTGTGTGGCTGTGTTACTTGGTGTAAGTGTGTGTCTTTGTGACTTGTTGTCAGTGGATGTCATTGTTACTGGGTGTCAGTGTTTGTCTTTGTTACTTGGTGCAAGAGTATGTCAAAATACTGGGTGTCAGTGTGTGTCTGTGTTACTTGGTGTAAGTGTGTGTCTTTGTTACTTGGTGTCCGTGTGTGTCTGTGTTACTGGGTGTCAGTTTGTTTGTTTGTCTTACTGGGTGTCAGTGTGTGTCTGTGTTACTTGGTGCAAGTGTCTGTCTTTGTTACTTGGTGTCCGTGTGTGTCTGTGTTACTGAGTGTCAGTGCGTGTCTTTGTTACTGGGTGTCAGTGTATGTCTTTGTTACTTGGTGTAAGTGTGTGTCTGTGTTACTGGGTATCAGTGTGTGTCTTTGTTACTGGGTGTCAGTGTGTGTCTGTGTTACTGGGTATCAGTGTATGTCTTTGTTACTTGGTGTCAGTTTACGTCTTTGTGACTTGTTGTCAGTGGATGTCTTTGTTACTGGGTGTCAGTGTAGGTCTTTGTTACTTGGTGCAAGTGTATGTCAAAATACTGGGTGTCAGTGTGTGTCTGTGTTACTTGGTGTAAATGTGTGTCTTTGTTAATTGGTGTCCGTGTGTGTCTGTGTTACTGGGTGTCAGTGCATGTCTTTGTTACTGGGTGTCAGTGTTTGTCTTTGTTACTTGGTGTAAGTGTGTGTCTGTGTTACTGGTTATCAGTGTGTGTCTTTGTTACATGGTGTAAGTGTGTGTCTATGTTACTGGGTATCAGTGTATGTCTTTGTTACTGGGTATCAGTGTATGTCTTTGATACTTGGTGTCAGTGTATGTATTTGTTACTGGGTGTCAGTGTCTGTCTTTGTGACTTGGTGTCAGTGTATGTCTTTGTTACTTGGTGGATGTGTGTGTCTGTGTTACTGGGTATCAGTGTATGTCTTTGTGACTTGGTATCAGTGTATGTCTTTGTTACTGGGTGTCAGTGTGTGTCTGTGTTACTGGGTATCAGTGTATGTCTTTTTGACTTGGTATCAGTGTATGTCTTTGTTACTGGGTGTCAGTGTGTGTCTGTGTTCCTGGGTATCAGTGTATGTCTTTGTGACTTGGTGTCAGTGTATGTCTTTGCTACTGGGTGTCAGTGTGTGTCGTTGTGACTTGGTGTCTTTGTATGTCTTTGTTACTTGGTGTCAGTATGTGTCTGTGTTACTGGGTGTCAGTTTGTTTGTTTGTCTTACTATGTGTCAGTGTGTGTCTGTGTTACTTGGTGTAAGTGTCTGTCTGTGTTACTGGGTATCAGTGTAAGTCTTTGTTACTGGGTATCAGTGTATGTCTTTGTTACTGGGTGTCAGTGTGTGTCTTTGTGACTTGGTGTCAGTGTATGTCTTTGTTACTTGGTGTCAGAGTGTGTCTGTGTTACTGGGTATCAGTGTATTTCTTTGTTACTTGGTGTCAGTTTATGTCTTTGTGACTTGTTATCAGTGGATGTCTTTGTTACTGGGTGTCAGTGTATGTCTTTGTTACTTGGTGCAAGAGTATGTCAAAATTCTGGGTGCCAGTGTGTGTCTAAGTTACTTGGTGTAAGTGTTTGTCTTTGTGACTTGTTGTCAGTGGATTTCTTTGTTACTGGATGTCAGTGTTTGTCTTTGTTACTTGGTGCACGAGTATGTCAAAATACCGGGTGTCAGTGTGTGTCTGTGTGACTTGGTGTAAGTGTCTGTCTTTGTTACTTGGTGTCAGTGTGTGTCTGTGTTACAGGGTGTCAGTGCATGTCTTTGTTACTGGGTGTCAGCGTATGTCTTTGTTACTTGGTGTAAGTGTGTGTCTGTGTTACTGGGTATCAGTGTGTGTCTTTGTTACTTGGTGCAAGTGTGTGTCTGTCATACTGGGTATCAGTGTATGTCTTTGTTACTTGTTGTCAGTGTATGTATTTGTTACTGGGTGTCAGTGTCTGTCTTTGTGACTTGTTGTCAGTGGATGTCTTTGTTACTGGGTGTCAGTGCAGGTCTTTGTTACTTGGTGCAAGTGTATGTCAAAATACTGGGTGTCAGTGTGTGTCTGTGTTACTTGGTGTAAGTGTGTGTCTTTGTTAATTGGTGTCCGTGTGTGTCTGTGTTACTGGGTGTCAGTGCATGTCTTTGTTACTGGGTGTCAGTGTTTGTCTTTGTTACTTGGTGTAAGTGTGTGTCTGTGTTACTGGTTATCAGTGTGTGTCTTTGTTACATGGTGTAAGTGTGTGTCTGTGTTACTGGGTATCAGTGTATGTCTTTGTTACTGGGTATCATTGTATGTCTTTGTTACTGGGTGTCAGTGTGTGTCTGTGTTACTGGGTATCAGTGTATGTCTTTTTGACTTGGTATCAGTGTATGTCTTTGTTACTGGGTGTCAGTGTGTGTCTTTGTTACTTGGTGCAAGAGCTTGTCAAAATTCTGGGTGCCAGTGTGTGTCTAAGTTACTTGGGGGAAGTGTGTGTCTTTGTGACATGTTGTCAGTGGATGTCTTTGTTACTTGGTGTAAGTGTGTGTCTGTGTTACTGGGTATCAGTGTGTGTCTTTGTTACTTGGTGTAAGTGTGTGTCTGTCATACTGGGTATCAGTGTATGTCTTTGTAACTTGGTGTCACTTTATGTCTTTGTGACTTGTTGTCAGTGGATGTCTTTGTTACTGGGTGTCAGTGTAGGTCTTTGTTACTTGGTGCAAGAGTATGTCAAAATACTGGGTGTCAGTGTGTGTCTGTGTTACTTGGTGTAAGTGTGTGTCTTTGTTCATTGGGGTCCGTGTGCGTCTGTGTTACTGGGTGTCAGTGTATGTCTTTGTTACTTGGTGTAAGTGTATGTCTGTGTTACTGGGTATCAGTGTCTGTCTTTGTTACTTGGTGTAAGTGTGTGTCTGTGTTACTGGGTGTCAGTGCATGTCTTTGTTACTTGGTGTCAGAGTATGTCTGTGTTACTTGGTGTAAGTGTGTGTCTGTGTTACTGGGTATCAGTGTATGTCTTTGAGAATTGGTTTCAGTGTATGTCTTTGTTACTGGGTGTCAGTGTGTGTCTTTGTGACTTGGTGTCAGTGTATGCCAAAATACTTGGTGTAAGTGAAAGTCTTTGTTACTTGGTGTAATTGTCTGTCTTTGTTACTTCGTGTCAGTGTATGTCTGTCTTACTTGGTGTATGTGTGTGTCTTTGTTACTTGGTGTAAGTGCATGTCTTTGTTACTAGGTGTCAGTGTATGTCTTTGTTACTTGGTGTCAGTGTGTGTCTGTGTTACTTTGTGTAAGTGTATGACTTTGTTACTTGGTGTAAGTGTATGTCTTTGTTACTTGGTGTCAGTGTATGCCTTTGTTACTTGGTGTCAGTGTGTGTCTGTGTTACTGGGCATCAGTGTATGTCTTTGTGACTCTGTATCAGTGTATGTCTTTGTTACTGGGTGTCAGTGTGTGTCTTTGTGACTTGTTGCCAGTCTATGTCTTTGTTACTTGGTGTAAGTGTGTGTCTGTGTTACTGGGTATCAGTGTATGTCTTTGTCACTTGGTGTCAGTGTATGTCAAAATACTAGGTGTAGGTGTATGTCTTTGTTACTTGGTGTAATTGCCTGTCTTTGTTACTTGGTGTAAGTGTATGTCTTTGTT